>NC_046322.1:52997382-53353882 GCF_009819535.1 Lacerta agilis
CAACAATTCCTTAAGGGCACAGGTATTCCAATTCACAAATAAGGACATGCTGGCAGAAGGGCCCTTCCATTTAAGTGAAAACAGAAAACCCTTCATCCAGGAGCCACATGAAATTTAGGATCTGGGTGTTAATGATAGTTTCATATAACCAAAATACACAGAGAATGGAACATCTTCGGCAGAATCTTTATTATGTTATCCATCATACAGGCTATCCTATGCGTATTTACTCAAATGTTCCTCCACGTTCAACAGGATTACTTTCAAGAAAGTATGCAGGCTTCTGTTAGCATGCCTCTTTATACATAAAGGTAAAGGGACCCCTGACCATCAGGTCCAGTTGTGTCCGACTCTGGGGTTGCGGCGCTCATCTCACTCTATAGGCCAAGGGAGCCGGCGTTTGTCCACAGACAGCTTCCGGGTCATGTGGCCAGCAGGACAAAGCCGCTTCTGACGAACCAGAGCAGCGCACGGAAACACCGTTTACCTTCCCGCTGGAGCGGTCCCTATTTATCTACTTGCACTTTAATGTGCTTTCGAACTGCTAGGTGGGCAGGAGCTGGGACCGAGCAACGGGAGCTCACCCCGTGGCAGGGATTCGAACCGCCGACCTTCTGATCAGCAAGTCCTAGACTCTGTGGTTTAACCCACAGCGCCACCTGGGTCCTCTTTATACATACTTATTAGTAAATTCTCTATTTGTAGCAACAACCGGAGTGTTTAATTATACAGGTATGTGAGATCCAACCTGCATCTCCTCTGCAAGTGAGTGAGCAGAAAGTATTGCTTCTAGCTCACTGGTCTTTGATTAGTAGGGCAGGACCCACTACTGGGTTGTAGACTCATCCATGGTGGGTCACAACAGCAGCACTACAGCATACCAACACACGGCAATAATAAATAGCTTGCAAAATGCATGTGTTTGGGTTAAAGGTGGGTTCTAGGTCTGATAATGTTGAAGATTACTGCTCTAACTCATGGCAGAGCAGAACAAAAAACTCATTCTGATGGTGGTCCTCACACCTTTTAGGATGCCACTTTGGAGGCCTCTCAGTCTTGGCAGGCAGCTTTTCAGGGGGGTGACATTTGAAGGGGAAGCTTAAGAGTTTTAAGGGTGAGTGGAGCAACTGTTGATTCTAGTAAATCTCCCATGGCACCTAATAGGAAGTATGGTACTTCCAAAAATCAATCTCTGACTTTTGCCTTCTGGGTTTCTGGGGGTTTCCCTGTTATTCTGTCTCTCACAGCTACAATAAACCTACCATTAAAATTATGGACTGGATTTTGTCAGGGGCAGAGAGGCAAATTTAGCAGGGGATCAAATACTTTTCCCCCTCACTGGAGTCTGATTCAGCATTCTGGAGAACTTAAAGCTTGCAGACTATTTTGTGAGATTTTAGTTAGCCTAATAAAGGTATTCCCATATATAGATTTGGGAAATTTTAATGGGCCAACACAGCTACCTTTACCTTTTGTGGTGTTTGTGGGACATAAAATGTAGCCGGAAATGTTTTCGGTTATTACCAAACTGGGAAATGAATACAGTCATACTTCGTGTTGTGTTAGGTTCATGTTGCGTCTTTTCGGCTTGCGAACGCAGCAAACCCGGAAGCGTACTGTAAACTTCTGGGTTTCGCCATGCGCACTTCGCACATGCGCAGAAGCACTCTTATTGTGCACTGCGCTTGCACAGAAACGCTGCTATGGTTGCAGACTTTTGGGGTGCGAACGGCACCCCGGAACGGATCCTGTCTCCAACTAGTGGTACCACTGTAAATAATATATAATGAAAACAATATCTTACTTTCGGCTTTCCTGTTCTTATTTAGATTATGTTCAAATTCTTCCAATTCCCTCCAGACAGTCTTCTTGTTTTCTCCTTTTCAATGCTCCGAAGTCTAGGGACAAAGTTTGGTTTAAAATGCATATTTGACAAGTAACAGAATATAAATTGGTTCCAACTAAATCAGAAATAAAAAAGTTTTGACTAGTTAAGTCTCCATGCAATACAAAACATACACTACTCATATTTTTCAGTTAAAATGCATTAACCCAAGCAAAGCAAATACAATAAATGCTTTTAATTAGTCTATAGTTTGAACCTGTGAATTATTATAGTAATAAGTAAAAAATGAATCAATAAATAATCTTAAACCACATCACTTTCAGAAAAATATAAAATAATAATTTCCACAAAAACACACCTCACTTAAGGGCAAACTAGGCATGACCAGGAGATCTGTGATCAAGACTGTCCACTTAAAGAAAACTATTTCATTAAATAACCCCCTGAAAAGTAGCATTTTATACACATATCCTGCCCCTTTTCCTGATTAAAATGCCGCTCAAGCCAAATGCCTTGCAGCGTAATACAAAGTACCACAAATTCTATAGGTGGGATCATCAAAATGATCCAAAAGTCTTCCTTTTAAAGCTGAACAAAGATTATATTATTTTAAAAGTTATTATAACCATCTGTATTAAACAAGAATATTGATCTATATGAGTTCCAGGGCACTACCTGTTACAATTTCTGACAAAAAATACTATTTCTTTTCTGATGTTAAACTACGTTTCCTACAACAATAGAAGATATATACTTACTGTTTATTTAGCTCTTCCCCTTCTTTTATAAATTCAGCTTTCTTAAGCTGATCAGTGTTCATCTTGCTGTTCTGAAATTTTGTTGAAAAGCAAATGAATTACTGAAAGAACCATGATTCTACCCAAAACATGAGAAATGCTTTAATCAGAAACACGGTGGGGTTTTTTATTATTATTTAAAGGGTGCTTAAAAAAGAAAAGATTCAGTCATCTTTCACCTGAACCTTACTCAATTTAAATACACCACTAATGCCAAATCAAACAAAGGAATTTAAATTTCACATTAAAACATTTTAACACAATATCTCATCGCAATATGTATCTACAAGATCCTTATAGAGCAAGATTCATTACTTTATTGTGGCATTTGGTGGCAAACTCAGAGCACACCAGAACTTTTACTCACATAATAGTTCCTGCGCACTTGGAGCATAAGGCGGGCCTGCAGTGCCATGGCTGAGCTGGTACCAGACCCATTTATTTCTGGAAATATTCTGTGGGAATCCCGAGGCCAAAGTGGCATGGTGAGCAATAGTGTTGGGACGCAAGATCCCGAGCTACTCTCCTCTCCACCTTTCCTCTCCCAGCTACGAGCAGAACCTCGTTGCTCCTGGTTACCGCCGCAAGTTCTGCCGTTGCTAGGGCGGCCATGTTGGAAGCCCTCAAACAGGGCGGTGCTGCATTGGTTGCCTATGGACGACATGAAGCCCATGACACGATGACATCACAATGGGTCCAAGCAGTTTCCCACTTGCTCTGCACCTTTCCTGGGGAAAACCCGCTATTTAGTGCTAAATTGGAGCAAATGTTAATCTGGAGAAAATCTGAATTTCTATTTGCTCCAATTAAGCACTAAAGAGCGGATTTCGGGGGGGGGGAGAGTGTGAAGAGAGGAGTGTGAGTGAGCCCTATGCAGAATAAGCATTGAGCATCCATGTGGTAAAGACATCCCTCCCACCCCCAACACCCCTGGCATACCATCCAACTTTTTCAGACCCAATACTGGGATGCACTCCCTGGTGAGTCGCATGACCAGCGCCTCACTCTCCTCCAAATAAAGCACTTTTTCGGGGCAAGAGAGCAGCACCAAAAATGACCACTGCAATCTCACACGAAAAACCCCGGGTGTCCTGTTTTATTTCTGGGACACTTGGCAGGTATGCCTTGGCGTGAACACAATCAGGAATGAATATGGCACTAATGAAGCTACGATGATGTGAAGAGCTGGGAGGAAAGCACTGTGGAATCCACGGATTAAACAACTTCACTGATCTCTAAACTGGTAATGTGAACACTCCCTCAGAAGCAAAGTCATAAATGCAGACGTTACCCCTAGAGGAGAGGATGTGACACATACTTCTTCTGGCTACTCAGTAGGCTACTTTTTCAAAGCTGCGTCCCTTGACCTGGAAATTCGACTGATAAAACTCAGACTGGCTGTCATTGCTTGGCGGCATTAATTTTTCCTTCCTCCTTTGCTGCGTTTGTATGTTTGTCTTGAGACAGCAGGTGGCTGCAGATGAATTTACGGTACAGAACTGGGTATTCTGCATCAAGCTTTTAAAATCTTTTTCAAGAACCATGAAGCACAACAGAAATAATTTACAGTCAAACTCTGGAAACAGATAAATCAGTGTCTGAACCTGCACCTCTCAATTGCCTTCACATTTAAATGTCAGAAGACTTTTATTTATTTATTTATTTTATAAATTTTATACACCACTTGATTGTAAAAAAAAAAAAACACCTCAAAGCAGTTTACAAAAAGATAAATCAATAATACTGAGAAAAATTGACAGCTCTACTTTAAAACATTAAAATTTACCTCAACTTTCTAAGCATCTGGCTTGTCTAAACAAAAATGTATTAGTAGACACCAAAAATTAAAGTGAAGGTGTCTGTGCAACTTTTTCTGAATGCTGTATGGAAAAGCACATGAATCTGACCTTCGAGAGTTTGTAAGTAAACTCTGTCTACAGTATGGGAAGCGGAAATTTTGGAACTCACAAGGGTATATTTTAAATGTCTCACAGCCTATGTTTCCATGTTTACTTTGTTGCATAATATGTAATTTTGAATCTCTGCTTCTGTTCTCTCACCTTCTCTCAACAAAGCATACTTGCCCACCCCACCCCCCAAAATACCTGGATCTTGGCATCTAGGGAATTCTCCTTTATACCAATATTTTCCCCCTGCCCCCAACACTTTCTGAATTCACTTGTTCATGAGTTATTTCTTGTTCACATTTAATCAGCTACAATGGTTCAAAGAGAGGGAGGAGGGAGCAGGGAGCGAGAGCGCACCCCGTGTGCGGCTAAAGGGGCGGGGCCAGCCCGCATGGGCGCCAATCAGAGGCGACCTCAGAAAACTTGCCGTCGTTTAAATAGGAAGCGCGTCGATGAGTTTGGGAGCATGGACGTGAGCATTCTATGTTTTCTTGTAGGCGCTTGTGACACACACACACACACACACACCATTGTCACTGTAACATTGCACATGCCTGCAGCATCTTTAAATGCCATACTATACTTTTTTATTTCTGGTTGGCCAACATGCTACAGGGCTGCAAGTACTTATGCTTTCTCCTCCTTTGCCCTGCGAAACCACACAGTGGTTGGGATTCAAAACAGAGAGCGGCGAAGCCTCAAGCTGTTGGGAAGCCACAACTTCTCCCCTAGAAGCTCTTTCCTCCAATTCCCTAGCATGTGTGGACTGGCTGGTGTGTCTTCCTGACCCTTTCCCCGCTGCCTGTGGTTACTCCATGGCTATATTCAGAAGCCCCCTGTTACGATGTTCCATGTCCCAGGATTGATCCTTGCTTTGAAAACAGGATCTGGTGATGTCCCTTGGCCACAATCTGTTTCATAGTCAATCCCTTCTTCCCAAAGAAGCATGAGATCACCCTTCCTTAAGCAGCTTCTCTTCCAGCTTCAATCCCAGGTAGAGCTGGGAAGGACTCAGAGAAATGTTGGGATACGTTTCTAATGTAGATCTGCACAGAAGACAGCAGTGCGCACCATCTGTGCTCCCAAATACAGGGTTGCCATATTTCAAGAGGTAAAAATCCAGCAATCACCCATAAAGAGCTTATTTTGGGCACCTACTCACCCCTGGCCAGCCGCCAAGCCCAAGCTGCCCGCACCCTTGTCACAACCCGAACCCCACAAATCCCAAACAATTGCTATAAACGGTAAAAATACCCCCCGATTGGCATGTAGGCCCCAAATGGAGGACATGTCCAGGATTTCCTCAATTTATGGCAACCCTAAATAACTCCCACAGCGCTGTCTTCTGCCTACTCAGGAGTAAGCGACACTGAGTTCAGTGGGAATCATTCCTAAGTGCCTTCTGAGGCAATACACATTTTTTTTTCTTTGCCGTCAGGGAATGCAACAGCCCTCCCTCCTCCTTTCAAGTTGATTTTAAAAGGTAATGGAGTTGCCATATTTCAAAAGGTGAAAATCTGGACGGAAAAGTTGTTGAGCTTTTGTTTGGGGTTTGGGGGGGGGGGAGTTGCTGAGGTTTTTTGTTTGTTTTGATTGGCCAAAACAGGTCAGCTTTTTTTTTTTGCCCAAAGTTGTTGAACTTTTTTTGGGGGGGTGCAAAGTTGTTGGGTTTCATTTGTTGTTTTGTTGAGCACAACACAGAAATGAGGCAAGGGAAAGACTGTGGATGTTGGGGGCAACCCAATACTGTACATGTACATGAAAGCAGAAACAGATTTCAGCTTCCAAACGTGTTCTATGTGGCAAAATTATTGTTTCCACATATAGGCTTGCATTACAAAATGAGTGTCCTTGTGGATCCTAGCAGTCCTTTGAGTTGAGTGTCATTAGCATGGATCAGACATCCCCAATTCGGCCTTCCACATGTTTTGGGACTACAATTCACATCATCCCTGACCACTAGTCCTGTTAACTAGGGATGATGGGAGTTGTAGTCCCAAAACATCTGAAGGGCCAAGTTTGGGGATGCCTGGCACAGATGATAAATGAGAATACAGTTTTAACCATGTGTCTTAAGTCAGGCATCCCCAACCTGCAGCCCTCCAGATGTTTTGGCCTACAACTCCCATGATCCCTAGCTAACAGGACCAGTGGTCAGGGATGGTGGGAATTGTAGTCCAAAACATCTGGAGGGCCAAAGGTTGGGGATGCCTGGTCTAAGTCCTTCCTACTGAATTCAATGAGGCTTACTCCCAGTAAGTGGGGCTAGGATGCAGCCTAAAAAACTTACCCAAGACAGGCTTAGGAAGAACTATGAGGGGAGAGACTCCATCAGGCAAGGCCTCCTTCCACCTGCCTTGCACCACCCTCTAGTCTCTGCTTCTCAATTTGTATTGTATTATTTTATGTACTGTGGCATGCCGTTGTTTTATTGATTATAGTTTAGAAATTACTTATTGTAACTGTTTTTTTTAATAAAAATTTTATTATTTTCTACAATAAACAACAAATATATCAAACAGATGAAACAAAAACAGTTGACAAATAATAAAAAACACATCAAACACATTAAAACAACATAAAAAAACAACAAAAAAAACTTATACATACCTAAACTGGAACATTGAAAAATCATTGTTTAATTCTAGTTTTAATCTTCTTTGGGGTACTTATTGTAACTGTTGAGTGGATTTCTGTTTAACTTTTATTGTTGATATTATTATTTTATACTACTCTAATAATTGTTGAATGTTACTTTTTGATGTAGGTTGCTTATTTTAAAGTTTTGTTTTACTATCACATTTTTGTATTGCGTTAGATTGTTATAAGATGTACATTTTTTGTTTCTTCAGCTTGTAAACCGCCTTGAGTATTGTAAGATAGAAAGACGGTATACAAATAAAAAAGATGAATGATTCCTGCATCACTCCCTTTTCTTATTCCTTAAGAACTATCAAGGAAGCAAGAAGTTGCAATTTATAACCCACTTCAGAGGAATCCTATGGCCTTTTTAAATAAAGGGTATATACAATACAGTATTTGAGACTTGAGTTTTCTATTTTTGCTACTGTTGGGAGGGGCATCGCAGGGGTGGCATTACAGCCCTTTTTAGGGAAGTTTTTAATGTGTGATATTTTTGTATTTGATTTCTGTTGGAAGCTGCCCAGAGTGGCTGGGGAAATCCAGCCAGATGGACGGGGTACAAATAATAAATATATATTATTATTATGGAAGAAGCTTTAATTGGCATTGCATGACTCATCTTCTTACTCACACCCATCTTTAACTCAATAGTTCGATTGCCCTTCCGAAAACAAGAAATTGAAAATGTAACCAAAGAGAACGCCTGACTTTCTATCAATTATCCAACTCAATCAATTAATTCCCTTCCCTCTGCTAAGGTAATCATAGAGTATCTGACCTCTGCAATCCACAGACTAATTAGAGGAGGGAATTTAGCTATGAACCTTATCAACTGCAGGATTCAACTATGGAATGGAAATATGGTTTTACATTACACACATGCTGAGTAAATCAGATGTGACAAGCAAAGAGGATCAGGAGATTAGTCTTGAAATTGTAAGAAGGTTGGCTGTACTGTATCCCATCCTTCTAACAATTTTTGCCTGGACAATAGATTAATCAAGTGTCATTTCCTGTTCTCTTCAGTGTCTTTGTCCAGTACAGGAGGAATTAAATGCATAAGAATATCATGTCAAGCATAATAGAACACTGTATGATTCCGACCTTTTTCCATTTTCCGCACTTTGATTGGCTGGCCATTTTGCTCCTACATGACAAGTGGGTGATGTTTTAAACAGGAAGGGGGTGGAGTGAGGAGGCACAACAACACCTGCTAACTAAGCACATTACTTTCATGCAGGTCAATGCATCATGACACATTTAATTCACCACTCTGCTGCCTTTCCCTTGTAATAAAAAATAATAAGCAGGAATAGAAAAACAGTCATTTTCATCTAGCGAGCATAATTGGATTATAGGCATATTTTAACTTTTATGTCAGCATGACATACGCAACTTCTTTCTCATTGGGGATGCTAAATCTCTATATAAAAATTATTCTAAGATTTTTCCTAAAATGTCTTCAACGTGGTAAGGCTTTCATTCTTTCCCCCTGCCCTCTCCCACACCCAAATCACAGACTACTGTTTTTAAAGAAGGGTAGAAAGAAAGTTTTATATGACAACAGGCATATATGAAAGTTATGACGCTGGAAGATGAGCCCCTCAGGTCGGAAGGCGTCCAACATGCTACTGGGGAAGAGCGGAGGACAAGTACAAGTAGATTCAGAGCTGATGAAGCGGCTGGGCCAAAGCCGAAAGGACGCTCAGTTGCGGATATGCCTGGAAGCGAAAGGAAAGTCCAATGCTGTAAAGAAAAGTATTGGAAGATGGAGGGCACAAGGAGAAGGGGACGACAGAGGATGAGATGGTTGGACGGTGTTCTTGAAGCTACTAACATGAGTTTGGCCAAACTGCGGGAGGCAGTGAAGGACAGGCGTGCCTGGCGTGCTCTGGTCCATGGGTTCACAAAGAGTCGGACACGACTGAATGACTGAACAACAACAAAGAAAGCTAAAAAAAAAAAAAATACTAGCCAAACTATTTCTCTCTCTCTCTTCCTCAGATTTTCTCTCTCTTTTTTCGCTCACTGATCCATACAGCTGACAGGTAGCCAAAGGCCAGATCATTTGGTATCCAGAGAACTCTAATAACTGCTTATTCAGTTACAGGTAGGTAGCCGTGTTGGTCTACCATAGTCTGAAGAAGTGTGCATGCACACGAAAGCTCATACCAAGAACAAACTTAGTTGGTCTCTAAGGTGCTACTGGAAGGAATTTTTTATTTTGTTTTATTTTAACTGCTTATTCAGTTACCTGGGGAGAGCTTACAGATATACTTATATCTGTATACTTTATATACTTAAATATATGCATTAGTTCTCTGTGTATCCCAAGTAATGACACCATACCAGCACTTGAACCCAGCACCACAAAACTTGGAAGTATGCCCAGACACCAAGTCAGACACCAGTACAATTTTATTCCAATAACTTTAGCAGTCACGATATTGTAATGAAATTAGTTTTTGGTTTTTTTAAATGCCTTGGCAGTCTGCCAATATATTTAAATAGAGCAATCTCTCTTCCCCACCCACACCCCGGCGTTGCTAAATTATAACTCCATACACATGGTCCAGACTCAAACCACTGACACAACCTTGATTATAGCTGGTTGAATTGTGTGGCTATAATAGCTGAGCAAACGTTTCCATTAGCATAAATGTCACCTGCAATGCAAACCAAGTAAAGCTGAACATTCGCTGAACACAGAGTAATTTGGGTGTCCTTCAGTTTTAATTTCATCACCTCTGATTTATGAAAATTTGGACACGGCTGCAAACAATTGCATTTGCCAACATAAACAGTCATGTTTCCATAAATGATTCTGAAGTAATGTGGGCCTGTAGTCAAGTATGGGTGGTCTTGTCTAGGGGAAAAATAAAGGGAGGAGGGAGACAAATAAAGTTGAAAGGATTGGCATTTACTGTTTTGGCTAATGTCTTTGAACTGATTAAGCATATCCATCACTTCCTAAGAGAGAGGCGTTTTTCCTTCTGTTGCTGAAAGAGTAAATATTGCCCCCTCATGAACTCCACCACCCTCTGAGTTATACATATCTGAGGATTATTACTAGAGCTGTGTATGGGTCCACCAATCTAATTCTGAGCTGGATCCAGTGCTTCAGATCTGACCCGGGGCAATCCAGCGCCAACCAGATAGGGATCCCAAAGTGATCTGGAGATCTTGCACAGTCGTTTGGAAGGGGGGAGGAGAATGCACCATCTCTGTTTCAAGGAGACCTTTATTTGGTGGGCTTTCCAATCCAAGTGTGTGAAAAAGATGAAGAATGGCCACATCCACACACTGCATGGCCTTGATATTGCCCCTCAACCACTTGTTACATGGGTAGCAGACTGAGCAGGTCCATATGACACTTGGTCATAGTCATGCAAGCTAGTAGGAGATATATTGTGTTTCCATCTACAGTAAATTGCAGAAGATAGTCCTCCATCTGAAGGGCTGTCTGGTCCAAGAGAAAAAGCCAGAAGAAGAAGAAGAAGAAAAAGAAGAAGAAGAAGAAGAAGAAGAAGAAGAAGAAGAAGAGAAGAAAGAGAGGAGGAGGAGGAGGAGTTTGGATTTTATATCCCGCCTTTCACTCCCCTTAAGGAGTCTCAAACTGGCTAACAATCTCCTTTCCCTTCCACCCCCACAACAAACACTCTGTGAGGTGAGTGAGGCTGAGAGACTTCAGAGAAGTGTGACTAGCCCAAGGTCACCCAGCAGCTGCATGTGAAGGAGCGGGGAAGCGAACCCGGTTCACCAGATTACAAGTCCACCACTCTTAAACACTACACCATGCAAGAGACTTCATGTTGCCCATTAGCAGCTGTAGCTTGGACAGAGACTGAGCAGCCCTATAGGTTACCTTGTTCTTCATTGCACTGCTATTTTTTTTTAAAGATTTTATTAGTTTTCTACACCATAGAAAAAACAAAACACAACAGCAACATCAACATAATAACAAATACAACAATTAATACAAAACAAAAACAAAAAACAAATACATACCTAAACTGGAACACCAATCTATCTCTTACTACTTAACAAAATCTAGTTTCTGATCTTCTTAAGGGACCTCCCCCGCTTTCCCTCCTCTGCCTTCAATACTAATATACTTTGGTAACATCTATTTTTAACATTACAATTCATGATCCATCCTTTTATACTATCATGGAAACTTAACATCTTATAATATCATAAAATAATTCTTAAATCAATCTTATACTTCTTTTCACTTAAACTGCTGCTGTTAGTCAATTACATATCTCTTCACTAATTCAAAATTCCCAAAATCTTAACATCAAAATCCTAGAACTTAACATCAAAATCCTAAAATCTTAGCACGCTATCTTCAGGGTACCATAAATCCGTCCTAATTCAATTTTTATCATTTTCACCCTATTCCCCTTCTTGCCATTTTTCTGCTCTCTCCCATGCCTCCCCACCATTCATCTTTACATTTCCCTCTATTGTCCTTGTTCAGTGTCATCTTATAGTTTATAAATCTCCTCCTTGGGAGCCTCGAGAGGCACCAACTCTCCTCTTCCAGCAACTCCATTTCACAATTTTGATTTTCTTCCACTTGTATCTCCAGAAATCTTCTCGCCTTCATCTCTGGACTCCCACTCCAGAGACAGGATATTGTAGCTCCAGCCAAAACATCAGCCCTGTGTCTCTCACTACACCAGGGCCATCCGTTTACTTGGGGTTGCTGAATCAATTCGTCCCATTTCTCCAGCACCTCCCCCAGCTCCCTGGAGAAGTTTGCTTCCAAGTTATCAACATTCTCCCAAATCTGGCTGGTTTCTCTTGTTCCATAACAAATTTCTTTGAAATTGCGCCCTATCCAGACCATTTTCCGATTTATCAGCTCCAATTGCAGAAGGATTGTTCTTTGTTCCTGGGTGATTCCCGGATCTAAAATCAGTTTGAAAGCGAAAGCAAGCATGGTTGGAGAAGACAAAGGGTGTCAAATGTCAGTAATTTTCCATCTTGCGTACTAGTTTTCCAGCGCCATTTTCCCTGAGACAGGGTGCCAAAAATAATTCCAAAAGCCACAGAAGAGATATTTCCAAAGTCTTCAATCCCCTCACAGGGATTTAATCCATCTTCTCTGTCAAAATACTCCAAAACAACATTGTATCTACTGATGCAGCTGCAGCCACTTGAAACTTAATTACCTCCTCTGCACAACAAAGGAGAGGGACGGGCTTCCTTTTAACATCCCTCCCGGTTGCCAATTATTCAAATGTAAATCCAATTAGTCCCGTACTTACAGCAGCCGGGGTTCTTCTTTTTTCTTTGAAGTTAACAGGAAATGCCTGGTGCTCAGATCTGGCAGATTCGCTGCTTTGTTCTCCGAGGGGCTTTCGTCTCTTCAGTCCCGTGCCGGAGCCTCTCTCCCGATTTCCCCCCCTTACGAGGGTCAATCAAGAGCGGGGACGACACAACAGGGACCCACAAGACCACGGTCCACGGGACGCTCTTCCCGTGGCTTTAAGGGGCCCCCGGCGCAGGCGAGGTAACCCCTAAACCCCCCCGGGAACCGGAGCTCTTCAGCTCCCCTCCGCCATTATCCGGCACCAAACCGGAAGCCTCCCCATTGCACTGCTATTTAAATTATAGTCGTTGTTTCTGAATTCTCATTTATACATAAAAATTGCAGTATGTGAATTCTCAGTAAATCAGTATCCTCTCTTATTCTCTCTCTCTCTGGGCTTCCCTACTTTTTGGCAATGCAGAAGTGATCACCCTAGTGCAGCATCAAGTAGTAGTATAAAAAACGACGTTCAAATTGACTTGTTTTTCAGCTGGTCACTTATTTGATCCAGGTCAAGGCCGTGGGGAGCTGTATTTGAATCCACAGCTTGCATTCTGCAATCCAGAATCCTCCAAAGCAAATTGCTGGCCCTAGGAACTGGCAGAAGCTACTGCTTTGTCAGCCAAGCCAGGGCAAAAGGCTAGATTCCGACTATATTTAAACAGGCTGGCCAATTCAGATGCTTCAAGTCGCCTGCCAGTTTCAGGGGCTGGTGTTGGTGTTCCTTCATTCTTCACCATACCCTTAAGGGGCTTTGAAACCCAACCACACACAGTCTCCATTACCTCACTAGACCAGGAATGGACTCATGCCACAAAAGTTCCTGTTTCATTGCTTTATGTTCCAGGTTAATTGCTGACTGATGCCTGTTCTATAAGGGTGGATGTCACGCGCTCTCTGTCTGCAGAAAGGCCAGTACTGTAGTTCCTTTTTAGAACAGTACAAGGATCAGGAGAAATGGGAGCCCATGAACATTCACCCATCCTCTCTTGGGGAGTCTTCCAGCCTGCAAAGGACCTATTTCTCACTAATGTTGTTGTTGTTCAGTCGTTCAGTCGTGTCCAACTCTTCGTGACCCATGGACCAGAGCACACCAGGCACGCCTATCCTTCACTGCCTCCCGCAGTGTTGGCCAAACTCATGTTAGTAGCTTCGAGAACCACTGTCCAACCATCTCATCCTCTGTCGTCCCCTTCTCCTTGTGCCCTCCTCTTTCCCAACATCAGGGTTATTTCCAGGGAGGTCTTCTCTTCTAAGGGTGGCCAAAGTACTGGAGCCTCAACTTCAGGATCTGTCCTTCTAGTGAGCACTCAGGGCCGATTTCCTTGAGAATGGGTAGGCTTGATCTTCTTGCAGTCCATGGGATTCTCATTATTCTAATTCTATTATTCTAATTATGTGAAGCAATTTTTGGCTTAGAAGAGACACCATGAAAGCAAAGAGGTGAGACACAAAAATGGATTTTCTCAGTACAACTCTTTCACTTGAAAAGAATGTCCCAGACAGAAAGCACCCTCAATAGGTCTCCCAACCGTTACTGAAGCTTCCAACAGATCAATACTCTCCGAGTCAATTTATGCCACCGCCAGGCTGTTATTATTGTCAGATTTATTTATTATTTATTTTGCTAATGGCTTACTTAGGAATTGCTTCTTAAAAGATAAAGTATAGTCCAGAGGGCCACTTGCACGCTGCAGAATTCCTAAAGAGAAAGCTTAACTTTTTTTAGTTTGTGCCTTATGTTGGCTTCCTCATGATCAACTTGTTCTATTCAATAGAAGGACTAATGTGTACCGGTGTGCACAGATAGTGGAGCTGTACCACGTACAGGTATGTCACAACGACATGTTTTGGCAAGTGTACAGTTTGTGTACCAGTTTACACAGTAGCTGAGCTTGACAAGTGTAGAGTGTCCCACACAAACACGTCACATGCATGGAGACAGATTGTAGCTGTGTTCAGCGTAACAGGTGACAAGTTTAATGCTGCTCATCCTAACACTCTTTTAGAGCACAAATCTCTTTGAATCAATGATTTTGCTGCCTGAGGTAAAGCTACAAACCATGCCTGCCCCAAATCAAGGCACCGGAGGCCAAAATATATCCCACAAATGACTTTCCCTGGAAGTGACTAAACCAGGGAAAAATAAATGGAAGAACTAACAATAAGAGCTGTTCAATAGTGGGATGGTCTCCCTCAGGAGGTTGTGGACTCTCCTTCCTTGGAGATTTTTAAGCAGAGGTTGGATGGCCATCTGTTATAGATGAAGAGAAGAAGAGAAGAAGAAGAGTTTGGATTTGATATCCCAACTTTTCACTACCCAAAGGAGTCTCAAAGTGGCTAACATTCTCCTTTCCCTTCCTCCCCCACAAACAAACACTGTGAGGTGAGTGGGGCTGAGAGACTTCAGAGAAGTGTGACTAGCCCAAGGTCACCCAGCAGCTGCATGTGGAGGAGCGGAGACGCGAACCCGGTTCACAGATTACAAGTCCACTGCCTCTTAACCACTACACCACACTGGCTACAGTTGATGCTTTAGTTGAGATTCCTGCCTTGCAGGGGGTTGGACTAGATGACCCTTGGGGGTCCCTTCCATTACTACAATTCTATGACTCTATTTGCTTTCCCTTTCATGTCACCCAAAATCGGCTCCTTGAGGCAGCTGCTTCACTCTGCCTAATGGATTAGCCATGCCTTGAACAATTGTGAGAAATCATTTTACCTCTGTTTTACGTTCAGATTTGGGCCCCAAGTATGTAACATAATACCGGTATGTTATATTGTTAGGGTTTGAAACCTGAGACGCTGGCAAATTAGCAAGGTCACATGATTTAAGTTGTTAAGCTTGTTAAGGTTGTTAAGATGCTCAGTATATATAGAGTGTTGTTTTGTTTGCCTCTTGGGGTGTGGAGCAGTCATGTCTGAAAGCTCCGGAGGAGTGTTTTGTTATCGGTCTGCAATAAACCTGTCTTTAGACAGACAGGCGTTCAGTGTGTCATCATTTCGTTGCTGCAACAAGAACCCCACAGCTGGACTTGTTTAATGCTCTGCAAAGAGAAGTGTTGCTGGTCTGCCGCAGCAGAAGCATTTACTGGACCAGTACACTAAAAAAACTCTTAATTATTGCCTTTGATTTCAATGAGAAATATCAAACTAGTCTGCTACGGGATCTCATCCACCCGAGCAAAGCTCCTTCCATCAGTAGAAGGAAGCCATTAGATCCAACCCATTATCAGTTCCAGAAGTAGGGTTGCCATATGTCCTCTTTTTTCAGGACGTGGCTACTTTTTCAGGGTAGAGTCATCATGTGATCCATAGTTAAAAGTAGAAGTTGGCAAATGTGTCCTATTTTTTGCTCTTCAAATATGGCCACTGAAAAAGGGTTGCTCAATGTGGCGGAATAATGCCTGCTGATGGTTCAGGTTCATCATGGTTAACCTATCACTCCCATGTTAGGTAGGTGTTCCCTGGGAGGCGGAGCTAGTTGGCATTCTAAAAGGAGGGGAACAACCTTGAAAGGCAGTTGGGGGTTTGGCAGTTGGGGTGGAGGGGTAGAAAGAGAAACTGCAAGGTTAGGCTTTGGGGAATGGGAGGAAGGTCATTACCATTGCTAAAGGGATGCAGGAAGTATAACTGAGCTGAATTATATAAGAAGATTTGTACCAGTAATAACCCGAGACATCCATGTTTTCAAGTTACCTAATAAAGTTAAATGTGCTTAAAACGTTCGCTGACTGTGGCAGTGGATCAGTACCTTAAGAGGTGTGACTAAGAGGAGAGAACAAAGCTTTCCTGTGGAAGAGGAAACTGTTTGCTTATTCTCATGTCATACAGAGGGCTGGACAGTGAAGCCAAGTGTGCCACTTATTTGCCTAAAGGGGAGGCAAACTGCAGTAGTTTGGGAACCCTGGTAGGGAGATCCCATAGGTGGCAAGAGGTTTTTCACACGTAGAGCCCTGAGGTACCCCCGAGACAGCTCCTGTATGAACACTGAAGGATTCATCCTAGTTGTCAGTGAAACCTAGGGAGAGTCTCTGTTGGGAAGTATCGGAAGGGGAGGGAATAGGATCCTCACACTCTCAGTGACTGTTCCACAGTTATGGAACGCCTGTGCCCAGATCAAGCATTTGTTGGAAAGAAAGGGGGACATTTCTGTTAGAGTTGCTGTTTCGTGGCTCAAAACAGTGCAGTATATTTCTGTCGTGCTATGCTTCTAATTTAAGAAGGCACAGGCTCCCTGCCTGTAGCCATCAAGATACAATAGCCGATAAGTGGAAATCACTAAATATATTAAGTCCAAATCATGAAGGTCTAATTTTATCTCTCCTGCCTGCACTGGATTTTCAACAGAGAACTTCACTCTAAGCAATAAGTCGTGCAAGGCAGCAGGAGAGTAGATCCAAGCTCTGTTACTGGTGAGATTCTGACTGTCAAAGTACATTTTGTGCGACACATCTTAATTAGCCAGCTGTAGCGGCAGAACAAAACGTCCAGCATTCGTGCATTTGTTGTGGTGCCAGTTTAACATGCTGAATTGTTTTAACTGCTTGTGTGTGAAAATTAACAGCCCCATGCATCCCCATGCATCCTTTAGAAGCGGGTGACCTGAAGGGCAAAAGGAAAAAAACGCCAGACATTTATAGTTGTACGTTTCTCTGGCACAGGTGTCAGAACAGAAACAACCTCAAGGCAGGCACTGCTTGCAAGGTTACAGAAGCTTACAGTGCCTTTAAGACAAGGGTCAGCAAACTTTTTCAGCAGGGGGCCGGTACACAGTCCCACAGACCTTGTGGAGGGCCGGACTATATATATTTTTTGGGGGGAGAACGAATTCCTATGCCCCACAAATAACACAGAAATGCATTTTAAATAAAAGGACACATTCTACTCATGTAAAAACAGCTGATTCCCGGACCGTCCGCAGGCTGGATTTAGAAGGCGATTGGGCTGGATCCGGCCCCCGGGCCTTAGTTTGCCTACCCATGCTTTAAGCTTTGACCTTCTTGGGAAAAAGAGGTATGTGAGTTGGGGCGTTTTTATGGTCTCTACAAAGGAACTCCATATATTGATATGTGCACCCAAATTCTTGGAGCAATGAGAAAAGGCATGCAGACTATACCTAGTCATGCTTCCTTTGGGACGAGGTCACTGGAGACATATATACACACTGGCTAGGTATAGGTGAGGATATATATATGTATTTAATGAGGCTGAAAGAGGAGGGCGCAAAATATGGTCTGAAGCTCAACATCAAAAAAACTAAGATCATGGCCACTGGTCCCATCACCTCCTGGCAAATAGAAGGGGAAGAAATGGAGGCAGTGAGAGATTTTACTTTCTTGGGCTCCGTGATCACTGCAGATGGTGACAGCAGTCACGAAATTAAAAGACGCCTGCTTCTTGGGAGGAAAGCAATGACAAACCTAGACAGCATCTTAAAAAGCAGAGACATCACCTTGCCGACAAATGTCCATACAGTTAAAGCTATGGTTTTCCCAGTAGTAATGTATGGAAGTGAGAGCTGGACCATAAAGAAGACTGATCACCGGAGAATTGATGCTTTTGAATTATGGTGCTGGAGGAGACTCTTAAGAGTCCCATGGACTGCAAAAGATCAAACGTATCCATCCTTAAAGAAATCAGCCCTGAGTGCTCACTGGAAGGACAGATCCTGAAGTTGAGGCTCCATTACTTTGGCCACCTCATAAGAAGAGAAGACTCCCTGGAAAAGACCCTGATGTTGGGAAAGATGGAGGGCACAAGGAGAAGGGGACGACAGAGGATGAGATGGTTGGACCAAACTGCGGGAGGCAGTGAAAGATAGGCGTGCCTGGTGTGCTCTGGTCCAAGGGGTCACGAAGAGTCGGACACGACTGAACGACTGAACAACAGGTATAGGTGAAGACATAGCCTTAACCCCAGCTGGTGTCCTAATGTTCACTTCCTCCCGATCATATTTCTATGGGGATATATCCATCTCCCTGTGGGATGTATCATCATTGCAGCAGTCAAATACAACATTTCCTGTTCCCTAGAGTAGACACACAGGGGACTGTTGCTCCAGACAGAGAGGACTTCCTGTCATACCTGCCCTGGAGCATCCTCCCTCTGTTTGTGAACAGGTAGATGGGTGTGAACCTATCAGACCCTATAAAAGGCTAGTCACGCAGCCATCTTCCTCTTTTCTCCTTTTTCCATTTTCTCCTTTCGGACTCCTCTGCTGGCTCTTAGCACATGGCTCATCCTTGCAGAGGATGGAAGCCATAAGGTAGAAAGTCTGAGGCCTAGCTCAGACTTCTTTTCTCTACAAATGTAACTGTAACTACAAGATAAAGCCTGCCTTCAGGGCAGTACCGTGAACTAAATGTAAGTAAACTTCACCATTACTTTTAAAAGAAGACTGTCGTGTTGTTACTATTTTTTAAGAGGGAAATAAAGGGGAATTTACCAGGAACAACCCATTCTGGACAAGCCAGACTGGATTGCTCAACTTACATGATTCTAACGAATCCATCAACTTGCTCTCAGCAATGTGTAAGGGGATGTGCTCTGCTACTAGCTCACTAGTGTGAGTGAGGAAGGATAAGATATAATCAATGTATCCTCTCCTACTATCTACAACATTCCCACACTCCCAAAATGCTGTCACCTACACTTACTTTGTTCCACATTTCTAGGCACATGTCTGGGTTTTCAAGGTCTGTGTCCTACCATCCCCTCCCTTTCTCTTTTCTTTTCTTTCTTTCTTCTTCTTCTTTCTTCTTCTTCTTCTTCTTCTTCTTCTTCTTCTTCTTCTTCTTCTTTTTTGGCTAGGCGCTTTCCCCACAAAAACCTGCTCTTTGCCACAGGAAAAAATCCCCCAGAAAACCTGAATTGCTATTTCCTCCAATTCAGTGGTAAAGGTTGGGTTTTCCTGGGCAAAGCAGCAGAGCAAGAAAGAAAAAATTGGACATGGACCAGGAAGTGCAGAACTTTGCCTAGAAAGTGTGGGGCAAAGGTAAATTTGGATGAGCCCTAAAACTGAGACTCTCGGTGTGACTCCAAACTGCCCTGTCCATTCTTCTGTTTCTCACCCAAAGACACCTGGATGACACAATCTCTTTTGCCATATACAGGTAGGTAGCCGTGTTGGTCTGCCATAGTCAAAACAAAATAAAAAATAAAAAAAATCCTTCCAGTAGTACCTTAGACACCAACTAAGTTTGTTCTTGGTATAAGCTTCCGTGTGCATGCACACTTCTTCAGATACACTGAAACAGAAGTCACCAAAGGAATTTCAAAAATAGACTGGAAAGAGAAGTTGCTGAATTGCAACTAATTACCAAACTTAAAACCATGGAGAGACCTGGACCTGATCCGAACAAAGACATTGGATTCTTATCTCATTATACATGACAAAGCTATCTTTAGCCATCTCACCCCTTGCCTTTTCCTGTAAGACCAATTGCAGTTGTTAACAGTCATCAACAGGTTTTCCACACCCATCAGCCAATCACCCATTCCCACAACCCTTCTGAGTAATACCCCTCCCCACTCTCTCACTATATATAAGGGTCTGGTGACTTATGTTTCAGTGTATCTGGAGAAGTGTGCATGCACACGAAAGCTCATACCAAGAACAAACTTAGTTGGTCTCTAAGGTGCTACTGGAAGGAACTTTTTTTTATTTTTTATTTTGTCTTTTGCCATACTAACTTACCTTCCAGAAGTATCTCCAGCTGTTCGGTTGCAATGGCAGCATATTGGCTCTGGCTTACATAACAAAGGAGATAATTATCAGGCTGGTTTGGGCTATCTACTCAACAGAAGACACTGGTTTGACCATTTTTACACTTCTCTTCTTCAGACCACAAGCTTACAACTAGAAGATTGGGATACCTGAGAAGGTCATTTACCCCCCCCCCCCTCTCTCACACACACACACACACAGCCCATAACACTGTGATTACTTTCTTTCCTGCCAGTTACCCAAATACAATATAACTGCAGTTATTCCTTCTTTTTCCAGTGCTCAATGAGTGTTGGGAGGAAGGAAAAGTTTATCTGTTCCCATTATACTCAATTCTCCTTTTCAGCTCTCTTTGGTCTGAAAACTGCTTCACGGGTTTTCTTCTGCGCAAAAGCTAGTGGTGAATTAGCAATGTGACATCAGAAAACAATCAAGAGTGTTGCTATAACTCAGTGCCTCTGGCTGCTGTTCTCACCTCTTGCAAGAGCCGCAGACAGTGAGAAAGTCCCAGTTTTCAGAGGTGCTGACCAGTCTCACTTTCAGTGGTGGAGCTGAAAATTGCCCCATTACAAGTGTTGATAAGGTTTCTCAAGTCCTATTGATTGAAGCTGGGATTGGCTGTTCTCTGTTCAGTTTGGCTGTCTTGATTGCCATGAATGGTTTAGTCCCATGATTTGCCTAGAGTGTTATCCGATGCATAGCCACGGTCTTTGCAAAAGAAGTCAATTTGTAGTTAGAATTTAGAGAGAGAAAGAAGGCAAAGATGAGAATTTAGCTAGAGTTGCCTAAACTGGACTGAAACCTTAGAGGCACTGTAACAGTGGCAGAAGTCAATGGGTTTGCTGGTCACTGTGGGCGTGAATATTTGCTTTCAGTATCTGCCTGCATATTTGCAAATAAAGCAAAATATTATAAAGACACTGTATGTCTCATGTTCTCTCGTCCGAAGGAAACTGAATCAGACCGCATAGAACCACTGAATCACAAAGCTGTAAGAGACCTACAAAATCGTACAGTACAACTCCATGCCAAAGCAGGAAATTCTCTAATATATTGAAATAAATAAATAAAATTAAAAAATTGTCCAGTAGCACCTTAGAAACCAACTAAGTTTGTTCTGGGTATAAGCTTTCGTGTGCATGCACACTTCTTCAGATACACTGAAACAGAAGTCACCAGACCCTTATATATAGTGGGAGGGTGGGGTGGGGTTTTTCTCAGATGGGTAGTAGGAGATGGGTGGTTGACTCAATGGGTATGGTAAACCTGTTGATGACTGTTAATGACTGCAATTAGTCCTACAGGAAAAAGCAAGGGATACGATGCAGTTGACCAAAAATAGCTTTAGCATATGTAATGAGACAAGAATCCAATATCTCTATTCAGACCAGGTATCTCCATAGTTTTCAGTTTAGTAATAAGTTGTAATTCAGGGCAAATTTTCTAGATACTCTAAATGACTGTGCCCTAGTACAATTGACCATAGAACCAACCAGAGGACTTAAGATCAAGTTGTTTGAGGTGTAAATGTGGTTGAAATAATTGGAAACAGTGACTATGGAGTTATCAAATTGAGCATATAGGTAAGTGGACATTTGCCATGGAAACCCAGCACAGTAACATTTGACTTCAAAAGATGAAATTTCTCACTTTAGGAAGTCTTTTAATTTGTAACTTTTATTTTTATTTCTATTGTATGTAATTGGATGTGTGTTCTGTGTCGTAATTTACTTTACTTAACTGACGGTGTGGGGTAACTTACCTTTTCTTTTTTGCAATTCTTTAGTTTCAAATGTAATATTGTAATATTGTTTGTATGATTACTTGATTATACTTTTTAATTATATTTCAATAAAATTGCTTTTAATTAAAAAAAGAAAGAAAAGAAATTTCTCACAAATTAGGGAATTAACAAAAAAAAAGGAATTTGAAAGTCAAATCTCTCCAGAATTATCGGGGTTTATTCAAACCCCCCAATAACAGAAGATAAAGTAGAAAGTGTAAGGCAATCAGGATAGGTACTACTAAGGTCAAGGGGGTGTCAGTGTGGTTTAAAGGCAGAGTCAAGAAAGCTAGTAGAGAAAAGAAGGCTTATTTCAGAAAACGGAGGTCTTGTCCAAGAAAAGAGCAAAAGAGGAAAACTTTGGCAAGAGAAATGCAAGCTGGTGACAAGAGATGCAAAAGAAATCTCAGTAACAATTAAATAGCATCACATGAAGACCAGAAGTTTTCTTAGAGACATCAGCAGGGGAGAGAAGGGCAAAACCTCACCTTCGAACACACTGTGGTCCATATTAAAAAAAAGTCCATTTCTTTACTAAGAAAAACAAACAAAAACTGATGTGCTTGGCAGTGATGCATTTAAACATCATATGCAAGCAATCACTTCATTTGCCTGCAAACTAGTTCTGTTGATTTTGCACTGCAATATTCATCAACCTGAAAGCTAAGGATTAAATCCAATGTTCATTTACTCTATACAGTGGTACAGTACTTCTGGTTACAAACTTAATTTGTTCTGGAGGTCCATTCTTAACATGAAACCGTTCTTAACCTGAGGTACCACTTTAGCTAATGGGGCCTCCCGCTGCCGCCGGCACGCGATTTCTGTTTTCATCCTGGGGCAAAGTTCTTAGAGTGGTGATTGGCACTATTTAGCAGGAAGAAACTCCAATGAAAATCCTCATTATTACATATTTTTACATGGCTGTTTATTTGTATATATTTTAACATTTTATATGTGGATGTTTTATGATGGCCTATAAACCACTGAGCCTAGGGCTTGCTGATCAGAAGGTCAGCGATTCAAATCTCCGTGACGGGGTGAGCTCCCGTTGCTCGGTTCCAGCTCCTGCCCACCTAGCAGTTCAAAAGCACGTCAAAGCGCAAGTAGATAAATAGGTACCGCTCCAGTGGGAAGGTAAACGGCGTTTCCATGCACTGCTCTGGTTCGCCAGAAGCGGCTTAGTCATGCTGGCCATATGACCCGGAAGCTGTACGCCGACTCCCTCAGCCAGTAACGCAAGATGAGCACCGTAACCCCAGAGTCGGACATGACTGGACCTAATGGTCAGGGGTCCCTTTACCTTTGCCTTTTATATTTGTAATGCCTAAGAAAGGTTTGGCAAAGAAGCAACAAGGGTGTTTACAGTAATTTCTGTTCTCATCCTGAGGTAAAGTTCTTAACCCAAGGTACTGTTAGAGATTTCAAATTGCCTACGTGCAGAAAGTCAGCTTTTCATCTATAGCAATTACCAGTTGGCAGAAAGCCAAGATCTGCTCTCTCTCCAGACCCTTAGCAACGACCTGCGATTGGTCAATGAGTTCCTAAAGAATGAGCTCTGTGTGAGAGCTGGTGTGTTGGTTGTTAGTGGTGTACTGAAGGTTAAGAGAGAGAGAGAGAGGAGATTTTATGTTTCGTTTCTTTTATTTGTAAAGTCTGTACATAGTAACTTATGGATACTAGTTGCTTCAATAAATACTGTATATAGTTATCCAAGTGAGTTTGCTGAGTTCCTGCGTTGTGCTGTCCAGTTAATGCTCAACAGCCAGAAGCTTCAAGAAAACCTGTGGTTGACTCTGCTGTGTCCAGGACTACGTTATTTCCTGACACTAAATCTTAAGAGGTACTACTTCTGCGTTAGTGGAGTCTGTAACCTGAGGTGTTTGTAACCCAAGGTCCCACTGTACTTTTACCAGAGCAATAAACCGTTCTGCTGCAGAACCTCAGCCCCCAATCGCAATGGAAGATGCAGTTCTGCAGGTTGGCGTGGGGCAATGGGTTCAACCACCTCTCCCTCTCATGCAACGGTGGCATGGGTGATGCATCCTGTTCTGCCGCCTGAGGTGAAATGGGAATGTGCTGCCCCACCACTACCCCACCCTCCCCTGCTCCCCTACTGCCACTGAAGCCTCCCTTACCTGCTTTCCATGGCACCAGCAAACCCTCCAAGTGTCCCTATTTTCCAGGGGTGCCCCTGATTTAGAGAAGCTGTCCCAGTTTCTGATTTGATCCCGGAATGTCCTGCTTTTCCTTAGGATGTCCCTATTTTCATTGGAGAAATGTTGGAGGGTATGGAATTATCCACCCCCCGAGCTGTCTGAAGGCAATCCTGTATAGTGAAGGTTTTTTAAAGATGTTTATTGTTTTATTATGTTTTTATATTCACGGATTGGCAGGCCCTGAATGGTAATCCTGTGGGGCAGGGAGGTGGGGGCAGAGAAACCGAATCAAACTACTGAATTGAACAGATCTCTAAACCAGAATATATGACCATCAAAGCTGCTTCTTTATTTTATTTTATTTTAAAAAAAATGCTTTTCTGATCTGTAAAAAAAGTTTGACTTTTTCGATATGTTCTTGTACTAATTCAGTTGAATTCACCAGGCCCTTAATCAGAAGGCATGAAATAGCTTGTGACGTTTCACTTCTCCCTTCAGTGCATAGTTTATAGAGACATAAGTATAATAATAAAATTTTCATTACTGGGAATCAGTGTAGTAAAGGCCCAGTGAGCAGACTTTTATCTTTTGGGTTGGTACGTTTTCAGGGAATGTTTCATGACATATATATTGCACACAGAGGTTTCTTTTGTGCTTGATAAAAGCGGGGAGGGTGATTATTTGGGGCCCTCATCCATTATAGGTAATTTACTGCCTAGAAATATGTCATTGCCTTCCTTGGTTAACATTTACATGTGTTTCACAAGCCGCCCAAATTGCTCCTTTAACATTTTGCAGAAAGTTCGAAAGTGACATGAGCATAAGATCAAGGTTATTTTTGCTGCAGCTGTCAGAAGTCGAGCAAGCAAATGGCGGGGAGTTTGACACATTACACTCTAATGCAGTGTGTTGCTAAATAAAATAGAAATAAATAGGCACCAAGAACTAAAATCACTGAGTGGTGGATTGTCAATTGACTCTCCTATAATAGAGCCAGTGCATTTCAGATTCTGAAAGTAACTCTCTCTCTCTCTCTCTCTCAATATTTCTCTCTGGAATATTGACACATTAAACTTCACCAGAGCTTGTCTGCTCTGCACGATTCATCTAAAGAACTGAAAATGAGCTACCATGTTTTTATTTTTAAAGCTCGTGTTTTGTGGATGCCCAGAATTTCACACACTTTCTGGAACACTCTCGACTCAAAGTTCCTGGGTTGATCCGAGTGTATTTACACCCATATCCTAAATTTGGAGGGAAAAAATGTTGTCAACCAACGCATGTCCCACTGTCATGGCCTCCTGGTTTTTTTTATAGTGTAAGCCTCTTTGCCACCGTGTGATATAATTCATGGCAAACAAGAAGTAGCAGTTGCCAGCTCTCCTTTCTGGCAGGGGCCCCAGCACATTCACTTCAACATGCTCCATTGGGGTACCCAACAAGTAGTATTGCACTAGAGCCCTTCCTATTTTAGTGGGCCCTTCTTGGCTATGTAGCCATGACACCTTTGGCACCATTTGTCCATACCCTCCAACATTTCTTAGATGAAAATAAGCACAGGTGGCGCTGTGGTCTAAACCACTGAGCCTAGGGCTTGGCGATCAGAAGGTCAGCGGTTCAAATCCCTGCAACGGGGTGAGCTCCCATTGTTTGGTCCCAGCTCCTGCCAACCTAACAGTTCAAAAGCACATCAAAATTCAAGTAGATAAATAGGTACCACTCCGGCGGGAAGGTGAACAACATTTCCGTGCGCTGCTCTGGTTCACCAGAAGCTACTTAGTCATGATGCCCACATGACCCGGAAGCTGTACGCCGGCTCCCTCGGTCAGTAAAGCGAGATGAGCGCCGCAACCCCAGAGTCGTCCACGACTAGACCTAACGGTCAGGGGTCCCTTTACCTTTACCTTTATTCAATAATAACAACAACAATTTTATCTTTATACCCCACCCATCTAACTAGGTCACCCCAGCCACTCTGGGTTGGCTTCCAACATATATAAAAACATAATAACGCATTACACATTATAAACTTCCCTATACAGGGCTTCCTTCAGAAGTTTTCTAAAGGTTTATAGTTACTTATCTCCTTGGCTCAGTGGTCGCCTAACTCCATACCCTCCATACCCAACTTTTCTCCAATGAAATTAGGGACATTCTAAGGAAAAGTGGGCCATTCTGGGATGAATTCAGAAACCAGGACGGCTTCTGTAAGTCTGTGACTGTCCCTGGAAAAGAGAGACACTTGGAGGGTCTGATTGTCCACATCCTGTCTGCACTTTACCCAGTAGAAATTCTCTCTTGCTCTATCCAGAGTCTTGGCTACACTAAAGAGTCCTGCTCTCTTAGCATCGTGGCATGGCATCAGCTCTTCCTCCTGTAGCTTTGTTGGCACAACCATCTGTCATCAGTGCCCAGCTCCAGTGGGTTCTACCCATCAGTGCCCAGCTCCAGTGGGTTCTACCCATTTCCTGTACAGTACATCATCTCTGAACTCTAGACTGTCCCACTGGTACCAAAAGGCCTCCACGGCGGTACTGAGTGAAGACAAGACTCACCAGGGAGGACGAGATTATGAGTTAATTTTCCACCCACACACAACATTGATATCTGAATCATTTCTTTGTAAGGTCCTCAGTCGTTGTAGGGTCTGCTTCTGCAAGGTCACAATCTTTGAACCCGGGCTGGTTGCACTTCTGCAGAGCAATGGGCCTGGGCTTCCTAGCTGTCTTTGTTCTCCCTCCTCTGCAGCTGTCTGCCTGCTCTCTTGCCTCATTCAGTAGCTGCAACAAGTCTTCCTGGATAATCCATCAGCATTAGAACGCTTCCGCTGGTAGGTGGTAGTGAAATCATATTCCTGGAGTTTTTGTAGCCACCTTGCTATTTGGCCCTCAGGGTTTTTGAACTGAAATGAACATTGTAAGGAGGAACAGTCAGTCCTCCTGCCATACAGATAATGGTGACAATGTCCTACAGACTTTACAACTGCAAGGAGTTCCTTTCTGTAATGTTCTGGATTCCCTGAACATATTCTCTCTGATTTTGGGTTGGGTTGTCATATGTCCTTTTTTTTCCAGGAGATGTCCTCCTTTTCAGGAGTAACAATTTCTGTCCAGGCAGATTTTTTTGAATTTGCCAAAAAGTCTGGGGTTGCAGAAGGGGACTACTTTTTATGTTGCATGTTGTTGTTGTTGTTCAATCGTTCAGTCGTGTCCGACTCTTCGTGACCCCATGGACCAGAACACGCCAGGCATGCATATCTTTCACTGCCTCCCACAGTTTGGCCAAACTCATGCTAGTCACTTCAGTACTAGACAGCCAAGTGCAAAATGTATACATACTGTGTGGGTTTTGCATGAATCATAGAATCAGAGTTGGAAGAGACCACAAGGGCCATCCAGTCCAACCCCCTGCCAAGCAGGAAACACCATCAAAGCATTCCTGACAGATGGCTGTCAATAGAATCATGATGCAGGAAAGGAGCAGGTCCTCTTTTTTGTATATTTTGAAGGGACATTTTATAATTCACCCACACCCACACACCCCTCCCCCAGCAAATGTGTCCTCTTTTTGCTTTTCAAAATATGGCAACCCTAATTTTGTGGCTGATTTTGTCCTAGAACCAGCACCTGAGTGGCACTTTGCCTTGGAAGTTTGCCAATTGCCCTGTCATTTTTATTTACTGGATTTTGGAACTCCTCCAGCTGGCTTAAAATATCGGGCAGCAGGTCAGGTTTTCCCACATCCCCATTCATAGTAGGGGGGGGGGAATTATGCTTACCCACAGTGGTGTTCCTCATGAGGTGCCCACTTCCACTTCTGCTGGGTGCTGACTTCTACCTCTGCAATGACTTCCACTGCTTCTCACAATGTCTTTCGACACCACCCCATGATTTTCATGTGGAAGTCTACATCGCTCTGCCTATCAAAGAACTGGTCCTTTGCCACAGTTTCCTGAATTTCCTCACTGACATCCCAGTATACCATCCCAGCAAGCCTCAGATTCTCAGTGAAGGACCTCTTCTTATCCAATTCTGCAGCTCCTTGGGATGAAGGACAAAGAGGTGGATTCTTAGCAGCAAACCTTAGAGGGCCAACGCTGGTAGTCTTGCAGAATCTTCCATCAGAGAAAGGGCAAAGCTGTCTTAATCTGGTGAAAACTTTGGATCTGCAGTTTGGAGCAGTACATTAGTCTGAGCTAGATGGGACCTTTGGACTGAACACAAACAATCATAATCAAGAACCCAGACAAATAGCAGTGGGTCCCATTCCAAAGAGATCATACAAACATGAAATGATCTAAAAAAAATCTTTCCAGTAGCACCCTAGAGACCAACTAAGTTTGTTCTTGGTATGAGCTTTCGTGTGCATGCACACTTCTTCAGATAACAGGTATCTGAAGAAGTGTGCATGCACACGAAAGCTCACACCAAGAACAAACTTAGTTGGTCTCTAAGGTGCTACTGGAAAGAATTTTTTATTTTATTTTGTTTTGACTATGGCAGACCAACACGGCTACCCACCTGTAAATGAAATGATCTGTGAAGGTTTTCCAGCAAAGCAAAGGGGAAACTGAACCGGGTCTCCACTTCATTTCCATGTAGCTCGACATTCGGAACTTGGGGATGTGATCTCCAAATAGTCAAGCTCATGCCTGCACTCGAGCAAACATTTTTTTATTAAAAATAACACGCCATCTTCCTCCTGCAGTGCAGAACATACTGCTGATTCTTCTCTCTCTCTTGCTTTATTCAGTGGAGAAGAAGATTTATATGTTCATCTGATTAACCAAAGTGCAAAATCAACAATATAAATAATTCCATATAATGCCACATATATACAGGTTTAATCTGAAGTTCAGGATGAGGAATGATCATTGAACTTTGAAGAGGCTACCATTTGTTTTACTGCAGCTTCGTAGAATAGGAAAGAAGATTCATCTAGAAGGGGCTATACAGGCATCAGCATAGCAAGTGAATTTTTAATTTTACATTCCCAAAACTATTGTGAGAAGATGTAGAGACCAATGGAAGAGGATAATGAGGCTAATAAGTCTCTCCGATAATGATTATTGCCAGAAATACATTTGGAAATATCTTCTAATTAAAAAGTTGTTATAGGGATCTCAATCAGAGAGCTGCTAACTCTTGAAATGAATTCAGCAGACTCTTAAAAAACATGATGCTTATGGGTGCAGTCCTAAGCATTCTTAGGAAGAAAGGAATCCCACAGAACTCAGTGAACAGATGCATCAGACGTTGGACAGTAGGACTTGGATCTACCATCCATTTCAGCCTGAGAAGTCATCTTCAAATTAAGGGATTGTTCTAGAGTGGTAATGGCCAAACTTGGCCCTCCAGCTGTTTTGGGACTACAATTTCCATCATCCCTGACCACTGGTCCTGTTAGCTAGGGATGATGGGAGTTGTAGCCCCAAAACAGCTGGAGGGCCCAGTTTGGCCATCACTGTTCTAGAGCAAGTGAATGCAATGGAGAACCCTCCAGATGTTGTGCACTACAACTCCCATCATCCCTTGCTACTGTTAATGCTGGCTAGGGTTGTTGGTGTTTGTAGTCCACAACTTGGGACCACATTGCCCACCCCTGTACTAGAATAAGCAAGCCTTCTCATTTAAAAGTGCCACTTTTTAATTGGAGATAGCAGACTATAATGCCCGATTAATTTGTTTGTTGCATGATGGGTCCAAACTCACAAACTACACTATCCACTTAAAAGACATAATACTTTTTGGTTTCTATAAATTCCAGGCAGTGCTGGGCACTCCTGGCTAATACTTATATAATTATCCTGCAAAAATATTGTACCTCATATACATATACGTGTGTCTCTGTGTGTGTATTCTATGTATATAATCAGTTGCTGGTGTGTGTGTGTGTGTGTGTAGGTACAGTGTAGCTTGGGCATAAATAGACTTTAAAATTATTAAAGATTTTTGGGGGTTACAAAAGCACATACATCATATCTATTTTCTTTTTTTTAATAAGAATTTATTGGTATTTTAACAAACAAAATACAAAAAATACACACAACTACATAATACAAAATACAAAACAAACATAATAACAACCTAACTAAAAAACAAAAAACAAAGACAAAACCTCAAACATTCATTTAACTATTCTAATCTTATTTATAATCTTACTTGGGGGACTTCCTCACGCCCTCTCTTCTGAGTTCATTTCAAACATACTGTAGTAACTTTGTAACCCCTTTAACTCTACTTTTACAATTAGTCTTAATCCTTATCTATCATCTTATATCTATCACCTTATTCTTAACAGAAATACAAAAAAATAAAAATCGCAATTCTCTTCTTATATTCTATTTTAATATCTATTTTCATATCTATTTTCAGATCATAAAGTCTTTTTTACAGATCAGTTACAATATATTTGATGTGAGACTTGATGTTGTACACAGTATAAGGTTAGGGGAGAAGAGAGGAGAGGAGAGTGGGTGAAGGGACAGAAGACACAAAAACATTGCATGTACACTATGTAAAAATAAATAAATGGATATTTGATGCAATAAGTGCTTCAGTGGGGGAGAAGCACAGTCTGGAACCATCAAATTCCGTGTATAAATATGTTTAAAATGGATTCCTGCTCTGACCCTACAAAATGCATGTGTTGCTTACAAAGCACTTAAAATCGTTCTTGCAAACGGCTTAGAGATTTGACTAAAATCAAGTGGTGTATATATATAAATAAATAAAAACTAAAATCCCATGAGTCTCAGATTCAATCCTTTGTATCCCCAAGTAGGATGTGGGCACAAGCACACTAACGGTGCAGCATTTACAGACCCTCCAAGTATCCCTGTTTTCCAGGGACAGTCCCGGATTTACAGAAGCCGTCCCAGTTTCTTATTTCATTCTGGAATGTCCCGCTTTTCCTTACAAAGTCCCTATTTTCGCTGGAGAAATGTTGGAGGGTATGGAGTTACTTGACCACTGAGCCATCTGAAGGCAGCCCTGTATAGGGAAGTTTTTTTTTTAATGTTTAACATTTTTATTATTATTATTATTATTATTATTATTATTATTATTATTAAAAAAACAATTTTTATTTTCCAATTAATTCAAATTACATCCAATAGAACTTCTACAAACATACTACATACTACTAAATCTTTGCTTTGCCGAGCCACGACTCCCCTCCCTCTCGTCAGCAGGTTTTCTAGTCCATTCCTGTCGCGCAGTTCATTATTTAAATCTATGAAAGGTTTATTCCAAGGTTTATTCCAACCCTACTAGTGTTTTCAAACTTCCACGGTTCAATCTTAAATACTCCACAAATTTACTCCAATCTCTTTGGAACCTTGAGTCTTCCTGGTTTCTGACCCTGCCGGTCAGTTTTGCGAGTTCCGCATACTCCATCATCTTCGTCCGCCACTCTTCAACTCCTGCAATTTCCACTTTTGGGTGAAAAGTATCTCGCTGCAGTAGTTGCATACATGAACCGTCTTTGGTCTCTTTTAGCAATTTTCTTCTCCCATCAAGCCCACCAGAAAAGCCTCAGGCTTTTTGGGGAAAGTATACTTAAGCATCTTCTTCAGTTCATATAAATTGATTCCCAAAACGTCCTTAACCTTATCGCATGTCCACCACATATGGAAAAATTCTCCATCTTTTTGTTCTACCTTTCCAACACAATTTGTATACCATTCTAACAAAAAAATGTACATTTTTGTCAACAATTGCTCTACCTTTCAACAAATCAGTTTGCAATCTAGATTTTTATCTTCAAAACCAATCTTTCTATCAGCTGATAATAAATCATTAACCTGATGATACTGTAACCATCCTGTAAAAGCATCTCCGATCTGGTTATATGGTTTTAATTTCCAACCTCTGTCTGTTTCATCAGTAAAATCCCCGTATGTGGGGATTTATTATGTTTTTATGGATGTTGGAAACTACACAGAGTGGCTGGGGCCAACCGGTTAGATGGTTGTGGTAGATATAGTAAATTTGTTATTACTGAGTAGGATGTCCTATTTTCATTGGAGAAATGTTGGAGGGTATGCATCATAACATTTTTATTTGCCTTCTAAGGAATGTTAGTTTGGTTTCACCTGCCTGTGCCTATCTCACAATACTGAAAAGGGTTCCATGTGACTCTGTGACCTCTTTGTTTCTTTGTTGACCTGCTCTCTCGCTATGTTTCATTGTCCCTGTTTTGCGACAGACACCATTTATATTATCTGAAAGGTGCACAGCATTTCTTTGATCTCAGGCATGTAACGGCCACCTGCCTCTGTGGGCTGAAATATTTGAAGTAATCTGATTTGAACTTCAAGACTGAAGGCCACGCATCAGTGATCTGCAATTCAAGGGGATATAAAGAGGGAAGGAAAACACACGCAGGAGAGCTTGACACGTAACAGTTTTCAGTTGCTGTGCGCGGAAAGTTCCAGGTCACGTTTGTTTATCAGTTTGTATATCATAAAGGAATTCTCTTGTGTTGTAATAAAGACAGCTTTGCAAGCATGTGGAGAAAGCAACTGGTTGTTAACACCACACAAACACAGGCCCGGGTCACCCGCACCCCTTGCACCTGGGGTAAAGATGGCCCTGCACACACATATACATAAGACAGTCCTGTACGAATTGCTTCTATGGCATCTGATTATACCTATGTTCCTTTTGGTAAATCCTAGGCTGTATCCTCAACAACTGATACAGACTAGTGTAGAGTCTGCTTTAAACTCCAGCTATATCTCTGGACATGCAGATTGTGCCCTTAGGAATTCCAACATCAAAATTGGTATCCATAGGACGGTATCCTATATTCAATGACACTCTAATGAGTTATCAATCAAGTGCCTTTGTTTCCCAGATTGAATCTGACAGCTTCTCCATGATAAAGTGTTCCCACAATTTTTCTCATGCATGCCTTAGCTTGGATTGCTAAATGTATACAGTGGAACCCTGGTTCTCAAACTTAATCCATTCCAGAAGTCCGTTCGATTCCTGAAACATTTGAAACCAAGGCGTGGCTTCTGATTGGCACAGGCACCAGGAAACAATAGCCGATAGCCACATTGGACCTTCGGCTTCCAAAAAATGCAGTCAGGTCACCTGCTCAGTCTTTCTACTATGGTGAGATGTAGGTATTTCTATTTAAATTACAGTGATCATTTCTAAATTCTCATCTATTTACATTTGAATTAGCATATGTATTTTGCCTCCTTTTTTGGTGATGTACTTTCTCTTCTTTAGCAATGGGTAAGTGTGTGGCCACCCTGTTGCCTTCTTACTTGCCTCTTGCTGTGCTGGATAGAAATCACATCCATGCTTTCTAGTGTAGAATTGTGAATTGCAGCTGCAGTTATTAGAGAAAGGTCCCTTTAAAGAAACATCATTGTAATTCCACACTGTAGATTCTGAAAGATCAGAAAACATTTTTTTTAATTTTTTAGTATAAAATACGTTATAACCAGTGTGTGATGGAAATGTGTTGTGATTGTTATGGAATTTAAAGCTTTTTAAGTCTTTGTAATTTGCTTGCATGAATTATCCTTCAATTGATGAAGTGAAGGAGCATTTTGTATTTTAAAAAAATTGCTTAATAAACCAAACATTTTAATTAGCCATTGCAGGGAGCAAACTAACAAAGTAATTAGGCTAAGAGGCTCTATATAACCAAATTATATTTATCATTTAAGACTTGCGTGTTCAGACCTTTTAGCCTCACCCCAAATAGATTCAGACATGACTCAAATTTTGGTTTGGTTTTTGGCAGAATTTAGGCCACAACTTTATTGATTACAGCAAGTGAGTGGTTGCATAGGCTATGGTTCGACTAGCTCCCTGCTCCATAGCTAGCGCTGACCCAGGGTTCCAGCATAGGTCAGCCAAGGGTGAACACCTGGACAAGCGGAAACCAGGAACATGCTTTATCCGCCACCCAGATGTCCCCCTGGACTCAGGCACGGGCACAACCCCCTCTCAGGGGTTGACCAAACCATTGAGTCCCTGGATTCCTTTAACGGAATACCCTTCACATAGGGAAGGTGAGAGGGTTCTCCCATCCCTATCACCTGAACCAGAGCCTATCCACAACCTTACAAGTTGTGATGATTTGCTACGCGGCAGGCAAAACCCAAATGGCAACAGCCAATCAGTCAAGTGGGAAAAATTCCTGCCGTGCCTCTGTCCCAACGACAGACGACACACGACGGCATAGCAAGGTCAAGCACACAAGCCCTAAAAGTAGGGAGAGGTTGGCAGGTATTCCAATGCACGTGCGAAAAGAGGAAGCTCTCGGTCATGTGTATGGGGTTTTTAGCTTTGCCCTATTGGCCTGATTGAACCCTGCATCAAGGGACCTACCGATTGGGTGTTGTGGCTGTCAATCATACCCACCCACAACGCTGGGTTTGGTTGCCAGGTCTCACCGCAATACGTGCCCTCTTTAAGGGAGGACCTGATTTCTCACCAAGCAATCCTGTCCTCAAGATATGCTGGCTGAGGGACCATAGGTTATGGCAGAAGCCATGCTCCATCAGCAGAATACGAGAAACACACTACTGTTGCCATGACAGACAGGCTGGGGAAAATACTTGAGACTCAATGATGGAATCTGCTGCCAATTACAGCATTCCACCGGCAAATATACACTTACAACATATATAGAGATAGAGATGATAAAGACATCACACACATGTGGGCACATAGATAATGAAGGGAAGGGGAATCACTTGCTGTAACTGTTCCACATCTTCCCACATTCTTTTGTCGTAGTGCATCAAGTGCATTCCTGCAACACTGTTCATGAGGATCCATGCAGGTAACGGAAAACATTCCATGTTTGGCAAAGAAAGAATTCATGTGAAATGCAAGCCCTACAAAGAATAGGATGCATTAAAATCAGACACAATGAGCAGCGCACTAAAAATAGACCCCCCCACATACATCTGATTATAAGGTGCCTTTACAGTAAGAGGTGATTATGTTCTTTTCCATTAGTAGCTGGAACTAATCAATAAGGCAGCTGATTGAAATTCCAAAAGAACTAGTCACATGTGTCCTTGAATAGCAACTTTGATGGGCAAAGAACCAAAGCAGGTACTTTTGGACCCCTAACCTCCTTTTTCCATTTGATTTGTGTACCACGCCAGACTAGGGACAGAGATCTCTAATACAACCTGGTAATATGCTAACTTGAAGACTAGTACACATGACCATCCTAGCCAAAGACTATCTTGCTTGGAAATGCTCAGAGGTATCTGACTGTTTGCTGTTGGAGACAGAATGCAAGTCTGGGTAGACCTTGTGCCCGACTCAGCAAGGTCTTTTTTAGGTTCTTATGGCTTTTCCTGTACACACTTTGGTCTATTGAATCATTCATAGTGTTGCACGCCACCCCAATCTCCAAGCAGTGCAAGATTCCAGGGGTTTCACATTGAAGACTGTGGTGTCTCTATGATACATGGTGTGGCGTTTCACCCCTAAAGGTTCTCCAAGGGTTAACTTGGCAGGGAGGAGATTGACCAATGGGAGCTCTCCAGGCAGTATGCAAGGGAGAGAGTAGAAGGGAGGCAGTTAGAGAGTAGAAAGGGGGCAGTTGGAGAGTGGAAGGGGGCAGTTAGAGAGAGAAGAGAGAGAGGGAGATAGAGGAAATGAGGACAGCAGAGCTAGAGCGGATTGAATAAATAGCAGGAGGCATTAGGGATAGTTATCGAAATACTAGGTAGAGAGGTGGATTATACTTACCTGAAGAACCATTTGGTTATTTTAAAACGTTTTACCCGTTCAAATGAAACCAATTACGCTTTGCACCAACAATAAAGAAACTTATGTTTATTTTCTACCACAATTCAAATCTGAAGTGAGTTATTCATTGCCAGCGTGAAGACTGGCTGGTGGCAGTGGATATACCACATGTCGTATGGGTAGACCGTTAAACATCCGGGGGTGCTGCTCAGGTCTGAGAGAGTGACCGCGACACGTGGTTTATTTACACACATATGCAAGCTGAGCCTGTGGTGGAGGGCTTCGCAGCATTAACACCCCAAGAGGGTCTTGTTTCTCCTATAGCTGCAGCCTGGGATTCCAGCAGAAATCAGCTATGTCTCTCTCTCTCTCTCTCTCTCTCTCTCTCTCTCTCTCTCTCTCTTTCCAGCCTGCAGCTTTTTTCCTCCAGCTTCTAGATCACACAATGGCTACTCTCAACTCTGGCATTTGTCCTTCTCACTATCTGCAAGTTGAAGGAGGGGCCACACCCCTTCTTGCACCAGCCGCCTTAATGGCACATCACCCAGGCAATCACCTCATCAGGAAGCTAGCCTGATCTGTATTTTAATACTTGCCGGACCCAGGGATCTGTGGCGTCTGGCACCCACAAACACATTAACACTAGGAATACACCATTATTTGCTGTAATGCAGTGGGCTTTGTCACATATGGAGTTGACTAACAGCCTCTGTTTGATTCCGAGTTAAATTGGATACCTTGCCTGGCCCCTCTTGTGAGCCAGCAGGCTGGCGGAACTGTTGGCAGGGATGCCTGATTTGATTGATTTGAATGACTGGTTAATTGGCTGTTGATCCTGATCAATAAAGTTATGGCCCTTATTTAAACTCCAATTAGTGCACAGCCTCTTAATTAGCACTTCTGGAGCCAAGCATCAGGGTTATAAACATTTGACAGGCACAGGTGATCATACAACGCATTATAGTAACTTAAATTCACTTTATTTCTGCAAGAGTATTTAATCCAACCACTTTTGTCAGGTGAATCAAATACTTTTGCAGCATTTTTTCTTTTTCCTGTTTGCATGACTTTCCTCCCTTTGATCTGGAAAAAGAATAATGATGACCCCATTGGTTTATATAATTATTGTCATAGAACCTGTAAGTCACCGGTTAACTGCATGACTGATCCCCCCAAAATGGGGAAGGGCTGGAGTTCAGCGGTAGTGTGTTTTAACATGCAGAATGTCCTGGGTTCAGTCTCCAGGTAGGGCTTAGAAATGTCCCATCTGAAACCCTAAAGAGATGCTGCTAGTCTGTGTAGACAGTACTGAGCTGGATTGTCCAATGGTCTGACTCTGTATAAGGCAGCCCTCTACGTTCCTAAATGGGAAATGATGTAGGTGTCAGAAAAACACTCTGGGGCGGATGGCAAACTCCCCAAGACTCCAGAGTGTTCTCCTGATGGTCCTCTCTGGCTGGAATTCCCCATCAGACCATAGCGCCAGTAATCTGTGACTCTTCTCTTTTGAGAGGAGCACACAGGTCTTTCAGCATCAAGCAGCAAGAAGAAAGACTCATCTGTGGAACTAAGCTACTTTATTTTACAGTCTTATATATACAGAAACTCCATTAGCACGTCTGTGTTCTATGAACACCAGTACAGAACTGCAACACTGTAAAAGTGAAACTAACATACAATAAGCATACTCAGAAGGAAGAGAGATAAGACCAACTTCCTTTCTCACAGTCTAACTCAGACTCGTGTGATTTACAGCAAACATACTATCATAACAATTCTGCTGGAGCAGCATAGGATAGATAAAAAAATCCCAACAGTAGGCCAGGGATGTCCAGCAGATCAGTCGCAAGGGTGGCTGAGTTTTTGTCTATAGTATCTCTTAGAGTGGTGATTGGCACTATTTAGCGGGAAGAAACTCCAATGAAAATCCTCGTTATTACATATTTTTATATGGCTGTTAATTTGTATATATTTTAACGTTTTATATATGGATGTTTTATGATGGCCTATATTTGTAATGCCTAATAAAGGTTTGGCAAAGAAGCAACAAGGGAGTTTATTGGCAACAAAAAAAAGACATAACACTTAAGTGTGGTAGAAGTGATTTGGAAATGCATTCGTTGCCCTAAGAAGAGATTAATTTCCAGTAGGAGTGTCATCGAAAAAGCTCACAAATGCCTGGTCTGAATATGAATGTGTGCAGCTCATAATATTCCAAATGTATTATGAATCAAGTATTGTTGTCCTGGGAAGTTATTCTCCAACTCAAATTGTAAAATAAGAATCTGGCTGCAAACAGAATGTTCATATCCTGTTTTTTTGTCAAAGAACTAGACTCTTAACCGCAGGTAATGAAAAAGATGTTAACACCCCGAGAAATGGGGTTGGCCCAAGAGATTTTGCTGGTGTGAAGTCAGGGACAGCTCTATGTAAGCTATCTTGAAAATCTAGATTTAAATACACATTTAAAAATAAATAAATAAATTTTGTTTTAAAAAGAAGAAGATTTTTAAACTGGCACTTGAATCTATCATCAATACTAATGAGAGAACCACAATATCTGCTGCACCTGAGGACAGCAGGACAGCATCAAGGATGCAAAGCTCTCTCCTTTGGCAAATCACAGTTTGTCTAAACAAATACCAGGAAGATGCCCAACTCAACCCAAAAAGCATAGAAGCTATACAGAAGCTTTTTGTGTGCTGTCAAATCCCACTCACCCTCCATCTTCTATTTTCTTGGTCATTTTTAAAGCTTACATGGAGGCCTAGTAGCTCCCCCAAATTCCTCAGTGATAAATGCAAATTAGTAGCAGGGGATTAAGTGCAGTCGTGGACGACTCTGGCGTTGCGGCGCTCATCTCGCTCTATAGGCCGAGGGAGCCGCCGTTTGTCCGCAGACAGCTTCCGGGTCATGTGGCCAGCATGTGGCGAACCAGAGCAGCACACGGAAATGGCGTTTGCCTTCCTGCTGGAGCGGTACCTATTTATCTACTTGCACTTCGTGCTTTCAAACTGCTAGGTTGGCAGGAGGAGAGACCGAGCATCAGGAGCTCACCCCGTCGAGGGGATTCGAACTGCCGACCTTCCGATCGGCAAGCCCTAGGCTCTGTGGTTTAGACCACAGCGCCACCCACGTCCTAGGGGGTTACTGTGCAATTAGATGGGCTGATTTTTACCTCTCTGAACTTTCTCTTTCCAGGTTTCAGTGCTTTTAACTACAGCTCTGACAGCAAACTCTTTCGACTTGCATGTGCTACTGAAACTTTGGGGTGGAACACAGCCATGAAAAGGTGTCTCCCCCAAACAAACTCTTTAGCATCTCGGCTGGGCAGAATTTGGTCCCCAAGCTAAGGATTGACCACACCAGCTTGACATCACCCCTTACTTCAACCTCCTGCTGTGCTCACTGTCTGCATCTGATGAGCCTCTTAAGTAGACACATTTGGGAGGTTAAGGTGGCGCTCTACTGCCTTGGGAGGAGGCAACAGCCACCAACATTTCTGCTTCAAGGCCCCCCAAGCCCACTCCCAAGAAATAAAGACACAAGGACACAGAGATTAAAGTTAATGTTGGTGGGTGAATTTAGGCCACAACTTTATTGATTACAGAATGTGAGCGGTATTGGTTTAGGCACTGGCAGGCGAGACTATAACTGACTTCCTGCCCACTTTGCTGGAAGTCTGGCAAGAGTAAACTCCTGAAGAGGTAGCATGGTCGCCGTGAACCAACTCGAGCACCTCAGGGTTCACCGGGTCGTGGTATGGCCCTAGCCCCTCCGCCGGCTTCGGACAGGACCCAGACCCCTGGATTCCTTTAGCGGAATACCCTAAAGAATGCAGGGGCAGGTGATGGCCACCCCTCTCCTCCCCCACATACCGCTATGCCAATGCTCTGGTGGTGGGGATGCTGGGACGTTCCCCCAGCGTGATGTGGGATGCCAGGGCGCAAGGTGTTCCTGCTGGAAGGCAGAAACTATTAACCTGTTGATTAGTTCAGATATCAAAGGTTCATTATTATTCCACAAAATGTATACCTCTTTAAAGGTTACTGTAAAACTCATGACCTAGTTTTGCAAATGTGAGGGAGTACAGCAGGTGTTGTTAATTGAGCTGTAAATGTAGTACAGTATATAAGGAGTGTTGTGTACTCCTCTCTGTACCCTGGTGGGTGGGTCACTGGTTGGGTCATGGTTTGTGGAATTTTGTAATCTTAGTATAACTTCTATTATTATAATTTCTTTTTTCTACAATTAAAAACCAAGCAAAGGACCTGTTTTTGCATCCTCTTAATTATTTTAAATGCGTGTAGTTTCCTTGGCATATCTTCTGCGCAGCAGTTGCTCCGCTGAATTTTCATAACATAACCAGAGTTTTTCCTACTCCAAAAAGAAAAGTCTTGGGTTTGTTTGCTTTTTTTAATGGAAGCTGCTAGGTCACCAATTTCACAACCTGGTTTTGAAAAATGCAAATGTGTAGCAAACCAATGCTCTGGGTTTGCCTGACTCCTGAAAATGAATGGCCTTGTGTTCGTCCACTAATAATGACCCCTGGCAAGCACAATATGTCTCCATACACAGATAACAGAGAGAAGCACTGCAACCCCGCCCCCTATGCCATTGTGACATTGTTCCCCCGGCAGATGCTATTCATCATATCAAGTTGTATCTTTATTTTGTGTTTGTTTGCCCACTTCCGATACCAGAGGGGCTATCAATATGTATCAGCTTTGTAAAACCAGTAGTACGCCTTCTCCTATCTCTCGAACCTTCCTGATGCACAAGCGAGGCTTCCTCTCTCGGCAGAACGGTGCTGCTTTTGCCCTTCTGAAGAGTGATCTGTCATTGCTGAAATATTGATTACATCCAGAAGAAACATTGCAAGTCAAAAGCTGACCAGTAAGCCCACATATCTGGAGATGCCTACATCAAATTGGGTTTTGCTTGCAGAGCAGTGTATGGCCTTAAGTGAATATAAATTTGAATTTAGTGGCTATGATTTATGTCCTCCCACCATGGCTGTTATTATTTAAGCATATCTTGGAATCCAGGGCCATCGCTGCAATTGTTTCCTTTCTATCGATTGTCCTTGCTGCCCTAGCATGTTTTATCTGCGCAGATCTGTTCTTCTGTAATTAGCCACTCATCACGAGAAGCAGAATTGTCTCATTAAACTAACCTTAAAAAATTGCATTAATTTGTTGGATCCTTTTCGGTTATCATTTATTTTTGTCCCCATGCTGATATGTAGGTAGGGATGGAGGTTTCACATCCCTGCGTTATTTGTTTTCTGGGCCACTGGACCAAAGAAGGCTCACAGCTGGTAATAGATACTGTTTGTGGAAAGATGTGGCTTAATTATTAATGGCTTCCAGTTTTTAAGGAGTCTGGATTAACTATTTAATTAGCATTCTCTGCGATGATTCTTTGAATGTTCACAAATCAATTAAAATCTGCTTACCTTTTGTTAGTTTAGCAACATCAAAGGTCTCCCTGGAGATCCGCTGCAAATCTTCACCCTGCAAGAGGATGGGGAGCAGGGGATAGAAATGATTCTATCCTGACTTCAAAAGATGCTAGAACCTACATAACCCACAGGATGAAAGTCAGGAAAATACTGAAACATCAGGGGTCTGTTGTTTTTGACACATGGACAGGGGGTGTACAACAATACCAAAATGTTCTGCAGGCAAATCGTTTTGTTTTTAGTATTAATGTCCTCTCCCTACTCACTGCTGGCTCCACAACTCCTCAAGGTGGTTGCAAAAGAGCTGCTTTTGGATTCTCACTACAAGCCGCCATTAATTAATTAATTAATTGGATGTATATACCGCTCCTGAAGGACAGCTCCTGAAGTTGAGGCTCCAGTACTTTGGCCACCTCATGAGAAGGGAAGACTCCCTGGAAAAGACCCTGATGTTGGGAAAGATGGAGGGCACAAGGAGAAGGAGACGACAGAGGATGAGATGGTTGGACAGTGTTCTCGAAGCTACTAACATGAGTTTGGCCAAACTGCGAGAGGCAGTGAAGGATAGGCTTTCCTGGCGTGCTCTGCTCCATGGGGTCACGAAGAGTCGGACACGACTGAATGACTGAACAACAACAAATATGCCGCTCCTCATCCGAAGTTCTCGGGATGCTTCACAAGATTATTTATTTCTGGAGCAGAAGAATACTGTTGTTGATGTCGTTGCTGCTGCTGCTGCTGCTGCTGTTGTCACTGTCCTCGTTGTTAACCCCTTGCTTGCCACATAATTGCACAATGAATAAAATTCCATCGAAACATTAGAATGTATAATAAAGAAGCCCATCGAAACAACATAAAGCTGTTTTAAAACAGCAATTAAAACAGGAGGTTCAAGTCAGATCAGGAGGTTCCTTCTCTCAACAGGGGTATCTTCAAGAGCTGGCAAAATGTCTATGGATGAGGCCTTTTGCATTTCAACAAGGGAGAGCATTCGACAACACAGCACCACCAGTGTTAGCATAAGCCAATGAATCACGAGGTTGTGGCAAAACAAATATAAGGTTTATTTTAACTTATCACGACACTGGCATTTGTAAAAAGTTTGCTCAGCTCAGCTGTTTGACATACAAGCAGGGGTTGATACACCACTGTTTAGTATGCTAAAACTCAAGGTGATCTCTATCATACACGTTGATTAAGTGCCCACGTTGAGGATAGCAGAGAAGCACTCTTTTTGCTAAAAAAAATAATGTGTCAGCTCCATAAGGCTGAGTGTGGCAGGTGCTGTCAGACCTCACAGCCTAGCAGGAATTGCAAGATTTTAGCAAGGCATTCAGAAAGTGTACAGGGTGTTTGTTTTTTAAAAAATAGTATTCTCGGTCCGACATATAACAAACTGAACATCAATAAAGCTATAGTGAACTTGCCGATGTGGTGATCTTTGCAATGTCAGGCTATAAGTAACTATGACAAAAAGCGGATAAAGTGATAGATAGAGCCATCCTAAGAGGCACAGCACTATTTTAAGCCAGGGCCCACAATCCGCTCAAGGTTGTAGTCAATGGGGAAAATACTGTCAACCTTGCCATGAAGGAGGGTGAGAAAATTCTGCTTCAGGTGGCAACTACAAAGCGGGGAGGGGGACCAGATAACGGAAGACAGGGATTGGAAATGAGCACTTAACTTGCACTACATTCCACTACAGTTCCAGAAGCGGCTTTTATTAGATGTGAAAGCGCAAATATATCGGGTCCTCCCTTAAAGAGGTGAGCAAAGACCTGGAAACCAAACCCTGTGTTGTGGGTGGTTATGATTGACAGCCACAACACCCTATTACTAGGTCCCTCGATGCAGGGTTCAATCAGGCCAATAGGGATGTAAGCTAAATGGATCGAGGGACCTAGCAATAGGGACCCAGAGCTTCCTCTTTTCGCACGTGCATCGGAACACCTGCCCACCTCTACCTAATTTTAGGGCTTGTGCACTTGACCTTGCTATGCCGTCGTGTGTCGTCTGTCGTTGGGACAGGGGCATGGCAGGAATTTCCCCACTTGGCTGATTGGCTGCTGCCACTTGGGTTTTGCCTGCTGCGTAGCAAATCGTCACAACTTGTAAGGTTGCGGATAGGCTCTGGTTCAGGTGATAGGGATGGGGGAACCCTCTCGCCTTCCCTATGTGAAGGGTATTCCGTTAAAGGAATCCAGGGACTCGATGGTTTGGTCAACCCCTGAGAGGGGGTTGTGCCCGTGCCTGAGTCCAGGGGGACATTTGGATGGTGGATAGAGCATGTTCCTGGCTTTCCGCTTATCCAGGTGTTCACCCTTGGCTGACCTATGCTGGAACCCTTGGTCAGCGCTACCTGCGGAGCAGGGAGCTAGTCAAACCAGAGCCTATTCTACCATTCACTTGTTGTAATCAATAGAATTGTGGCCTAAATTATGCCAAAAACCAAACCAACATTTGAGCCTTGTCTGAATTTATTTGGGGTGAGGTTAAAGGTCTGAACACGCAAAACAGCAGAGGGAAATCATGGGCAGAAAGGAATGAACTGCCATGTGAATGCAGCCATAATCAGGAAAACTAAAACAGCATTCCCTAGGCAGCACTGGTTTAGCACTGAAACAGCTTCCTCAAGTTTGAAAGGAATTTATGTATGTATTTATTTAAATCCTGTTTAATTAAATGAAGAAACAGGACTTTCCCTGCATGCATTATGGACCTTCCACTGTGGTGCAGTGCCGGATTTACGTAATAAGCTAAAAGAGCTACAGCTTAGGGCCACACTCTCTTGGGGGGGCCAATTTTTTTTCACTATTAATATACTTCTTCTTAATTGTAATTTAGTTTCAACAATTACTTTGATAAATACATATTTTGTTATGTGCAAATGGCTTAGATGCCCATTAGGTCCATAAATTACCATATAGAATATATTCAAATCTAAAAACAGCGACAATTTGTTGTTGACCAAGGACAGCTGGATATATAAAGGGCCCCATTCCCTTCAGTAGCTTAGGGCCTCATCAAACCTAAACCCAGCCCTGTGTATGTGCATCATAATCTTCATCTGAAAACTGCTTGTGTTAGATTTTACTTCATTTCCATCTATTGGATCATTTTACTTCATTTCCATCTATTGCCTCAATTTCTTCCAAGGAATATTAAAGTACAGGGCTATTCTACAGTTCACGTTCACCAAGCTTAAAGGTAAAGGTTAAAGGACCCCTGACCATTAGTCCAGTCGTGTCCAACTCTGGGGTTGCGGCGCTCATCTCGCATTACTGGCGAGGGAGCCAACGTACAGCTTCCGGGTCCATGTGGCCAGCAATGACAAAGCTGCTTTGGCGAACCAGAGCAGCGCACGGAAACGCCATTTACCTTCCCGCCAAAGTGGTACCTATTATCTACTTGCACTTTTGACGTGCTTTCAAACTGCTAGGTGGGCAGGAGCTGGGACCAAGCAACGGGAGCTCACCCCATCGTGGGGATTAGAACCGCCGACCTTCTGATCGGCAAGCCCAAGGCTCTGTGGTTTAACCCACAATCCCTTAATTAACGTTTGTGGAACGCCTGTCCAAAGCAATAAACAGCACACAACCACCAACATTTTGAAACATGTGCACACTGAAGGGCAGATCCTGAAGTTGAGGCTCCAGTACTTTGGCCACCTCATGAGAAGGGAAGACTCCCTGAACAGACCCTGATGTTGGGAAAAGATGGAGGGCACAAGGAGAAGGGGACGACAGAGGATGAGATGGTTGGACAGTGTTCTCGAAGCGACTAACATGAGTTTTGGCCAAACTGCGAGAGGCAGTGAAGGATAGGCGTGCCTGGCGTGCTCTGGTCCATGGGGTCACGAAGAGTCGGACATGACTGAACGACTGAACAACAACAACAAAGCACCATTGAAGACAGTGGGACTTACGTACGTGTAAACATGCATTAGATTGTGCTGCAAGAGGTTATAGCGACTTGAATAATAAACAGCTAAGGGCTGACACAACAGGTATTTATTTTTCAGTAGTTTTACAGAACATGGCTGAAGCAGAATGAATAGTTACAAGTGGCATTACTTATAAGCAATGCATAGCATATCCACCAAAATGTTCCTTTTTATTCTAGTCACTGTCGACAGAGACGTGGACAAGCGTTAGCAGCATTTTATTCTTAGGAGTGTAGTCAACTTGGTGTCCTAAAGCAGTTTTCCGCAAGTGAGGCTCAAATTGATTTTGAATTTCCTGTGTCTACTGTTCAAATATAGCTATGGGATCCACATTCTAGCTAATTGACATTGGACAGCGTGCACATTTGATTTTGATTTTTTTTTTTATGGTTCTCTTCCATTTTGTATTCAGCACAGATCTTCACTCATACACGAGAAAGGTTCAGAGCAAATTGCACCATCCGATAGACAAGCACCATGTATTTTTAAAAAGTTGTGAGCTGGTTTAATTAAATAGCTTTTGCAGTTATGTGAAATCCCACTAAACCATGGGGCATTCAATTAGTTACAGCGTAAACAAACAACAAAGATTTTCAGTAGAGTATTTCATTTGAAAGCTATCTAACAGTAAATGCCTCCTTTGTCTGGATATCTGAAATTATTATTATTATTTATTATTATTATTATTATTAATCAATCAACTTTTTAGGGACAGGTACTGGAGCACACTATTTCCTGATATTTTTTAAAAAGTCTACAAACTAAAATTTAAAAAATCTGAATCCTACAAAGACTGAAGAGAATACCATGAACAAAGCACTAGACAGAAATGCTAAATTGAATGGATTTATTATTTCAGTGCTCTGAGTAATATCAGGATGATAGTGGTAACTCCTCTAACAATGTTGTTAAAAAGCAAAAAAAAAACAAAAAAAAAAAAACCCTGCTGCGATAATGTAATTGAAGCACTTTCAACAAGTTGAACTGCAATATAAATACTTCACTGACAAAGGATTTCTGTCCGTGTGTACATGTGTGTCACAAATCAGGCTGTTCTCCTGAGATTTCCTTATTTGATACCATTTGTGTTTCTTGTGAACTTATTTGATCCTGGAATGTCCCACTTTTCCTTAGGATGTCCCTATTTTCATTGGAGAAATGTTGGAGAGTATGGAGTTAGGTCCCCCCCCCCCCCCGGAGCCAAGGAGATAAGTAACAATACAAGATTTGGAAGAAGAAGAAGAAGAAGAAGAAGAAGAAGAAGAAGAAGAAGAAGAAGAAAGAAAGAAGAGAAAGAAAGAAGAAGAAGAAGAGTAGTTTGGACTTGATATCCCACCTTTCACTCCCCTTAAGGAGTCTCAAAGCGGCTAACATCCTCCTTTCCCTTCCTCCCCCAAAACAAACACTCTGCGAGGTGAGTGAGGCTGAGAGACTTCAGAGAAGTGTGACTAGCCCAAGGTCACCCAGCAGCTGCATGTGGAGGGGCGGGGAAGTGAACCCGGTTCACCAGATTACAAGTCCACCGCTCTTAACCACTACATCTGCAGGCAGCCCTGTATAGGGAGATTTTAATGTTTAATGTTTTATTATGCTTTTATATAAGTTGGAAGCCAACCAGAGTGGCAGGGGTACCCTAGTTAGATGGGTGGGGTGTAAATAACAAAATTGTTGTTGTTGTTGAATAGGACATTTGTATTTTCGTCGGAGGGTATGGACAATTGCTGCCAAAAGTGTGATGCCTACATAGCAAAGAAGGGCCCCCTAAGGTAGGAAGGGCTCCAGTGTAGTAATACTTGGTGGGCACTTGGAACATGTTGAAGTGAATCTGCTGGGGCCCCTGGCAGAAATGAGCGCATGTCATCCCACTCCATGTTCAGAAGCCAGCAATCTTGCATGAATCATATTTCAGAATTGGTGCTGTCCTTTAGGGGGCACGAAGCAAGTCAAGTGGTACCCAAATTTCTGTCCACCAACACCTTACCGCCGTTCCTTGCCCCTCCTCCCAGCCAGTGGCGGAGGAAGGGGGTGCGGGGGGTGCAGGCCGCCCCGGGTGTCATCACTGAGGGGCGTGACAAAATGACAAAAATGTGAGTTTAAAAAAATAATTTAAAATAGAATTGGACTCATGAAACTTTTTAGTTCAGTCAACTAACGCAACGAAATGCGGCTGGCGCTGGGTGCCACACCGCGGGGGCCAGCACTTACCACAGGGCCTGCGGCGTGCCTGAGCCACGTGACTCTCCTGGGAGTGACATGGTGGCTTGGGTGCCTGCAGGCTCCAGGCTGCCTCAAGAGATAGCATGCCTCTGCCTTCTGCCTCTCCCTCAGCCGCCCTACAGCTGAGGGGGGGAGTGGCGGAGAGGCTCCACACAGCGTGCCCTGCCCCCATGGGTGGCTCGCCACAACCCGGCACCCAAGCGGCTAGCAACGCTGCTGCTCCCAGAATTTGCCACTCTCCCTATTGGCCAGCTTGCTCAAGAACAGTTGAGCACAAGTTCTTCTTCTGGCATGGAGAGAAATGTCTGCCCGACTTCTCAGTTCTCAAAAGAGCTGAATGCAACACACACACTCAAGGCATCACTTTTCCTTACTCCCTCCCCTCCCCCCAACTTTTGATCTGATTGCAGCAGTGGCACAGCTCCTGCAAAAGGAAGCCAAGACAATGAAAGTTTTCCTTTGACAAAGTCTTTGCTTTCCTTGCAACAACTGGATACCATGTGAGGTTATATTTCCAGCCGTTTTCCTAGAGGTGCGAGCCTGTTACACATAAAGTGCTCTGACAATCGCAATTGGAAATTTGTTTGTTTTCCTGCCGTTCACAATTGGCATGGCTAGTCATTCACTGACTTGCTCAAGGAGGGACGAGGGGATGGGGAACTATTATACAATGTTGAGAATGGATTCTTTGCTAACAATCGCATGAATAAATTCGGCCTATTTTTATGCAGATAATAATGGTCTGCCTGATGAGGAGGGGTCACAGGGGAAATTCCACTAGCTAGGCCACAGGCATGGAGCAATTTGGTCTTCCACTGATTTGACACCCGATGAAAACAACTCCATTGTGCCAAATCTTCCGATGCCGGGCTAATAATGGGTGTCAAGGAAGGCAAGCGCTGCCAGCGGATTCTAATGAGGAATTTCAATCAAACGCATATTTAGCATCCTAACAGCGAATACGAGCACAAAATAGCAAAGAAAAATATATGGAACATAATCATTCATACCAGATAATAAAGCCCCGGCTGCTGTATGTTTGCATTTAAAAAACTACTAGATAAGCGATCTCACACACAAAGAAAATTGTGCAGCATTTACCGGAGGGAAAAAAATAGGCTAAATAATTCATCAAAGCCTGAGATTGTTTGATTTTTTTTTTATGTTCCCTTTTCTGCATGTTGGGAAACTCCGATAAACATATTCTTTTGACTGCTGCGCGAAAGACATTGGAAGGGGCTGCACTCCTTGTCTCCTGATAGCTTATCTGTCTCTGTTCATACCCTTAAAAAACAAGTGAGCAAGAGAAGGTTCACCTAAAAGAAAGAGAAAATCCATGAAGGAAAGATTTCACTAACCCCTCAGCTCAGGAGAAGATTGTCACTTGTTGGCTCAGTTCATCAAAATATTTCCCTTTCCCTAGTGATCCGTCTAGTTCCCTATACTTATGTCCTTTGGAAGCCTGTAATCTACACCACATACCATGTTATTGAACATCAGGAAGCCTTGGTTAGTTAATTATGGGAATTGTTGCTGGGACTCCGAGATTTGTCTCCAGCTATCTAGGCAAAGCAAAGCACAGGCAAGGAGAGAGAGCCCACAATAGCTTCTACACAACACTTTTCTTAGCTTTAAGATAATCGTCCTGGGAGAATTTCTCTCTTTATTCAATTGCTATCTCAATGAATGTTTCTCTTAACAGTGCAGCATTGCAATAATAGGATGATGATGATGATGATGATGATGATGATGATGATAACACCTTTAGTCATCACTTTATACCTGTAATGGTCTCACGGTGACTTACAGCAAAGTGCAGCAAAAATGCAGACAAAAATTTACATTTTAAAATGTTGTAACCTGGAATAGATATATAATCTCACCTTTGCTTTATTCTGTATGCTTATGCGTTAAGACTGTACCTTGTAAGGAATGCTTCTTACAAAGAGTTTGTGGGTTACAGCTGAGCCAAGCAGAAATATCTAGCTAGGCAGACTGACAGCAGAAGATACAAGTTATGTCATGGGTCCTATGTCCCCAAGTGAGTCAGGATGTTGGGAGAAAGAGGATGTCTGCAGAATGTTCTGGGTGTTTGAGATGCATATATAGAGTTTTACCAAATGACATAATGAGATCTATATGCTTACCAAGCTGAAAGAATGACCCAACGAAAGGAGAGTTCACAGGGGCAGAAGGTTGTTACAAGAAAGCAGAAGTGAATCTCCTTGTCTCAGCTAGCTAGGGTGAAGTTCAGAGAGTCTTCTGGGGACAAGAGGGTTGGATTTCTGGGTTGCTGTCATACACTCATTGGCTTGATGCTTAATGCAAGGCATGAATATGTAACATTTGAAGGATCCATAAAAACCTTTGGATACCTGTGATTGATGTCCAGTCTTTTGGAGATGACTCCCTGGACCTATTGCTCAGCAATAAAACGCTTACTCTTGATTTCTCCTAAATCCAGTGTTTGGCATTTATTTTAAGAACTAAGGTTCCCAGTACGATATCATAACTTTTTTTTTAAAAAAAAATGCTAGTCGCAACACCATACTAGCTCCCCAATAAATTTGTTCAGGAATCCCACAACACTGGTAAGATGATCATAAAATGGCTGGGGGACGTGGGTGGCACTGTGGTCTAAAGCCACTGAGCTTCTTGGGCTTGCAGATCGTAAGGTCAGCAGTTTGAATCCACATGACGGGATGAGGTCCCGTTGCTCTGTCCCAGTTTCTGCCAACCTAGCAGTTCGAAAGCACGCCAGTGCAAGTAGATAAATAGGTACCGCTGCGGCAGGAAGGTAAATGGCATTTCCGTACGCTCTGGTTTCCATCACAGTGTTCCGTTGCACCAGAAGTGGTTTAGTCCTGCTGGCCACATGACCCAGAAAGCTGTCTGTGGACAAACGCCGGCTCCTTTGGCCTGAAAGCAAGATGAGCGCCGCAACCCCATAGTCACCTTTGACTGGACTTAACCATCCTAGGGTTCTTTCCCTTTTTACCTTATCATAAAATGACCAACCAGTAAATAGCACCCAGCAGCAACAAGAATTAGTTACACTTAGTGACGGGGAAGAATTTTGATTCGGTTTTCATGTAAAGGCAAACCTTCAAAATTCACACTTTCTGAAAAAATAAGCAAACTGAAATGCTGACATCCAATCAAAAGCCTGGGAGAAAGGGCAAGTCTTTGCTGTTGGACAAAAGATCATGTTTTGTTCACCAGGAAGACCTCCGTAGAAAGGGCACTCCATAGTTGGAGAGTGGGATGCCCTCTCTCCTGTGGCTACGCCCTGCTGGAGGGGGCACCATTACAGGGATCGACACCAATCTGAACTGGCAGCAAGAAGCATTAAACAGTTTATCATAATATTGTTAGATTCTTTCCACAGCATGGCTGAAAAATATTGCATAAATGTATTTATTTATTCATTCATTTGGGATCTTTCTCTTCCTTGCACAAGTCATCCCACTTAAATGTATTGGCAAAGGGGTTGGATCGATTTATAAAACCCCTGCTTGCGAATGGAATACACTCAAACAGAGTGGAAAGGGTGAAATGGCTGCTGAGTGATACTGCTGACTTTGTAACTTACAAAGCAGCACTAGATGCGTTGGCAGCTAAGAAGAACAGGAGAAAAGAACTAGATAAAGGAGTTTCGGACATTTAAGCTGACACACATTCTACCTGAGAACGCCCTGCTATTCTATTGTACGCAACAATTAATTTCTAGGAGACGCGGCCGTGGTTTATTGTATTTGCAGTGCCTGATGTTTTTATGGTTTTTGTGGTTTTTCTTTTTGTTCCCCTTGTGAATGATGCCATGGCCTTTGGCTAGTGCAATAAAGTATATGATGATGATGATGGCAAAGGGGTTGTTAAAAGTGAAAAGTAAAAGCAGCTGGTCCAGTGGTATGAATCCATAATGCTAGCTTCATTGGAGTAGTGATACTGTTGCTTTCATGCCCAGCCTCTGTATTCCCCCACCTCTCCAGTGGAATAGTAATGAAGGACACAACACAGCTTGAATGGGATCAAATCAGGCCACCACTTTATTGACAACAGATGTAAGCAATAAGGCAAAGGCATTGGCAACCATTTACTTTGGGCCTGCCTACCGGAAGTGGCGCCAAAAGTCAGCTACGCAGTGGGAGATTTCTAAGACTTACATCAAATATCCCCTGCAGGGATCACCACCTTGAGGAGTGCTGTGGCCCAAGCCGCCACCTGGCCATACAGACAAGGGCAACTCCCTTTAACCGAATACGCTATATATGGGAAGGGCAGGCAGAGACTACAACCTCCCCCCCCCCATACAAAACTAAGGCTTACCCAATGGCTAAACCATAGATTGACTCAGGGCTGTCTTAAGGATATCTGGCGCCATGGTTCAAAGATCCCCCCCCCGTTCAAAGAGCCAACCCCCCACCCCCAGTTTCACCTTTTTACAGCGCTGCCGGCAGCTTTGCAGGACTGGAGGAGGCAGGCAGTGGCTGGAGGGCGGCTCCCCCGGCGGGGAAGAGGCGGAGGCTCTGGGCATGGTGCAGCCTCAGCGCGGCAGGCGAGTGTGCTGTAGTGGTGAAGAGCGGTAGACTCATAATCTGGTGAACTGGGTTTGCGTCCCTGCTCCTCCACATGCAGCTGCTGGGTGACCTTGGGCTAGTCACACTTCTTTGAAGTCTCTCAGCCCCACTCACCTCACAAAGTGTTTGTTGTAGGGGAGAAAGGGAAAGGAGAGTGTTAGCCGCTTTGAGACTCCTCCGGGTAGTGCTAAAGCGGGATATCAATTCGAAACTCCTCTTCTTCTTCTCTTCCCTGGCGCCCGTGCCGCGGTGGGCGAGAGCAGTGAGCTGATGCCGGGAAGTGCCGCATCCAGCCTCCGCCTCTTCCCAGGCGCTCTCCAGAACTTGGCGTGAACTTGGATCCCTGGCGCCCCGCGCCACTTGCCTCTATGGTCAAGACGCCCCTGGATTGACTGCACTGGTGCACACAAACTGCGTCAACCTCCCTGCTGCCTCATGCCTCCCCATCCCAGTACATGGCAGGAACATGATGTTCTGCACATCCCTGCTGGGAAGCAAGCACTGCAGTTCCACAGGAGCTGCTTCTGGGTCTGACGCTCCTTGCTGCAAAAGCAGCAGCTTCATTCCGAATGCAGCTGCACATAGAATGAATTACAGTAGCCAAGTATGGAATTAGCATTCCTGAAGTATGCTTAAATTGAGAACAAACAAAAAAAATCACTTCTAGCAATGCAGGACATGAAACAGGGGCAATTGTTTCATCCTCCACAACCCAACCTCTGTCATGCTGTTTCAAAGTTCTACCCAACTCAAATATTCATTGAAAACTGCAATTATTCTCTTCTCCATAAGGGAAAATGTACACTCCCTACTCCGTGGGGTCATATTCTTTGTGTTTCAGTTTGCTCAGAAAGGCCTGTTTCACAGCTTGCTCATTGAGTGAATGGTACATTAGCAGCAGTGTTTTTAAGGAGTCAATAATAGTGGCATGGAGTGGACACGGGTGGCACTGTGGTCTAAACCACGGAGCCTAGGACTTGCCAATCAGAAAGTAGGCAGCTCAAATCCCCACGATGGGGTGAGCTTCCATTGCTCGGTCCCTGCTCCTGCCAACCTAGCAGTTCGAAAGCACGTCAAGTGCAAGTAGATAAACAGGTACCGCTCCGGCGGGAAGGTAAATGGCATTTCTGTGCGCTGCTCTGGTTTCGCCAGAAGCAGCTTAGTCATGCTTGCCACATAGGCGTGCCTGACGTGCTCTGGTCCATGGGGTCACGAAGACTCGGACACGACTGAATGAGTGAACAACAACAACAATGATTGATAGCCACAACACCCAATCGGTAGGTCCCTCAATGCAGGGTTCAATCAGGCCAATGGGACGCAAGCTAAACAGATCGAGGGACCTATAAATACCCATGCGCGTGACCCAGAGCTTCCTCTTTCGGTGCGTGGATCAGAACACCCGCCCACCTCTCCCTACTTTTAGGGCTTGTGAGCTTGACCTTGCTATGCTGTCATTGCGATGCCGACATGTAGCAGAGGTGGCAGTGAAATAGGAGTCCAACGGGAATTAAATGCAAAAGATGTGCAAAACACTATGCGGTTAAACCCAAAAGATGCCGGAGAACATTGCTGTTGGTGTTTTTAAGCTAACTCTGCTGTTCTCCAACTGGTTCATCACCTGCACTTTCCCTCATCTATTGTTGAATGATAAATTAGCATAACCTGGGGAAATCTTTGTGGCATTCTGAGTGTGAATTTTCACTCGTGAATGATTAATCAAGGTGACATGGGAGGACTGGTCTCCAGCCTGTAGATGCATCGTGCCTGGAGAATGGAGCAATCAGCAAGATATCAGTAAGATGCAGCCTTCTCTTTCTATCTGTATAGTATCTGGGAACCACTCTGTGCAGAATAGCTTTAGCACGGCAGCTCATATCTCCCTAATGCTCCTAGCTAGCTTACTACCAGGTTAGTGCCCCAACCCTGCTGCCATCACACCTCAACATAATAGTGTTAATGTGCACCCCAATCTCAAAGTGGTGAGAGATTTCAGGGGTGCAACTGCCCAACATCTGCCCTAGGCTTGATTTCCTTGGAATGAAGGTTATCAGACACATGGTTTAACAGGCACACACAGAGAGAGGTTCAGATTAAGATAGAAGGGCTCACAGCATTAACACTTCCCTATTTAGTTTCTAACCTTGGTTTCACCCAGAGATCGAGTCTCTGTGCCTCCCAGCTCCAAACGAGGCAAAACTAAACCAACTAGCCCATGAGCTATTGTGGCCTCCAGCCAGGTGAAAGCCTGCCTCCTTCTTCTGGAAATTGTACCAGCTAGTTGTTTCTAAGGCAACGCACCTGTACTTAGCCAACTCTTTAGTCATGTAGGACCATTAACTTAACAAAGAGACCAGTTTGGCCAACCCGTCAGTTCTTTCCACTATAGAATCAGGGGCAGACTTCCGAATTTCAGCAGCGAGGCCAAAATGTGATGCCCACCCCTGCCTCTTGCCTTCCATTCTACTCAATTAACTACATCCTAGTTGCAACATTATTAGATCAGCACCCAGTGCAGCAGAACTGGCCATGCTGTCCTAGATCTGCCTCTGATAGAATCCCATTTTAGCAATAAAAAGCCACAGGCTTGGTTGGGTTCCACAGACGATATCCAGACTAACACCCTGCCCTCCTGTAACATTAGTCGTCTGAGCCTTTAGGCATCAGTCACCAGTATTCCTGTTTACTTAGACTTTGGGGGTCTTCATTTGATCATCTGGTCTGGTTTCGGTGTTCATCTTTTAAAGGGGTAGGGTAAGATTTGCCATTTTAATTCTTATTGCTGGACCCTTATGCTTTCGTCTGCATTTTAAATGTTTGATAAATTATTCTGTATTTCCATATTTTGCAAGTCACTTTGAGATGTATGTAAAAATTGATTAAATTAATAAAATGCTAATAACAGAGCAAGGGGGCCTAAATGCAGACAACAGCGTGGAACTGAATGGGATGACACCACAGTGACCTTATGTACCAAGTAAGTCTTTCTTCCAATGCTAGGATTTTAACTGTCTAGCTAATAGGCTGCTTTCCCTAAATTAGTTTTGGCACTTGTCAAAACAGGCTTTCTGGGATGTCAGACTTTTGTGCTGACAAAAACCATGTGAGACAGAAAGCCAGTTTTGTCAGATACAACAATAGGCTGCTCTTAGTTTGATCTCCTGTCTTCATCATTATTAACTTGAAAAGACAGTAACATTTTTGTAATTAAATGTGGCTCTGGCAGCCCCTGTACCTCAGTGGTAACAAGAGACTGTAAGAGAGCTACTAACTTTTTGATATTGAAACCAAGGAAAAATTTTAATAAAGGGGAAAAGGGAAGAAAGAGGGGAAAGAATGAGGTCATTTTCACACAAGAGACTTCAATGGGGTGGTTTTTAAATTGGTTCCTAACACAAAATGTAAAACCTGCACTGACTGTGCTGTATATTCCATTTTTCTTTCTGTTTCTTCCCTGAATTAATTCCTTGATAGAAAAAAGCACAAGAGAGGCTCAGATGAGCTCCTTAATGTTACATCTGAAAGTACCGTGAGATGTGGCTACAGAAACCAGCTAAAAAGGGACAAACTCTCTTGCTTAAGTGTGTGGAAGAATTGATCAATCACATGGAATAATGGTGGCAAATTAAAAATGTATGGTTTTAAAATCAGGCTGTAATTGGAGCTGCAATGAGACCTTTGTTGCTGCTGCTGCTGCTGCTGCTGCAAGAATCAGGCCAACTCTACTCAAGGACCACGACCTTCACTTTTGGAAGCCACACACGATGGAAAGCTGTGTTCAATGTGCAGTGTGGCAACCTGGTAATCGGGAACAGGCATGGTCTTGGTTTGCTTATTCATCTGCCAAATCCAGGTGTTTAAAAACTTGCATTACTACTAAGAGCTTTTGCTTGCGGTTCTTGCTGATCGTTCATATAGTGTCAAGGGACAAACCACTTGCTCAAAAACACCCTGGGTCAATCACACCTTACGCCAATCCCGACCTCTCTCACCACCAAGGAAACACAAGCGAGCAACAGAGAACCTACACAATCAACACTGACACCAAACCCTACATATATTAAGGAAAATAGAAACATCGTCACCCCACCTCACCCATCCCCCCAACCCACCCACCTCTTTCCCCCCTTCTCTCCCTAATGTCTCAATAACCAAAACCGATTTGTAAAAATGTTACATGGAAAAAATACGAGAGAGACATTGCACACATTTATGTAAATCAAGAAAATCTTCTAAATAAATAAATGCCACTCTGGATAATGCAACTATATTGAAATCTGGTAAATCTGTTGTTGTTCTTTTATTTTTAAGATTCTTTTTTCTTCAATAAAGTTCCAAATTCCTCTCTCTCTCTCTCATTCTCTTTCTCTCTCTCTCTCTCTCTCTCACGCGCACACACACACACAGAGAGAGAGAGAGAGAGAGAGAGAGAGAATGAGAGAGTCAGGATCGTTGTGGGAATTACCGGTAATTGAGGAGGGGAAGAACCATGTATGCTAGCTTGAGCTCCTTGGAGGAAAAGGTGAGATATAAATACCCAGTTACAGTGGTATCTCAGTTTTCGAGTATCTCAGAAGCCGAATGTTTTGGTTTTCAAACACTGAAAACCCAGAAGTCATGGCTTCCATCTTTGAACACACCTTGGAAGCCCAACGGCTTTCACTGTGTGTTTTTCACTTTTTCCAGCTGAAACTGCAGCCAGTCCTTTGCGCCTCGGTTTTCGAACATTTCAGAAGTTGAACGGTTTTCCAGAACGGATTACATTCGAGAACCGAGATACCACTGTATACACCCAATTCATCACTGCACTCTGCAGGAGAGGGAAGTCTGCAGATCTCTTCTTATCAAGAGACACATTCAATATAAGATAGGGATTGATTCTTTAATGTGTTGGCATTCCCTCTGGCATTCCCTCACATCAGGTATTATATGGACACTGTTTCTATTGTCATTGTGATGACAACTGAACACCTTCCTCTTTCAACACGCATTTTACATTGAGATTTTCATTCCAGTCACCCAGTGAGCTTCATGGCTGAAAGGAACAATGAATGGTCCTAGTCTAATGCTGGGGTTGGAGTAGCAACACTATTTGAGAATTTGTATTTTCGCCCCAGATGTGTTAGAATTGCAAACATTTATTATGCTTCGTGTGCTTCACGATTCTTTCTTGTAGTTCTTTCCTTTTTACATGGACTCTGACATGCCAAAATGAGATTTGTAATTCACAATATTTGAAATTGAATCAATCTACCCTGTAAGATGCTACCCCTTTTGCTGTTGATTAAAACTTGTATTTTGAAAACTGATATTACATTACAGCTGGAGCTTCATGCTAAAATTGCAGTGGGACTCTGAGATGGATTACCATAATTATTTATTAAAATTCTTGCAGACTCTCTTTCAGTGTTTTTATCAGTAGATAGCTGGTTTTAAATCGGAACGTCCCTGCCGGCTAGAAATATCGCCTCTTCTAATAATTTGGAAATGTTGGGCAAGGATGACTAGTTAAAGTGCTGCACTCTGCTTTTCCAAGGTTCCATACAAAAAAAAATCTTAAAATCACATTTCTTTTCGCTATAATTTCTTGAGTTGATTAATGCGTAACAGTACTGGAGGAGTCCAATTGCTACTCGAAGCAGTGTGGCAAATACAAAAGTAGCAATTTAGCCAGGAATTGGTCCAGACCCAGGAGCAGGGACAATAAAAGTCTTGATAGGCTGGAAGGTCAGAGCATTTTAGAGTGAGTTTGTCAGAACATGTGGAATCTAGCAGATCATGAGCCAATCAAGGCCAAAGTTAGGCAGTCGAGCAGCTAAATGGAAATAATCAGCAGTTAAGTCTGAGGCAAGCAGTATCACAAACGACAAGTTAACCCGGTGTAAAAGCAAGGGTGGGTTGAAGGCAAAAACAAAAGCAAGTGGTGTTTATTAGGATTCAGTCTGGGGCCAAGCATGCCTACATAACCTGTAGTTTCTTTCTGAAATGGAAACTGGAGAGGCATATACATATCAGGGCAGAAATGAAGCCAGGTAGGCAGAACATCTTGTTGTCTTTGTCCATGGAGTTTTCTTGGCAGGGATACTGGAGTAATGCACGGAAGTGAGAGCTGGACCATACAGAAGGCTGATCGCCGAAGAATTGATACTTTTGAATTATGGTGCTGGAGGAGACTCTTGAGAGTCCCATGGACTGCAAGAAGATCAAACTTATCCATCCTTAAAGAAATCAGCCCTGAGTGCTCACTGGAAGGACAGATCCTGAAGTTGAGGCTCCAGTACTTTGGCCACCTCATGAGAAGAGAAGACTCCCTAGAAAAGACCCTGATGTTGGGAAAGATGGAGGGCTCAAGGAGAAGGGGATGACAGAGGATGAGATGGTTGGACAGTGTTCTTGAAGCGACTGGCATGAGTTTGGCCAAACTGCGAGAGGCAGTGAAGGATAGGCGTGCCTGGCGTGCTCTGGTCCATGGGGTCACAAAGAGTCGGACACGACTGAACAACAACAACAAGGCAGAACATCAAAATTTTATTTAGGGCAAGGAACCTCTTCATTCATTACTTCTGTGAGATTGTAACTGTGTGGAATACTACTAATAATAATAATAATAATAATAATAATAATAATAATAATAATATTTATACCCTGCCCATCTGGCTAGGTTTCCCCAGCCACTCTGGGCGGCTCCCAACAGAATATTAAAAACACGATAAAACATCAAACATTAAAAACTTCCCTAAACAGGGCTGCCTTCAGGTGTCTTCTAAAAGTCAGATAGTTGTTTATTTCTTTGACATCTGATGGGAGGGCATTCCACAGGGCGGGCGCCACTTCCAAGAAGGTCCTCTGCCTGTAACCTCACTTCTCGCAGGGAGGGAACCGCCAGAAGGTCCTCGGCACTGGACCTCAGTGTCCAGGTTGAACGATGGGGGTGGAGACGCTCCTTCAGGTATACTGGACCGAGGCTGTTTAGGGCTTTAAAGGTCAGCACCAACACTTTGAATTGTGCTCGGAAACATACTGGGAGCCAATGTAGGTCTTTCACTACCGGTGTTTATATGGTTTCAGCAGCATTCCCAGTCACCAGTCTAGCTGGAAGAAAAGAGTGGAGCCTACTGCCTCTGCCTTTTGTGGATTTTCTAAAAGGGTGAACCCTACAATCAGCACATAGGCACTCCCCATGTCTTAGAACCTCAATTATGGAGGATTTCCCATATTATCTAGGCTTTCCCATTGCTTGGACCACAGGGAAGGAATGCGAGCAAGACCCTCCAAATGTCCCTGTTTTCCAGGATAGTCCCGGATTTACAGAAGCCATCCCAGAATGTTCTGCTTTTCCTTAGGACTCCCCTATTTTCATCTGATAAATGGTGGAGGGTATGGAGTCATGCGACCCTGTTAGCCAAAGAAATAACTATACCACCTTTAGAAGACACCTGAAGGCAGCCTTGTATAGGGCTTGCCAATCAGAAGGTCGGAAGTTCGAATCCCCGTGACAGGGCGAGCTCCCATTGCTCGGTCCCTGCTCCTGCCCACCTAGCAGTTCAAAAGCACGTCAAAGTACAAGTAGATAAATAAGTACTGCTCCGGTGGGAAGGTAAACGGCGTTTCCGTGTGCTGCTCTGGTTCACCAGAAGCGGCTTAGTAATGCTGGCCACATGACCCGGAAGCTGTACACTGGCTCTCTCAGCCAATAAAGCGAGATGAGCGCCGCATCCTCAGAGTCATCCGCGGCTGGACCTAACAGTCAGGGGTCCCTTTACCTTTACTTATATTGGAAGCTGCCCAGAGTGGCTGGGACAATCCAGTCAGATAGGCGGGGTATAAATAATGGAATTAGTATTATTCTGGAATAGGACTTACCTATTTTCATTGGAGAATTGTTGAAGCATGATGCATGATGGCAGGACATGCAGGGCCGGATTTAGGTTTGATGAGGCCCTAAGCTACTGAAGGTAATGTGGCCCTTTATATCTCCAGCTGTCCTTTGTCAACAACAAATTGTCGCTGTTTGTTGTGTTGAATATATGCTATATGGTAATTTATGGACCTAATAGGTATCTAAAGCCATTTGTACATAACAAAATATGTATTTTATCAAAGTAATTGTTGAACTGAAATACAATTAAGAAGAAGTATATTACTAATGAAAACTGGGGGGGGGGCAAGAGAGTGGGACCCTAAGCTATAGCTTGTTTAGCTTATACATAAATCCAGCACTGAGGACATGGGACAGTAGACATGGCGTGGAGGGTAATGATGAGGAAAGCCCAAAATTACTGAGGCTCTGGTCCTCTTCTGAAGCCATAACAGGTTTTTCTAGGAATTACCTATGTTACAGCAAACTTTTAAGTCTTAATTCAATTATACGTAAGGAATATATATGTATTTCTAAACCAAGCAAACCAAACACACACTCCCTTTTCATAAGACAAAAAGGTGCTATGAGCATTTGGCGATTCTACAGTGCCCGTGTCTTACCACGGTACACAACAATAAAACAACAGTGGTGTGAAGAGGAGGATATTAGTCTTCTTTCACAGCATCTGGCAGAAGCCAAAATATGGGATTTCAAAGTAGTATTTTGCAGAGGGTATATTTATCCTTTAGTGGAAACCTCAGGAAGAGAAATAATGGAACTATTAGCAACTTAGGCCCTGTGGTTTTCTAGTTGTTCCCAGAGTAATTCAGCTTGAAACAGCTTTTTCCCCCAAGAGGTTTCCTATCCATTTATCACTTCCTTCCACTGCAATGTCTTATTCTACCTGGTGCGGTTATTCAGGAGTCTAAACTTAACTTCCAGGGCCAAGTTCATCACTCCTTTCTTGTTGTGAAGTGAAATAGAGGCCCCTCTATAACCTCTGCTCTTGGGTATAAACATTATTCTAGAGTTACAAGCACTTTCCAAACACCTCTGATTTCATTCCCCATTCATGGTTTACAGAATAGCATCCAAGCTGTTTCAGCCTAAACAAACTTTTCATAGGGATGGGGAGAAATTTTATTCAGTTCACGTTCAAAGGCAAATCTATCAAATTCTCACTTTCTAAAATAATAGAAAACTGAAATGAGCCATCTTTCAAAATTTGTGCTTCTCTCAGCAAACAAAGCTTTCAAAAATGTGGTCATTGCACATAAAAACGAATATATCATGAATGCATTATATTAGGAGAAATTGCTTGCAAAAATGTGTGCCCTAGTCAAAATTGCATAAAAAAATATTCTTAGGAGAAAATCACACAAAAGTCTGACACATTTCTATGAAGAGCTGTCTAATACTCCATGAAATTGTCTAATCCTCTTTTTAAATCTATTCAAGTTGGTAGTCATCACTACCAACTTGCAGGAGTGAGTTCCATCATGTGACTATGGCAAATAAAATGGTAAAAGGTAAAGGTAAAGGGACCCCTGACCATTAGGTCCAGTTGTGGAAGAAGAAGAAGAAGAAGAAGAAGAAGAAGAAGAAGAAGAAGAAGAAGAAGAAGAGGAGTTTGGATTTCATATCCCGCTTTATCACTACCCGAGGGAGTCTCAAAGCGGCTAACATTCTCCTTTCCCTTCCTCCCCCACAACAAACACTCTGTGAGGTGAGTGAGGCTGAGAGACTTCAGAGAAGTGTGACTAGCCCAAGGTCACCCAGCAGCTGCATGTGGAGGAGCAGGGAATCGAACCCGGTTCACCAGATTACGAGTCCACTGCTCTTAACCACTACACCACACTGGACGACTCTGGGGTTACACGCTCATCTCGCTCTATAGGCCAAGGGAGCCAGCGTTTGTCTGCTTCCGGGTCATGTAGCCAGCATGACTAAGCCACTTCTGGCGAACCAGAGCAGTGCACGGAAACACTGTTTTGCTTCCCACCGGAGTGGTACCTATTTATCTACTTGAACTTCGTGCTTTCAAACTGCTAGGTTGGCAGGAGCAGGGACAGAGCAACGGAAGCTGACCCCTTCACGGGGATTCGAACCGCTGAGCTTCTGATCGGCAAGCCCTAGGCTCTGTGGTTTAACCCATAGCGCCACCCACGTCCCAAATATCATGGTACCCACCTTCCATTCACGGAAGCAAGCAAACGCCTGTGAGCAGAAGGGAGACATCATCAAGAAGAGTGAAAATTAAGCAAGCAAAGTGGAAATTAAGCAACAGGAGCTGATAGACTCAAAACTGTGACAAGCTGCTATATCCGAATAACAACAGTTAACACACCGTGCCAAGTAACTAGCAGTAGTTTGTGGTTGGGTAGTTTGTGTTTTGTTGTTGTTGTTGTTGTAATTAATTGGAAGTGTTACTTGCTTTTAATGAACGTATTTTTTTGCATTCACTAGACTCCAGAGTATGGCTAATCCGGCCCTCCTCATCCATGGCGCAGCAGTGTGGGTATGTCTCCCAGATCTGATCTCTCTGGAATTTCCCAATTTCCAATTGCCAAGACCACCAACTTCCTGACCTCTAAAGACCTGCAGGTTCCTATGAGAATGATCAGATTGCCAGTGTTCATTTCCTAAAATGAAACTGCTAGCAACCATTTAAAAGATAAGCTCAGAATTCTGAGGGTAATATGTGATAAAGACTCGAACCAATTAAAAAAGTTGCCTGGCTTAATTATTATTTTTTAAGATCTAGGCCCATTTCACAAGTTTTGAAAGGCTAACTGGTTTTTGCTCTGATAAGGCACGGCTTAGTATTGCGGGCACCAATATTCAGACGCAGGAACGCACACCCTGTTTGGACGTCTGACTGAACTTGCAACTAAGCTTGCACTATTGAAACTGCCTAACGATATTATTGAAAGAGAATAGTTGGCTGGATGCAAGGTCCCAGATGCTCATTGCTCAGAGAGACAGTACTGAATCTTTCTAATGGCTCGCATCATAAAAAAATAAAATAAAAATCATCACCACCACTGACACTAATTGGCGCCCTTGCTGGCATGATGAACGGAAAGACCAAGGTTTAAAGATGATCACCGACACTAATTTTTGTCCCTAGGGAGAGTTTTCCCAGGTCAGGGTTGAGGCGTATCGATTGAGCGGCGCAAAGAGTATGAACTGCTAATGGCTGTGTTTTGCCTCTCCTCTGCCTGTCTCTTCCCCCCTGCCCCATTTTGTTGATGATAGTTAAACAGCCTGTCCTTGCAGCTGGCTGACAAAAAAAAATTAAAGTGTGCCTTCTTCCTCTTAGCTGTGTAGGGGGGGGGAACCTTTCAAGAGAGATGGAAAAGAAGTACAAGTTTTATCTGTACAAAGGCATCAACTGGTTTTTGTTTTTGTTTTTCAAATAATCAGCTAGATTTTCAACCTCAAGGATTTAAGTATTAACTACATTGTGAGGGATGCAGGTGGCGCTGTGGTCTAAACCACTGAGCCTAGGGCTTGCCGATCAGAAGGTCGGCGGTTCGAATCCCCGCGACGGGGTGAGCTCCCATTGCTCGGTCCCTGCTCCTGCCAACCTAGCAGTTCGAAAGCATGTCAAAGTGCCAGTAGATAAATAGGTACCGCTCTGGTGGGAAGGTAAATCTTGTTTCCGTGCGCTGCTCTGGTTTGCCAGAAGTGGCTTAGTCATGCTGGCCACATGACCCGGAAGCTGTACGCCGGCTCCCTCGGCCAGTAAAGTCAGATGAGCGCCACAACCCCGGAGTTGTCCGCGACTGGACCTAATGGTCAGGGGTCCCTTTACCTTCACCTTTACATATTGTGAGAAAAGCAAAAGTCTATGTCTTCACATAGAGCCTTCATTAATACGCTGGTATTTATAATTATGGAAAGGCAATATCTAAATGTTCAAGCAAGTAAATCAAAATAATAGATCTGTTCACTACTACCGCATGAAATCATTCGTAGGTTCATCTTTTTGCTGCAAAAGATATCCTCTATTCTCTTGCCTTTATCAACAAGCTGCCATTGTTTAGTTCTGAAGAAATTAGTCAGTAGTTCTCCTCTTTCCTCAACCAACAGCAGTAGACAAGGATGCAGAAAATCCTGAATGAAATGAATGCACAATGATAGGGTTGACCAAATACCTTTTGCTGCCTAAGGCAGAGCAGCAAATAGCGTTCCCCAAACTGGGACACAGCATTAAGTAAAGTCCTATCTACATAGTACCCAAGGCTATCCAAGTTCTTTTGACCCCTGAGGCAGAATATCCCATAAGCATCTCTCCCTGGGAGTAGTAATACAACAATACCAAACCATATAACAATTAGCTGCCCTTTCCTGGCACCCAAAATGACTGCCTGAGGCACTTGCTTCACTGCCTAATGATAAGGCCAGCTGTGCAAATGGCAATCAGAGAGAAGTGCAAGAATAATAAGGAACAGTGTAGAAATAACAAATGGGATGTACTAAAAATAAATAAATCAGTGCTTTGAATATAAAGCATCTCTGTCTCCACCAACGCACAGAATTGTAGAGTTCATTTGATCCTACAATGCAGGAATCCTGCCCGCAGCTGCCCCTGGGTGGGCTTGAACCACCAACCTTCTGGTTAAGAGCCAGACCCATTGCACAACCTGAGATCTCTCATCCTGTCCAATATCTCAACATTGCAACTATGAAATGATCACAATCTGACCAGGTTGTCCTGGACAAAGCAGGAGTATCAGCTTTGGTTGAGCTGTTTAGTTGTAGGAACTTGCTTGACAGAGCAGCAGCAGCGTACCACTCATGAAACAATATTTCAATGCTTTTGTTCCAAGCTGTCTGGATCCTTTAAAAAGAGCACTCCTCTTCTTAAGCAGTTGCAGGCATTATGTGGCAGGTCTCAGTTGCAAAGACTTCTATATTTGTTTTCGTAATTATTTAGATAACTGAAATATAAAAGTTACAGGTAGGTAGTCGTGTTGGTCTGCCATAGTCAAAACAAAATAAAAAATAAAAAATCCCCTCCAGTAGCACCTTAGAGACCAACTAAGTTTGTTCTTGGTATGAGCTTTCGTGTGCATGCAGGTATCTGAAGAAGTGTGCATGCACACGAAAGCTCATACCAAGAACAAACTTATTTGGTCTCTAAGGTGCTACTGGAATGATTTTTTTTTGTTTATTTTGAAATATAAAAGATATTGACATCCTCTTAAATTTACCTTTTTACTTATTCTGAATGTTATTAAGAAATTGAGTATTATCAACAGGCAGTAAGTGTCTAGGTGCTATGCTGAACTTTTATTGATTATTTGTTTGTTCGTTCTATTTATTGTTGAATCAATCTGTATTTAAATTTTATAAATATATATGAGAACTAGTTTTACTGAAATATGTCAGCTGGAGGCTAGGCAGACTTCCCGGACATGCAGACAGTGACAAAATTAATCTCTCTTCCACCTTGCAAAAATATCATCAACCTTTCGTCTCTGCTGAGCACTGGCAGAAACACACTTTCAAGAGTTTGCTCCTTTGAGTAGGCTAACAAGACAATAACAAATCCTATTACAACTGATGCTGCAACATTGCTATATCCTCAAGGTATGTCTCAAGTTTCAAGGCCAATCTTCATTTCCATGCAATTGATAAAACATTGAATTAAAATATAAATGAAAAACATCCTAGCAAGCCCATTCTGCTTCTTACTATTAATGAGGTTGTCCCAATTATTTTAGATATGAAACGGCATCTGCAAGGAATTTTAGACAATTCTTTTTTAACCCTTCTCCCACAATCCCTTCCACTCCACTGTTTTTGAACATCAGTTTTTTTAAAAAAAAATACTAAATGAAGAAATATATTAGACATAAATGTATTATGCTTCTGCAGTTTAAGACATGACTCTTACTAACAAAACATGCCAATGCTTTGAATGACTTGTGTATTGTTTTGCCTTCTCAAAGCTCTGTAACACATGACTTTAAATGGCTCTGGCTCAGTAATATTTTTTTAAACAACTCTTGTGCCATCTAGTGGTATTCACTTCAGCCATTAAAAAAAACTACCAGACCAGTATTTTCCAGATACAAACAAGGTCTGAATATCCCCAAAGGTTTCCTGCAATATAGATGGGGTTACATTGTGCTTGCATTTCTTTCTCAGATGTCATGCAATTCCATTAATGCAACAACCTTCATCACGCCTCAGCAGCTACCTTGAGGCTAGGTTTTGTGTTTATACAAAGATGCCCAGGTAAAAGGTAAAAGGTAAAGGACCCCTGGACAGTTAAGTCCAGTCAAAGGCAACTCTGGGACAGCTTTCTGGGTCATGTGACCAGAAGGACTAAACCGCTTCTAGCGCAACAGAACACTGTGATGGAAACCAGAACACACAGAAACACCATTTACCTTTCTGCCACAGTAAATAATAATAATAATAACAACAACAACAACAACAACAACTATTATTATTATTATTATTATTATTATTATTATTATTATTAATAATACCCCACCCATCTGGTTGGGTTTCCCCAGCCACTCTGGGCGGCTTCCAACAGAATATTAAAATGCAATAATATATTAAACATTAAAAGCTTCCCTGAACAGGGCTGCCTTCAGATGTCTTCTAAAAGTCTGGTAGTTGTTTTTCTCTTTGACATCTGGTGGGAGGGCGTTCCATAGGGTGGGTGCCACTACTGAGAAGGCCCTCTGCCTGGTTGCCTGTAACTTGGCTTCTTGCAGTGAGGGAACCGCCAGAAGGCCCTCGGAGCTGGACCTTAGTGTTAGAATTATGGGGGTGGAGACGCTCCTTCAGGTATACTGGGCCAAGGCCGTTTAGGGCTTTAAAGGTCAGCACCAACACTTTGAATTGTGCTCGGAAACATACTGGAAGTCAATGTAGGTGTTATGTGGTCTTGGCGGCCACTCCCAGTCACCAGTCTACTTGCTCTGGTGTGCTTTCGAACTGCTAGGTTAGCAGGAGCTGGGACAGAGTAACAGGAGCTCACTCCATCACGGGGATTCAAACTGATGACCTTCCACTCAGCAAGCCAAAGAGCTTCAATGTACCCTATAATGCAGTGGGGGAGAACTTCAGACCTCATGTTCAAATGTGCCCCTTCAGGTCTCTCTTTCTGACTCTCGGGACTCTTCCCAGGGTGCACCTCCTCCTCAGGCCACAACTCTCACTAGTCTTACATTGCACCTTCTGTTTTTGTCTGACTGAAATGCATCCTTGAGCTCCGACAATGCCTCTTCCTTTCCTAGATGGAGGCTAGAGAGGTGTTTGTGAGTTTGTAAATTTGTTGCTCTGTGCACTATTGCCTTTAGTTTCACCCAAAACTGGCATATGCCTCCCAGATAAGGTTACCCAGAAAGCAACATGATGAGAAAACAGTTCCCCACCTTTATAATACCCATCTCCACTGAAAACGTATAGCCAATCTTCTCAATCAGCATCCCAAATTATGCCCCCCCCCCGCTTCTGACTTGAATCAAAACCCTACTTTTTAAGAACTCTCAAGTTCTTCTTTTACTTCAGATAATGGTAAAAGCATCCTCTGCCATTTCTCCATTTTATGGCACAGAATTCATAATAGTTCATAACTGTAGGTCTTAGCAAATATTTTTCCAAGCAGAAAAGGCTATATATTCTGCATAAGCAGTGGGTACAAAAGGTGAAATGTGCTCATGCAAATCACAATAGTCCATTTCCCCCCTGTTTTTAAAATGCATAATTGTTCACAGCAGTGAACTCAGATGCTCAGTGGGCAAGGAGACATTAACGAAAACAAACTCATTTTAAAACCCATGCTCCAACCCTCACTCCAGTTAGGACAATGCAAGCCCCGATTCTTTAAACATTAGAAAAGAAAACTTCAGACCTGTATCTCCTTTAGAACAATCTTCCTTCCACATGTTAGCTCTATAAACCAGTGTTGTGCCAAAAAAGTCCTCAATTTTCTTAAAGTATTTATTTCCCCTGGAAAGAGCCTTCTATTTTCCTCCCTCTTCCAGAGAGTGCTATGTTTCTTCATAACTTCAATGAGTGCAGAATTGAGTTTACTTGGCAATTGTGAGGCAGCTGAGGGCGGCGTCTGTGTGTTCCTCGTTTCTCCTAAATATTTCACCATTGCTCTGCAGCCTCCCCGGCTGCTCACACTTCCTGACCTGGAAAAAAAATCCTTATGGGACGAGTCACCTCATGAAGCAAGCAAAGTGAGAAGGAAGGCTGGCCATGAAGGGCCTGAGATTTATGGTCTTGCTTATTGTATTTTTATGGGAAGTCCTTCCTTTTATCTTAACAAAAAAAAAAATCCGTATGCAGTGATTTCTTGGAAAGTAAAAAGGTTTCACTTTTTAAAAAAAACAAGGATCATCTGCCAGGAACATCATATGCAGCCTCCCTGGCTTTCGGCTTTTACATGACAGCTTAGATGAAGGTGCAATGGGGTTTTCCGGTAGTGTGATCAATGAGGAAGGCTGCAGAACGCAGATAGTCTGTAGAATGATAGAAATGTCTCTCGCCAAAACCCTAAGCCACATTGCAAATAAAGTATACACAGCTACAACAAAAACACAAGAGAATTTCATAAACATTTTGATAATTTTTAGCTGCAATTTTTTCCTCATTAGCTGGTGGGGAATGGTTGTGGGGGGAAACAGAAGAAATCTTCAGCACAGCACTACACTGAGCAAGCTCGCTTATTTTATGATAATAGTTTACATGATTTATAAAACAGCCACTGCCTTCTTAACCCAGGCACAGTTACTGAGGATGCTCATTTGAGTCAATGCTTCTCCCTCTTTTTTTTCTACAGGTGGTTGCTATGGAAACATCAAACACAGAATAATACATCAGACGCTTGCAAAAATCCAAGATTATTGTTTCCACTACTAGTTTATGGTTAACTTTTGTATCTACCATGAGGTTGCTTTTTAAACTCCCCCCCCCCCATTAATTTAGCAGTTGAGTTATACCACCACAATAAATGTGTACACTTCTGACAGTCTTTGCTGTTATTGTTTTAAAGACTTTAACACTTAAATTCAGCCACCCCCAACACCTTTTTCATATCATAAAATGGAGTGCACATTGGCTCTGTGCTAACCCTGAGTAAGACCTTTCATCGCCTACAGACAGCCACCCTATCTTAAACAACTCCTCAACCACAATAATACAACAACAGGACTCAACATGGACACTGGTACCAGAGCCTGCAATAAACCCAGATGCCAACTTTGCTGCCACATAAACCCGGACAACACCATTACTGGCCCCAAAAACATCAAACATACCATCTCAGGACTATTTAATTGCTCATCTTCTGACATTGTGTATGCCATCAAATGCCAACAGTGCAAACAGGCCAAACCCTACGCCAAAGGATAAATGGACATAAATCTGAATCACAAGACAGAGAAACCAGAAGGAGAACACTTCAGTCTCCCAGGACATTCTATACAAGATCTCAAAGTAAACTGTCTTAATACAAAGGAATTTCAGAAATAGACTGGAAAGAGAAGTTGCTGAACTGCAACTAATTACCAAACTTAAAACCACAGAGAGACCTTGTCTGAACAAAGACATTGGATTCTTATCTCATTATACATGACAAAGCTATCTTTAGCCATCTCACCCCTTGCTTTTTCCTTTAAGACTAATTGCAGTCGTTAACAGTCGTCAACAGGTTTTCCACACCCATCAGCCCATTCCCACCACCCTTCTGAGTAATACCCCTCCTCACTCTCTCACTACTGTACATATAAGGGTCTGGTGACTTCTGTTTCAGTGTATCTGAAGAAGTGTGCATGCACACGAAAGCTCATACCAAGAACAAATTTAGTTGGTCTCTAAGGTGCTACTGGAAGGATTTTTTTTAATTTTTTATTTTGTCCTGAATAATAAGGTGAACTGGGATGGTTTGGATCATGGTTCTCGTGTTCCTGGAAAGGATTCCACCATTAACAAGGTGTCTCAAGCCAATCCTGGGGGCCCTTAAGTTTCAAATTTGCTCCCTGCCCTCCATTTTCTCAGACATTAAACTCTCAACTCCCCCACCTTCATTTATCATCATAAATTTACTATGGCCAACAGATAAAAAATAAGAGCAAAAATAAACCATGCAACACCTAAAGTACAGAGTGAAATATAAATAATAATGTAACTGTCATTAGGTCATGTATATTTGTATACATGATACCAAATTACCTAAGTAGTCCCAAAAATGATTCCTCAGATGGATAAATGCCTACTTATTTTCACTGCTAATGATTTAAAAAAAAAACCATGGTCAATTACGCCCATGGGATTTTTATCTCATTTAACAGGAAATTGGGTTTACCTTCCTGGAATTTTGTTCAGTAAGCAGACAATCATTTGATGTTGAACTGCAGAATAAAAATTACACGAACAACCCCTTAAGGTGAGAGAACCACCCAACATATCTAACCCTGAAGCGATTGGGAAGACAATACATTTCATCTGGCCAGAGTAAAAGTGATACAGTGTTAAACTATGTGCACATTTCTAAAATAAGCACCTAACTGTAAAGAATAACAGAGCAAGTTGTGCATGAATAAACCAAAATGTCTTTGCTTTATCAAAACAAACATGGAGTTAATCTCAACTGAAGAAGGGTGACAGTTCAATGCAACAAACTTTTTGGGCAACAGATTTTTTTTCCAAACGCTGCAATAACTATAATCAGGAGGATACTGCAAGGGTCACCAGGAAGATAAAATAATAACCACCCTAAAAATATAAATATTGAATCAAAGCTTCAGGGTTGAAACTGGCTCCTACCACAAAGGAACACTGCCCTGTCTCCAGTAGTATAGCTGCATTAGAAACACATCGTAGCATGTGTAAAAGAGGCTGTAAGAAACTAGCCTGAACAACATTTAGACCCCTTGATCCAAACAACAGCTCCATAAAAGAGCTGAGAAGTTATTTTAGCACTGAAAACTATAGGAATATACTGGTCCTCCTTCCTCCAGAAGAAACATAGCAGAGTGGCTAGCTGAAGCCTTCTGAGAAATAAAATACTGTATCTATGTTTAGGCAGTAGTAATGTACGGAAGTGAGAGCTGGACCATAAAGAAGGCTGATCGCTGAAAAATTGATGCTTTTGAATTATGCTGCTGGAGGAGACTCTTGAGAGTCCCATGGACTGCAAGAAGATCAAACCTATCCATTCTTAAAGAAATCAGCCCTGAGTGCTCACTAGAAGGACAGATCCTGAAGTTGAGGCTCCAGTACTTTGGCCAACTCATGAGAAGAGAAGACTCCCTAGAAAAGACCCTGATGTTGGGAAAGATGGAGGGCACAAGGAGAAGGGGACGACAGAGGATGAGATGGTTGGACAGTGTTCTCGAAGCTACTAACATGAGTTTCGTGCTCTGGTCCATGGGGTCACGAAGAGTCGGACATGACTGAACGACTGAACAACAACAAAAATGACATTTTAAACTGTGAGGCAGACAGTGAGGAAGAATTAAAGAACCTTTTAATGAGGGTGAAAGAAGAGAGCACAAAATATGGTCTGAAGCTCAACATCAAAAAAACTAAGATCATGGCCACTGGTCCCATCACCTCCTGGCAAATAGAAGGGGAAGAAATGGAGGCAGTGAGAGATTTCACTTTCTTGGGTTCCATGATCACTGCAGATGGTGACAGCAGTCACGAAATTAAAAGACGCCTGCTTCTTGGGAGAAAAGCAATGACAAACCTAGACAGCATCTTAAAAAGCAAAGACATCACCTTGCCGACAAAGGTCCGTATAGTTAAAGCTATGGTTTTCCTAGTAGTAATGTACGGAAGTGAGAGCTGGACCATAAAGAAGGCTGATCGCCGTAGAATTGATGCTTTTGAATTATGGTGCTGGAGGAGACTCTTGAGAGTCCCATGGACTGCAAGAAGATCAAACCTATCCATTCTTAAAGAAATCAGCCCTGAGTGCTCACTAGAAGGACAGATCCTGAAGTTGAGGCTCCAGTACTTTGGCCACCTCATGAGAAGAGAAGACTCCCTGGAAAAGACCCTGATGTTGGGAAAGATGGAGGGCACAAGGAGAAGGGGACGACAGAGGATGAGATGGTTGGACAGTGTTCTCGAAGCTACTAACATGAGTTTGGCCAAACTGCGAGAGGCAGTGAAGGATAGGCGTGCCTGGCGTGCTCTGGTCCATGGGGGTCATGAAGAGTCAGACACAACTGAACGACTGAACAACAACAACTATGTTTAGGCAGACAGAATGTATTATCACTCCCATATATTGAAAACGTATAACTTGTTCCTAATTTGAGCATCTAGAAAACACACTGAATTAACTTCTTCTCAAGCACTACGATCTTTGATTTCCTATAGTTAATCTTGACACTGTTAAGTTTACAGTAAGAAGAGAATTTAGCTAGCAAGCACCTAATTCCTGGTCTAGGACAGGAGGAAATGACTGTATCATCAATGTGAAGTAAAATACAAATGCCCATCAGGGCCATTTAAGACATTTTCAAGATAATTTAAGAACAAAGCAGGTGCGGGAATACAACCTTGCCTGACTCCCTTTGATTTAGGGATATCCTTAGTGAGCTTTCCCTGATTACCACATCTATTACGCCCAAAGAGGCTTAATAAGATTTTACTTAGGAGTCTTTTGTCAACAAGAATGTTGTTCAATTTCTGCCGCCACTTAATCCTGTGGGAGAGTCTAAGGCTGCCTTTAAATTCATGAAGGCCATAAAAGGTTTCCCTTTCGGAGGCCCTGTATATTTTCCAGCAAGATGGGGAAGCACCAAAGCATGGTCTAGAGTGGAATGATTCTCTCTTAATGAATCCTGAGAGTAAGTAAAGCCTTCGACTCTAAAAAAAAGGAGTTCAGTTTACTCCTTATAAACCTAGCATATAACTTCCCCATAATGGACAGTAAGCTAATAGGTCTATAGATTCCCAGATCATTGGCTGGACTTTTTTTTTTCTACAATTGCTTTCTTCCAACTGCTTTTCCCCATAGCATCATGGAGCACCTGATGCTTCATGAGTCTGTGGTGTCGGACTCAGAGCACTGCTGCCTCTGCTTCCCATCAAAACTTCACCTGACACCTAGATGAATCCCCAGATGAAGACCCTTCCACACATTTCCTGAGATGGTTTTCGATGTTTGTTAATGATTTTATTGTCTCTTTCAAAAGTGCCCTGGAAATATCTTTGAAGCACGACAAACAAGTCCATAAAATAAATGTCCTGTGCCTACCCAGCCCAGGAAGGCAACCAGCTGATGGTTAATTCTCAATTGGCAAACCCACACACTTATAGCAGCCACCATTTAGCTGGCCTGAATTTTCCAGGTTTGTGCCTTGTGGAGCAATTGAAGCAACAGTGGGACCACACCTCTCTCCCGGGCTTATGTGCCCTCAACTGACGGAGTGTGCACTCACTACCTGAGACATCTCCTGAATGGAAGTAATCACTTCTGTTCCATCTTCTTTCTTTCTTTTTGTAATGTATTTATTGACTTTTTCAAAACTCAACATAACACATAAAACAAACCAATACAACAATTACAAACACATTACAACTATAAAAATAAAAACTATACAAACAAATGACAAAATACAAAAATGAAAAACAAAAAATTATTTGTTAAAGACTGCTTCTTTCCTTAACATTGTTACTTGACTTCCTCACGTCTGCCCTTCCTGCGTTCATTGTCATTCATCTTTAGTAATTTCTTTACATTGTACAAACCATATTTTCCAAAAAATCTTATCCATTTCTTAAATTATTTTCTTAATTCATTATTTCACATTTCCTTAACATAGTTCTAAATCTGCAGTCTAACATTTCTTCCAAGTTCCTTCTAAATTTCAATCTTACTATATTTTTTCAAATACATTTTAAATTTCTTCCATTCTTCTCCCACTGCGTTGTCCCTCTGGTCACGGAGTTTCCCGGTCATCTCAGCAAGTTCCATATAGTCCATCATTTTCATCTGCCATTCTTCAATCGTTGGTAGTTCCTCTGTCTTCCAGTTTTTAGCTATCAAAATTCTAGCTGCTGTTGTGGCATACATAAATACAGTTCTATCACATTTTGGGATCATTCCTGTTCCATCTTCAAGCCGCTCCTGGTTGCAGGAGGCTGTGGGGCAGGGGAGGGCTGGGATTTGACCTGCTTGCCCTCTTTCTCTGCTACCAACACCTCCAGAGCCGCCACTGCACATTTCTGATTGCTCCGACCCTTCCTCTTCCCCCGAGTCCTACCTCGCTTGTTGTTGTTCAGTCGTTCAGTCGTGTCCGACTCTTCGTGACCCCATGGACCAGAGTACGCCAGGCACGCCTATCCTTCACTGCCTCTCGCAGTTTGGCCAAACTCATGTTAGTAGCTTCAAGAACACTGTCCAACCATCTCATCCTCTGTCGTCCCCTTCTCCTTGTGCCCTCCATCTTTCCCAACATCAGGGTCTTTTCTAGGGAGTCTTCTCTTCTCATGAGGTGGCCAAAGTACTGGAGCCTCAACTTCAGGATCTGTCCTTCTAGTGAGCACTCAGGGCTGATTTCTTTGAGAATGGATAGGTTTGATCTTCTTGCAGTCCACGGGACTCTCAAGAGTCTCCTCCAGCACCATAATTCAAAAGCATCAATTCTACGGCGATCAGCCTTCTTTATGGTCCAGCTCTCACTTCCGTACATTACTACTGGGAAAACCATAGCTTTAACTATACGGACCTTTGTCGGCAAGGTGATGTCTTTGCTTTTTAAGATGCTGTCTAGGTTTGTCATTGCTTTTCTCCCAAGAAGCAGGCGTCTTCTGATTTCGTGACTGCTGTCACCATCTGCAGTGATCATGGAACCCAAGAAAGTGAAATCTCTCACTGCCTCCATTTCTTCCCCTTCTATTTGCCAGGAGGTGATGGGACCAGTGGCCATGATCTTAGTTTTTTTGATGTTGAGCTTCAGACCATATTTTGCGCTCTCTTCTTTCACCCTCATTAAAAGGTTCTTCAATTCTTCCTCACTTTCTGCCATCAAGGTAGTATCATCAGCATATCTGAGGTTGTTGATATTTTTTCCGGCAATCTTAATTCCGGTTGGGGATTCATCCAGTCCAGCCTTTCGCATGATGTATTCTGCATATAAGTTAAATAAGCAGGGAGACAATATACAGCCTTGTCGTACTCTTTTCCCAATTTTGAACCAATCAGTTGTTCCATATCCAGTTCTAACTGTAGCTTCTTGTCCCACATAGAGATTTCTCAGGAGGCAAATGAGGTGATCCGGCACTCCCATTTCTTTAAGAACTTGCCATAGTTTGCTGTGGTCGACACAGTCAAATGCTTTTGCATAATCAGTGAAGCAGAAGTAGATGTTTTTCTGGAACTCTCTGGCTTTCTCCATAATCCAGCGCATGTTTGCAATTTGGTCTCTGGTTCCTCTGCCCCTTCGAAATCCAGCTTGCACTTCTGGGAGTTCTCGGTCCACATACTGCTTAAGCCTGCCTTGTAGAATTTTAAGCATAACCTTGCTAGCGTGTGAAATGAGTGCAATTGTGCGGTAGTTGGAGCATTCTTTGGCACTGCCCTTCTTTGGGATTGGGATGTAGACTGATCTTCTCCAATCCTCTGGCCACTGCTGAGTTTTCCAAACTTGCTGGCATATTGAGTGCAGCACCTTAACAGCATCCTCTTTTAAAATTTTAAATAGTTCAGCTGGAATATCATCACTTCCACTGGCCTTGTTGTTAGCAAGGCTTTCTAAGGCCCATTTGACTTCACTGCCTCGCAGGTGGCACCAAACCCCATAAATCACTGGCCCCCTCTCCTGCGCCAGTCTCTGCAGACACTCATCAGAGCCCTGCCAGTCCCCGACAATAAATAAAAATAAGGAGGCATTCATCTTCCAACATTGTGTGCCAAGCTTGGCTTTCGTCAAGAATTTCTATTTAAAAAATTAATTAACGTACAAGCTTGTGCCCTGATATTCACAGGCAATGAACTTTGCATCAGCCAGGACAATCTATTTTAACTAAACTTAGATTTCGCTATCCAAGTTTGATCGCAGAAAATTGAAAGTGTTACACTATAATGCCAACAGTTTAAACACTTTAAAGGGCAATGTTATCTATTAAACATCCAAACAAGGAAAATGACGTACTTGTTAAATGCCATATTATGAATAGCCTAATTGCAGTAACCTTGAAAGGTTTTTTGATGCGATATATGACACCATTTAATAAGCCTGTTTTATACAGCTTTATTGTGTAAGACAGCTTTAAAAGACAGGGGCTGGTATTCGTTGCTAGAAATACTTAGAGTGTTGTTGTTGTTCAGTCGTTCAGTTGTGTCCAACTCTTTGTGACCCCATGGACCAGAGCACGCCAGGCACTCCTGTCTTCCACTGCCTCCCACAGTTTGGCCAAACTCATGCTAGTAGCTTCGAGAACACTGTCCAACCATCTCATCCTCTGCCGTCCCCTTCTCCTTGTGCTTGATCTTTCCCAACATCAAGGTCTTTTCCAGGGAGTCTTCTCTTCTCATGAGGTGGCCAAAGTACTGGAGCCTCAACTTCAGGATCTGTCCTTCCAGTGAGCACTCAAGGCTGATTTCTTTAAGGATGGATAAGTTTGATCTTCTTGCAGTCCATGGGACTCTCAAGAGTCTCCTCCAGCACCGTAATTCAAAAGCATCAATTCTTCGGCGATCAGTCTTCTTTATGGTCCAGCTCTCACTTCCATACATACTTAGAGTAGAGCTATTCAAATCAATGTAATAAAATGACTTACTCTGAGCAGTGCTGTCAAGTATCCTGTTTTCCCCAGGATTCTCCCTTATTTCAAGCAGTTTCCCGCTGCTCTCCCTTATTTTTTATTTCCCTTAAATTTCCTGTTTTTAATGGAAGCAGCTCCTCTCCTGCTGGCCAGGGACTGGGTGGGAAGACCTCGCCTACTTGGAGAGAAAAGCCTCAGCCCTCAAGGCAAGTGAGAGCCATTTCCCGTGCTTACAGGGGGGGGGTATTCCTCCCCCTGCATCAGCCCCTATCTGTTGCCACCGAGCCCCTCAGCCGGCCAATAGGGTTAGCTGGCGGATGGAGCCTGGCTGCCTTTGAGCAGGTGCTGCTTCCTGTCCTGTTTTGGTGGGATCAGACAAGAAGACGATGGGGCTCCATCGCGCAGAGCACATGGCTTGCCCTCCTCTTTGCTGGCTGCCCTCCTCTTTACTCCGCTCTGAGCCCGAGCCCGCTTGGAGTTTACATTGCTGCTCCGCCCACTTTTGCTTCTGGCTCCGCCCACCACTGACATGTGACTGTCCCCGGGATAGGTGAGACTGCTTATTTTCAAATCCGAAACTTGACAGCTATGACTCTGAGTAAGGCTGCAATCCTAACCTCACTCACTTGGGAATAAGCTCCACTGAACTCAATAGGATTTACCATATTTTTTAAGGTTTTTTTTTTTTTTTTTTTTTAGGATTGCGCTGTTAGTTGACCATCACAGATAGGCTACTGTTCTATTTTTCAAGTACTCATTCTTTCTTTCTCCCTCCTTCATATCTTTTCCCCCACTCCCAATTACTCCCAATTGCCTTGCTGAACAACTGTGACAGGTTATCTTGCCTACATATAGTGTGTAACTTTATAAGGAACCATACTCATAACATCTACAAAAGGTAACACAATAGCAGTGGTGTCTGCTACTTTTAGATTCTGCACATATTGAGGACAAGAAGAACCTGGGAACCTGCACACCAAATTCCACCATTGTGCTACAACCCTTCCCCTGCTTTGGACTCTTGCCTCATTCCCCCACTTCTTCCTGCCTCTTTCCTTTCTCTTTTTCCAACATCAAACGGTAGCTATAAATCTAAGGAAAAACTATATCAACAGTTTTCATTGATTGGTGACGAATTATTTTACACCTACAGGATGCACTGACTCTCCTTTTTCATTGTCATCCTTAATGTATTCTGTAACTTCATGTCCATATAATTGTTCTCGAGAATCTGGAAGCTGAGTTGAGTGGAGCTTTTGCACGCAAGTTAGAGCACACAGTACTGCAACCTTAATTGAATGAATAAAATGTGATGTTAACTGCATGTTTTCCCCCTTCACATCCTTGTCAAAGTCATTAATGAAAAATGATGGGTCCCTAGGAAAGTTCTCAAGCACCACACATCTCTCTGTGGCGAAAACTGATTATTTATGCACACAGTACATCACTGGAGTGTAACTTTAAGTTCAACAAGGCTTTCACATTTAATGAGTCTATGGAACTCTCACCCCACGCTTGCTTTGCTGTGATTCTACCAAATTGTCACCAATTATAAAACACTGTGGAGGTCAAATACTGTCCTAATTTACTGTTCATCTCATGGCTTTCCAGTTCTGCTCTCCAGAGACAGACACCACACACTAAAATGTGTGCTACCAGACTGCTACCACCATTGGTCAAATAGTTTTGCTGTAATTCCATTTAAGTGGAAAGGAGAATACAAAATGAGAGTCGGTACATGTTTAATTCACGATGAAAACTTTAAAACTAATAAATGTAGACATGTATGGTTTTCCTGCTTGGGTAAATGGCAGCTTCCATGTAGAGAACAATTTTTTATAACTGGGGAAATGATACAAGGGAAAGGGTTAAAAAGAAATCCTGTGCCATGGTCCTTACTGGCCCCCTGCACAGATGCTATTTGCAAAGTAAAATTAAAGAGATGGAAATGCAAGCCCTCATCTGAGTTGGATGCACAGTTTGGTTCGAAGATAGAATAATAAAATATACTTTTACAGGTAGGTAGCCATGATGGTCTGCCATAGTCAAAATAAAAATAAAAATAAAAAAATCCTTCCAGTAGCACTTTAGAGACCAACTAAGTTTGTTCTTGGTATGAGCTTTCATGTGCATGCACACTTCAGATAACCTTTAATGCAGATACTTTAATATGCTATGTAAGAAAGATGCCTAAATACAGTGATACTCATGCACAAGGGAACAGTTCAGATGCAACATTAAACCATACTAAATTGGAACATACAAGCCCAAAGCTCATTGCTGTTCAGGCACTTCATGCTATACAGTGTGGTGTAGTGGTTAAGAGCGGTGGACTTGTAATCTGGGGAACCGGGTTCACGTCTCCGCTCCTCCACATGCAGCTGCTGGGTGACCTTAGGCTAGTCACACTTGTTTGAAGTCTCTCAGACCCACTCACCTCACAGAGTGTTTGTTGTGAGGGAGGAAGGGAAAGGAGAATGTTAGCCGCTTTGAGACTCCTTCGGGTAGTGATAAAACGGGATATCAAATCCAAACTCTTCTTCTTCTTCTTCTACAATGACTTAGCATCAATCATAACCAAGCCACACTGAAATATTTGTGCTGCTGTTAAGACTACACCCAGCAAAATTATTTGTAGCATAATAACGTCTAGCATAATCTGAGTTCCATATGTACACCTAGAACATTGTTGAGTCATTCCCCAAACACAGAGCTTTCAACAACAATTTCCAAATGAAAAATATCCAAGTAGGAAAAGAAGCAATTGATTCAGCAGTTGGTAATCATCATCATCATTTATTTATACCCTGCCCATCTGGCTGGGTTTCCCCAGCCACTCTGGGCACCTTCCAACAAAATATTAAAATACAATACAATACAATACAATACAATACAATACAATACAATACAAGTCCCATGGAGCTGTGGGGGCCCTCGGCCTGTGCCCCAGAATGGTGCCACTACAACTGTAGTGCTGCAATTCAAAAGTCTTGCTTGATCAAGAGGTTACAAAACTACAGGTTGACTTAGAATTCATTTTCAGTGGTGTGTTCTTCCCTCAGATTGTATTTGGGAAATTTGGAAACCATAACATCCAAAGGTGTGACTACTTTGTGCAAGAACAGCATCTCTGTTAAGTCTCATGAATAATTGCTGCCTTTCCATAAAGCTGTCTGAAGAAAGGGAATGCAGCATAGCAAAATCTGGAGGTCTGATGCAAGGCATCTAGGATGCTGCTACTCTGAGAAATATCACAGTAGGATTCCTTTGACTGAGTGTCACAGGCTTTGAAAACGCAGAAGATAGAAGAATTAAAAGATAGACATACTCCCTTTCATACCTTATTCAAGACAACATATGAAATATTATTGTTGATCCTCCGTGTGATGAACTCCCTTTTCCCTACCAATACATACAAAAAGAAAACCACCAAGTGCTATCCTATTCATGTTTACTGAGAAGTAAATCCCATTGCTTCTCAGTGGAACCTGCAGCGATCCTTCCTTGTTTAAAGGGGACACGGGTAGCGCTGTGGGTTAAACCACAGAGCCTAGGGCTTGCCGGTCAGAAGTTCGGCAGTTCAAATCCCCGTGACAGGGTGAGCTCCCGTTGCTCGGTCCCAGCTCCTGCCAACCTAGCAGTTCAAAAGCACGTCAAAGTGCAAGCAGATAAATAGGTACTGCTCTAGCAGGAAGGTAAATGGCGTTTCCGTGCTCTGCTCTGGTTCGCCAGAAGCAGCTTTGTCATTCTAGCCACATAACCCGGAAGCTGTACGCTGGCTCCCTTGGCCAGTAACGCGAGATGAGCGCCGCAACCCCAGAGTCGGACACGACTGGACCTAATGGTCAGGGGTCCCTTTACCTTTACCTAAATCCCATTGCATTCAGTGGTGCTTACTTCCCAGGTAAGTATGCACAGGATTGCAGCCTGGCTCAAATAAATGCCAAAATGGGAAACAAAACATAAGCTTAGTGTCAAATTCAACATCCTTTTTCATCTGATGTGCAGATGCTTTTAAGTAGGTGGCTAATCTCTCTAGCTGCATAGATTTACAGACAATAGAAACTGCTTGGCCATCACATTTAGGATGAATTCACAAGTTGGGTTACTCACTTGAGCAGTCTAATTATCACTAGATAATGTGAATATACCACAACAGAAAAAGCTAGTTATCTGTGGCTGTGTGGTGAATCACAGCTAGCAGCAGCATTTTCTCAGAGCAAACAGCAAACAATTATCCCATAGTTTGATAAGAAAAACCCTTCTTTACTAAATGAATCATACGAAGGTAAATATTTCCAAGAACTATAGACAAGTCATCCGAACACCACAGTTCAATACTCTTCCTTTATCACTGTAAAAAACAAACAAACACCTGAAACAGTAATTTCAATTATTTGAGAACAAACATGAGATCAGCAAATAATTTATCAAACTCCAGCATTCTTGTTGGAGTTCTTTATTATTATTATTATTATCATGTGTGGTTTTTCCAGGCCTACTGAACAATGACAAACATCTTGTGGCATTTAAGAAGTGGTTTCAATACATTAATTTTTAAAGCTGTACAACTGTCTCTCTCTCTCTGTGTGTGTGTGTGTTCAACATTTATACTATGTTAACCTTCCAGCTACACATGAATAGTTGGTGAAAATAGATCAATGTCCTCTTTCAAGCACTAAAATCAAACCAAACATTTTGCCCTGGGTTTTGTTCACGTGAGTTTTCTTAGTCCTTTAAGGCTTTTGTTGCTATTTATCATCAGATACAGTGGTGCCCCGCTAGACGAAAATAATTCGTCCCGCGAAAATTTTCGTCTAGCGGGGTTTTCGTCTTGCGGAGCGGCAATGGGAGCCGCGCTCCGCAAAACGGGGAAAAAAAAAAGACGAAATTTTTTCGTCTTGCGAGGCAGCCCCATAGACTTTTTCGTCTAGCGGGGCAGCCTCCCGCTAGACGAATGCTTTCGTCTAGCGAGTTTTTCGTCTAGCGAAGCATTCGTCTAGCGGGGTACCACTGTATTTTACATCTGAACCATAGCTGTCAAGTCTCCCTTTTTTGGCGGGAAACTCCCTTATTCCAAGCCATTTCCCGCTGCTATCCCTTATGGTTGATATCCCTTGAATTTTCCTTATTTCCGGGAAGGAGAGTTGGAGTCAGTGCTGTCAAGTATCCCGTTTTCCCCGGAAATCTCCCTTATTTCAAGCAGTTTCCCGCTGCTATCCCTTATTTTTTATATCCCTTTAATTTCCCGTTTTTTCAAAGGAAGCAGCTCCTCCCCCTCCCCCAGCTGGCCAGGGACTGGGAAGACCTCGCCTCCTTGCAGCCTCAAAGCAAGCGGGAGCCGTTTCCCGTGCTTACAGGTGTCGTAGCCCACGGGCAACGTTTGCAAAATACAGTAAGCCTACTGCGCGCATTCACACCAGTGCCGTCCACTTTTGCTTCTGGCTCCGCCCACCACTGCCATGTGACTGTCCCCAGGATAGGTGAGGCTGCTGATCCCTTATTTCCAAATCCGAAACTTGACAGCTATGGTTGGAGTCCAGGGACTCCTTGGGTCCCTGCATTTCTCAGCCCTGCCTGCCTGCCTGCCTGCCTACCTCCCAGGACTGTTGTGGGGATTAAATGAGGACTAGGACCAGGGAGCTCCTTGGAGAAAAAGGTGGAATATAAATACCTAATAACAAACAGACAGACAGACAGATATATAAAGAAGATAAACCAGACGAATGTTTCTCGGCGACAGGTGCTCAGATTAAGCATTGCTGCCCCTAACTGGAGGCAGAGCAGAGTGAACCTGGCCAGAAGCCATCAGTGGTCCTCTCCTCCTGCATGAATTTGCCTAATCCTTTTCTAAAGCCATCCAAGTTGGTGGCCATCGCTGCTCCCTGTGGCAGGGAGTTCCAGAGGTTAACCGTATGCTGCATGAATAAGTGCTTTCTTTTCTCTGCCCTGATTTCTCTTTCCTGGGAGGTCTTTCCTGCTGTAAATTTATTTGTAGCCTGGGGGGGATTACCGCGGCGTGGACTGTCCCTGAGAACCGTAGACTGTCCCCGGGACGGGTGAGGGTGCTGATCCCTTATTTTCAAATCCAAAACTTGACAGCTATGATCTGAAGTCAGCTCCTGTAACAATAGTAAGGAAGCAAACCAACACCTCAAAAATAACACTAATTTAGCAATATAAACTCCCATTCATAACGAATATGAAAAATAAACATTTGTTTTATTCCTGATGCTTGTGACAGACAATTTGAAAAACACTCCTCTAAGTTGCAGCAAACTCCCTCCCAGCCTCTCCTTAAGGCTCAGGCAAAAACATAGCTTGATCTTGCAGTGACATGGGACAATATAGCCCAACTTTGAAAGCAGTCTATGTAGATAGTTGTTTCAAAATAAAAATAAAATAAAAAATTCCTTCCAGTAGCACCTTAGAGACCAACTAAGTTTGTTCTTGGTATGAGCTTTCGTGTGCATGCACACTTATTCAGATACCACATGCACACGAAAGCTCATACCAAGAACAAACTTAGTTGGTCTCTAAGGTGCTACTGGAAGGAATTTTTTTATTTTTTATTTTGTTTTGACTATGGCAGACCAACCTGGCTACCTACATGTAGGTAGTTCTTTGTGATTCCTTAGAGACAAAGCACTTTCTAACGACTGCTTGAGCTTCTATTTCATGTTTACAGTGATCACAGAGGGGTAAAGATGGGGCTTTCTTTTATAAATTCCCTCCATTGTAATCTTCGCCCACATTGGCAAATAAATTTGGTCATTGGAAGTTGTTTAGAGACATGCCTAAGTATGTCCTGTCTAGTGCAGGGGTCCCCAAACTAAGGCCCGGGGGCTGGATGTGGTCCAATCGCCTTCTAAATCCGGCCAGCGGGCGGTCCAGGAATCAGCGTGTTTTTACATGAGTAGAATGTGTGCTTTTATTTAAAATGCATCTCTTGGTTATTTGTGGGGCATAGGAATTCGTTCTTTTTTTTTTTTCCAAAATATAGTCCGGCCCACCACAAGGTCTGAGGGACAGTGGACTGGCCCCCTGCTGAAAAAGTTTGCTGACCCCTGATTTAGTGTGTTAAATACGTCCAATATACATTTTACTTGGGCAAACTGGTAAGATCTTACGAAAATTTCGTTCCCATCCCCCCAAATACACAGGTTGGTTTAGCATAAGAAGCAATCTGTAGCAGCTGCTAATACAATCTCTCTGCAGAGATTCTGCTGAAGAGTTTTCATGCGGATTTAAAAACACACACACACACACACACACACACACACACACACAAACACAAACACACAGACACAGACACAAATTTCCACAGAAACCTGGATAACTGATTGGATAAATGAGAAAGACAGAGAACCAAAACTGGCATATCCCTCCTTATAACTTTCATCATGAAGTAAGTTGTAGAGATTTCAGCAAAGGGGGCGCGGTGCAAATTCCTAGAAGACAAAAATCATCCATACTATGGGTAGGCAAACTAAGGCCCGGGGGCCGGATCCGGACCAATCGCCTTCTAAATCCGGCCCGCGAACGGTCCGGGAATCAGTGTGTTTTTACATGAGCAGAATGTGTCCTTTTATTTAAAATGCATCTCTGGGTTATTTGTAGGGCCTGCCTGGTGTTTTTGCATGAGTAGAATGCGTGCTTTTATTTAAAATGCACCTCTGGGTTATTTGTGGAGCATAGGAATTCATTCATTTTTTCCCCAAAAAATATAGTCCGGCCCCCCACATGGTCTGAGGGACAATAGACCGGCCCCCCTGCTGAAAATGTTTGCTGACCCCTGCTTCTTTTGCTAGTGCTGATTATTTCTGAAATGTGAACATTCCTAAGATTCCAGGTCAGTGTTTCCAGGAAGCTGGCATGTTTTTGTCCAAGGTTTCAAAGAGGCATCTGTTGGTGGCAAATTGTGGCTTTTGTTGCATGGGACCCACAACTGCTACCAAAAATAAATAAATTGTTTGTTCTTTGGGGTGGTTTTTTTAGAGTGTTACTGTTGGAAAGATATAAATTCTCGTAGCAAGAATATTCCTCCAGGACAGGAGGAGGTGAAGGGCAAAAGTGCAGCTCGGCATCAGTCTTCCTTTAGAAACTGGGTTGTAAAAAGTAAATCCCAGCAGAGACAGATTAGCAGGGCAGAGTTCAGAGAAGGTTGGGTGAAAAATGGCATTTATTGTGTCTAGTGGATTTTATGAAATAAAAAAGCAGCTCTGTTTGTGCCCGCAAGTGGATGTAAGTTTACCTCACAGCTAGGGTGTTCCAGAAAACAGACACGTTTAACAAAAACATAAATCATTTAACAAAAAGCACTGTCCTGCCATAAATAAAACATTCGACAAATCACAGTCAGACAGCAGCGCCTCTCAATAACTGAATGCACTGTTTTCCCAAAGGCTATTACTTTGTTCTTAACTCCAATAGCTAAAACCAGGGAACCAGGCAGAGGGCCTTCTCGGTAGTGGCACCTGCCCTGTGGAATGCCCTCCCATCAGATGTTAAGGAGATAAACAACTATCTGATGTTTAGAAGACATCTGAAGGCAGCCCTGTTTGATGAAGTTTTTAATGACTGATGTTTTAATGTATTTTTAATCTTTGTTGGTAGCTGGGAAGGGTATAAATAAATTATTATTATTATTATTATTATTATTATTATTATTATTATTATTACAATTGCTATGGGTGCTGGATGGGATATTTCCAGATTTCAGCAATGGCTCTTGCTCAGTTGTTAGGTCTGTGTTCGCTCTTCCATACTCCATGTATAGGACCACCTCTGATCACATGAACCAACCCAGACCGTCATCATCTGAGGCCGTTCCTCAAGTGCCTCTTCTGTGAGTGGTCCAGAGGGTGGCAACACAAGGAAGGACCTTGTCTAGCACATTCATTAAATATCTCAGACCCTCCAAGTCTCCCTTTTTTCCAGGGGCGTCCCTGATTTAGAGAAGCCATCCTGGTTTCTGATTTGATCCTGGAATGTCCCACTTTTCCTTAAGGTAAAAGTAAAGGGACCCCTGACCATTAGGTCCAGTCGTGTCCAACTCTGGGGTTGCGGCGCTCATCTCACGTTACTGGCGGAGGGAGCCGGCGTACAGCTTCCGGGTCATGTGGCCAGCATGACAAAGCCGCTTCTGGCGAACCAGAGCAGCGCACGGAAACACCATTTATCTTCCCACCGGAGCGGTACCTATTTATCTACTCGCACTTTTGACGTGCTTTCGAACTGCTAGGTGGACAGGAGCTGGGACCGAGCTCACCCCGTTGCGGGGATTCGAACTGCCGACCTTCTGATCAGCAAGCCCTAGGCTCTGTGGTTTAACCCACAGCGCCACCCACCCATCACAGCGCCACCCGCTTTTCCTTAGGATGTCCCTATTTTCATTGGAGAAATGTTGGAGGGTATGAAGTTATCCGACCCCTGAACCATCTGAAGGCTATCCTGTATAGGGAAGTGTTTTTTTAATGTTTTATTATGTTTTTATATATGCTGGAAGCTGCTCAAAGTGGCTGGGACAACCCAGTAAGATGTTTGAGGTATAAAGAGTAAAATTACCATAATGGAATGGGATGTCCCTATTTTCATTGGAGAAATGTTGGAGGGTTTGATATCTTTAAGTGCCAGGAAAAAAAACATTCCTCTTCTCTCAGGCCTTTGGCTAATTAAACAATCTACGAAGAATTGATGCATTTGAATTATGGTGCTGGAGGAGACTCTTGAGAGTCCCATGGACTGCAAGAAGATCAAACCTTGTTGTTGTTGTTCAGTCGTTCAGTCGTGTCCGACTCTTCGTGACCCCATAGACCAGAGCACGCCAGACACGCCTATCCTTCACTGCCTCCCGCAGTTTGGCCAAACTCATGTTAGTAGCTTCGAGAACACTGTCCAACCATCTCATCCTCTGTCGTCCCCTTCTCCTTGTGCCCTCCATCTTTCCCAACATCAGGGTCTTTTCTAGGGAGTCTTCTCTTCTCATGAGGTGGCCAAAGTACTGGAGCCTCAACTTCAGGATCTGTCCTTCTAGTGAGCACTCAGGGCTGATTTCTTTGAGAATGGATAGGTTTGATCTTCTTGCAGTCCATGGGACTCTCAAGAGTCTCCTCCAGCACCATAATTCAAAAGCATCAATTCTTTGGCGATCAGCCTTCTTTATGGTCCAGCTCTCACTTCCGTACATTACTACTGGGAAAACCATAGCTTTAACTATACGGACCTTTGTCGGCAAGGTGATGTCTTTGCTTTTTAAGATGTTGTCTAGGTTTGTCATTGCTTTTCTCCCAAGAAGCAGGCGTCTTCTAATTTCGTGACTGCTGTCACCATCTGCAGTGATCATGGAACCCAAGAAAGTGAAATCTCTCACTGCCTCCATTTCTTCCCCTTCTATTTGCCAGGAGGTGATGGGACCAGTGGCCATGATCTTAGTTTTTTTGATGTTGAGCTTCAGACCATATTTAGCGCTCTCCTCTTTCACCCTCATTAAAAGGTTCTTTAATTCCTCCTCACTTTCTGCCATCAGGGTAGTATCATCAGCATATCTGAGGTTGTTGATATTTTTTCCGGCAATCTTAATTCCGGTTTGGGATTCATCCAGTCCAGCCTTTCGCATGATGAATTCTGCATATAAGTTAAATAAGCAGGGAGACAATATACAGCCTTGTCGTACTCCTTTCCCAATTTTGAACCAATCAGTTGTTCCATATCCAGTTCTAACTGTAGCTTCTTGTCCCACATAGAGATTTCTCAGGAGACAAATGAGGTGATCCGGCACTCCCATTTCTTTAAGAACTTGCCATAGTTTGCTGTGGTCGACACAGTCAAATGCTTTTGCGTAGTCAATGAAGCAGAAGTAGATGTTTTTCTGGAACTCTCTAGCTTTCTCCATAATCCAGCGCATGTTTGCAATTTGGTCTCTGGTTCCTCTGCCCCTTCGAAATCCAGCTTGCACTTCTGGGAGTTCTCGGTCCACATACTGCTTAAGCCTGCCTTGTAGAATTTTAAGCATAACCTTGCTAGCGTGTGAAATGAGTGCAATTGTGCGGTGGTTGGAGCATTCTTTGGCACTGCCCTTCTTTGGGATTGGGATGTAGACTGATCTTCTCCAATCCTCTGGCCACTGCTGAGTTTTCCAAATTTGCTGGCATATTGAGTGTAGCACCTTAACAGCATCATCTTTTAAAATTTTAAATAGTTCAGCTGGAATATCATCACTTCCACTGGCCTTGTTGTTAGCGAGGCTTTCTAAGGCCCATTTGACTTCACTCTCCAGGATGTCTGGCTCAAGGTCAGCAACCACATTACCTGGGGTGTATGAGACCTCCATATCTTTCTGGTATAATTCCTCTGTGTATTCTTGCCACCTCTTCTTGATGTCTTCTGCTTCTGTTAGGTCCTTTCCACTTTTGTCCTTAATTGTGGTAATCTTTGTACGAAATCTTCCTTTCATATCTCCAATTTTCTTGAACAAATCTCTGGTTTTTCCCATTCTGTTATTTTCCTCTATTTCTTTGCATTGCTCGTTTAGAAAGGCCCTCTTGTCTCTCCTTGCTCTTCTTTGGAAATCTGCATTCAATTTCCTGTATCTTTCACGATCTCCCTCGCATTTTGCTTGCCTTCTCTCCCCCGCTATTTGTAAGGCCTCATTGGACAGCCACTTTGCTTTCTTGCATTTCTTTTTCATTGGGATGGTTTTCGTTGCTGTCTCCTGTATAATGTTACGAGCCTCCATCCACAGTTCTTCAGGCACTCTATCCACCAAATCTAAATCCTTAAACCTGTTCTTCACTTCAACTGTGTATTCATAAGGAATTTGATTTAGATTGTATCTTACTGGCCCAGTGGTTTTTCCTACTTTCTTCAGTTTAAGCTGGAATTTTGCTATAAGAAGCTGATGATCTGAGCCACAGTCAGCTCCAGGTCTTGTTTTTGCTGAGTGTATAGAGCTTCTCCATCTTTGGCTGCAGAGAATATAATCAATCTGATTTTGATGTTGCCCATCTGGTGATGTCCATGTGTAGAGTCGTCTCTTGTGTTGTTGGAAAAGAGTGTTTGTGATGACCAGCTTGTTCTCTTGACAGAACTCTATTAGCCTTTGCCCTGCTTCATTTTGAACTCCAAGGCCAAACTTGCCAGTTGTTCCTTTTATCTCTTGACTCCCTACTTTAGCATTCCAATCCCCTATAATGAGAAGAACATCCTTCTTTGGTGTCATTTCTATAAGGTGTTGTAAGTCTTCATAGAATTGATCAATTTCAGTTTCTTCAGCACTGGTAGTTGGTGCATAAACTTGGATTACTGTGATGTTAAAAGGTCTGCCTTGGATTCGTATCGAGATCATTCTATCATTTTTGAAATTGCATCCCAGTACAGCTTTTGCCACTCTTTTGTTGACTATGAGGGCCACTCCATTTCTTTTACGGGATTCCTGCCCACAGTAGTAGATATGATAGTCATCCGAACTGAATTCGCCCATTCCTGTCCATTTTAGTTCACTGATGCCTAGGATGTCAATGTTTATTCTTGCCATCTCATTTTTTACCACATCCAGCTTTCCAAGGTTCATGGTTCTTACATTCCAGGTTCCTATGCAATACTTTTCTTTACAGCATTGGACTTTCCTTTCGCTTCCAGGCATATCAGCAACTGTGCGTCCTTTCGGCTTTGGCCCAGCCGCTTCATCAGCTCTGGATCTACTTGTACTTGTCCTCCGCTCTTCCCCAGTAGCATGTTGGACGCCTTCCGACCTGAGGGGCTCATCTTCCAGCGTCATATCTTTTATATGCCTGTTGTCTTTGTCCATGGAGTTTTCTTGGCAGGGATACTGGAGTGGCTTGCCAGTTCCTACTCCAGGTGGATCACGTTTGGTCCAAACTCTCCACTATGACCTGTCCATCTTGACCTGTCCATAGCTTCCTGAGTAATTCAAGCCCCTTCGCCACGACAAGGCAGTGATCCATGAAGATCAAACCTATCCATTCTTAAAGAAATCAGCCCTGAGTGCTCACTAGAAGGACAGATCCTGAAGTTGAGGCTCCAGTACTTTGGCCACCTCATGAGAAGAGAAGACTCCCTAGAAAAGACCCTGATGTTGGGAAAGATGGAGGGCACAAGGAGAAGGGGACGGCAGAGGATGAGATGGTTGGACAGTGTTCTCGAAGCTACTAACATGAGTTTCGTGCTCTGGTCCATGGGGTCACGAAGAGTCGGACACGACTGAACGACTGAACAACAACATAAATGACCTTTTAAACTGTGAGGGGGGCATTGTTTTTGTTTGTTACCATTTTATGTTGTTTTTTAAAACTGCCCTGTTATCCTCGGATGAACAGCAGTAGAGAAATTCTATAAATTCTATAAACCGCTTGTTTACTCATCTTCACATTTGGTATTTTACTACTGCCAAGTTCATTCAATTATTCTGAGGCTGTGCATCTCTAACACCACATCATGAGAACCAGATGGTGCTACCTGGAGAAGGGAGAAAGGGTCTTTGTTCGTCAGGAAGGCACGCTCACTGGTCTGTCCATTCTTCCAACGTACCTGCTTCAAATTCAGCAATACCAGCAACAATTAGGACAGCACGGTCAGCCTGGGAGATACCAATAGTCATGTGTTTTTTTAAGGGGTGGCATGATATAATGTTTGCTTAAAATTTTGTGTTGCATTCTACTTTTTCTACTTCTGCATTCGGGCAAAGAGGAGCGGAAGAGGAGCTGCCTTCAGCAATGCTAGGAGGTACAGATGGCATATTTGTCCTCAGAGAAACAGAGCAATCAGCAAGTAGAGGCCACAGAAGAGAAAGCAAAACTATTATTATAGTGCAGGCCAGGAGTTGCCAGAAAGGGGGGGAGGGAACGCATATGCAAAGGCTTCACTGAGGGATCTGGATAAAAGTCATATCCAGTAGAATTCATCTGAGCTTTGAAAATCTCACAGAGCTGAAAGAGGAAGTGGGAAGCCATTCTTCCAGCTTCCTACTTCAGCTCGACCTACTTTTCAAAAAAGAAACCCTGCTCAGCACCTCATAACCCAATGGGCAGTGATGGGGTGGGGCTCAGAGGCTTTGTCGGTGAGAGGAAGACCTCAAGGGTGCTGTTCCTTTCTTTTATCTCCAAGCAGTTGCCTCGAGCTCAACTCCCAGGCTGCCCTATAGTGACATGTTGTTGTTGTTGTTCAGTCGTTCAGTCGTGTCCAACTCTTCGTGACCCCATGGACCAGAGCACGCCAGGCACCCCTATCCTCCACTGCCTCCCGCAGTTTGGCCAAACACATGCTAGTCACTTCGAGAACACTGTCCAACCATCTCATCCTCTGTCGTCCCCTTCTCCTTGCGCCCTCCATCTTTCCCAACATCAGGGTCTTTTCTAGGGAGTCTTCTCTTCTCATGAGGTGGCCAAAGTATTGGAGCCTCAGCTTCAGGATCTGTCCTTCCAGTGAGAACTCAGGGCTGATTTCCTTCAGAATGGATAGGTTTGATCTTCTTGCAGTCCATGGGACTCTCAAGAGTCTCCTCCAGCACCATAATTCAAAAGCATCAATTCTTCGGTGATCAGTCTTCTTTATGGTCCAGCTCTCACTTCCATACATTACTACTGGGAAAACCATAGCTTTAACTATACGGACCTTTGTCGGCAAGGTGATGTCTCTGCTTTTTAAGGAAAGAGGCAATGCCTGAGGGAAATAGTGTAGGCTTCCATGGCACGAGCCCCCTTCTTATTTCTTCCCATAAGTGGGCAATTTTACTGATATTCTTTCCACACATTTTGATAATACACAGAAATAAATGAAGCTGAAAGTTGCATAACCATCTTTAACATTATATTGCACTTTGTATATTGCACTTTGAATCAGCACTTTGATGTTTTAAAGCATATATAGGCGTTGCCTCTGAGGAAATATCTATGTATACTTTTTGTATGATGATATTGTCAGTTTAGTTCTATAATTAATACATTTCTATCCAGAGATATACACGGTTTTGTATTTTATCTGAGGTACAGATACCGTGACTGCCTGTTGTTGTTTCTACTGTGCAACTTAAGCATGTAGCTACTTCCTGGCTCACCACTCACACTGCTAACCAATACATTACACCTGCTTTCTGTTTTTGTTTTCCTGGTACTGAAACATTTCCTTTTGTACATACTCTATTACTGCACACCAATTTTACGGAAGCACTTATGTAAATATTATCTTGATCCTTTTAATCGAAGATTATAAGAGATGTACATGGTTCCCCACCCCCATATTATTCCACAGCAGCACTGGGAGGTTGGCCAGGCCGTGTGACAGTTGACACACTCACCCAACATTTAAAGTTATACCACTTAATAGCACAGCTTTCCTCAAGGAATCCTGGGAACTAGCTTGTTAGGGGTGTTGAGAGTTGTTGGGCTACAGCTCTTAGGGCTACAGCTCCTAGCACCCTTAACAAACTACAGCCCCCATGATTCTTTGGGGAAGCCATGACTGTTAAAGTGGTATATGACTGCTTTAAATGTATGTTGTGCATAACTTCATTGTGATTGTCTCAGGGTTAGTCAGTGAGCTTCTTGGCTAAGTAGGGATTTGAACCTAGGCTGGATCTACACTGACCTTCTTAACGTTATTAGGATGATATTGGATATCATTCTAAAACGTTGCAGGGCATACGGGTAAATTTAAAGCATTACTTACCTTGTTTTGTCTGTAACGATGCAGTTTCCCTACTGCCGGTTCCTGGTGGCTCTGCATTATTAATCATAGAATCATAGAGTTGGAAGAGACCACAAGGGCCATCCAGTCCAACCCCCTGCCAAGCAGGAAACACCATCAAACACCTGACAGATGTGAAACACCTGACAGATGACAGGAAACACCTGACAGATGGCTGTCAAGCCTCTGCTTAAAGAACTCCAAAGAAAGAGACTCCACCACACTCCTTGGTAGCAAATTCCACTGCCGAACAGCTCTCACTGTCAGGAAGTTCTTCCTAATGTTTAGCTGGAATCTTCTTTCTTGTAGTTTGAATCCATTGCCCCGTGTCCGCTTCTCTGGAGCAACAGAAAACAACCTTTCACCCTCCTCTATATGACATCCTTTTATATATTTGAACATGGCTATCATATCACCCCTTAACCTTCTCTTCTCCAAGCTAAACATACCCAGCTCCCTAAGCCGTTCCTCATAAGGCATCGTTTCCAGGCCTTTGACCATTTTGGTTGCCCTCTTCTGGACACATTCCAGCTTGTCAGTATCTTTCTTGAACTGTGGTGCCCAGAACTGGACACAGTATTCCAGGTGAGGTCTGACCAGAGCAGAATATAGTGGTACTATTACCTCCCTTGATCTAGACGCTATAATGTAACAAGCAAAACATAATGTGTCCATCTACATTGTGAAAACCCTTCCTTAACCCTTCCTTAACATTATAAACCATGAGCGTAGATCTGCCCCTAGATGTCACCAACCAAACACAACTCTTTCCGTTACACCACAATGACCCTCTTTCACTCTCCAAGACATAAGCTAAAGATATCTCACGAACCTCAAATGTGTGTCACATTCCATATTTCACACTGAGCTGTGTGTGCACAAAACAAAAGGACCAGCTCTAGTTGAAAGGTGATGCTGAACTGTTAGTGGTCCTGTGGTTCTATCTGCAACCTACTTTATGTACACAGGCTAATATTTACTTAAAACAGAATTTCAAATTAAGGTTTAAGCTGAGCTCCTGTGACAACCAAGTTTTGAATGTAAACCTTAGTTCTTAAGCGATTTCAAGCTACATAGGAAAGATCAGTTAGGTTAACAAAACATACAGCCCCTACAAAATTTCAAGAATATGCTGTTCGTTAATGATTTCACAGGAGAATGCAGAAAACTGGAAAGGAGTACTGAAGTCTTGGAGATAACAAGCATATTGATTTGCCCTTTTTCTACATCAACTAGCAGACACCCACTTCAGAAGCTAGTTATAGCTCCTTTTAAACTTGTCCTCTCGGTCTCTTTTTCCATACTGCAGCTGCCTATTACTGCACCGCTGTCTTTCTTACTGAGCCACAGGGATGCATTTTCACCTCTGCACCACCTGTCAATACCATCTTAAGGGTTCCCCCCCCCCTTGTTTTGAGTGCCATCCACAGTTTCAGTTTAGTGCCATCTGTTACAAACCTCAGGACTCCTGAACACCACCTCCATTATCTGCAGCAAGATAATTTAGATATATATAAATCCCCTACTGCGTGTGCATAATTTGGAAAGCACAACACAATCAGAAAACTCATTAAAAGGTTTCCTCCGCTGTTTTACTTACATTTCTTAATCCTATCTTGTTTGCGTTGTAAAGACAGAGCCAACTGGATAAAGACAACACATCTTTTTTCCTGCTGACTTGTGATGCTCGCACCATAAAACAATGAGATGAGACAATGCAATTAAGTGGGTGTTCTGCATTCTGCTAACATGTCTACATTTGGTATCTTATGAGAGGGGGAAATTGTCCTCTTATGGGCATCATTCATTTTCAAAGCTTTCAATGAACAGCAACGAACCCAAAGTATCACCAGGGGCAGAGGCACAGTTAGATGACATTTAATTCATTCTTTTCTGTACTATGGGATTTACAGTGCAATTCTATAATCATAGACTCAATGAATTATCTAGTCCAACCACCTGCAATGTGGGAACCTTTTGTCCACCATGGGGCTCAAATGATCAACCTGTCCCTGAGATTAAGAGTCTCATGCTTTTCCAGCTGAGCTATCTATGTCTACTTAGAAGTGAGAATGGGATTATAGGCTTGCCCTGCAATCCTATGGTATCTCAGAGGGCATCTCCAGGGTCCATATGAAGCACTGGGTCACCCTCTCCTAGGGTGGATAGAGAGAGGTTTAGCATCGGATTCTCCTCTCCACGATTGTGGAAGCTTCTTCAGCCAATTGCACCATCATAAATTCCTCCCTGCTAGAATACTTGGGGATTCCTATAGCTTGGCATCCAAACAACTCACCCATCAATCACAGCTATGACTTCACTCATTGATTATAAGTACTTACAAATGGGAGTAGCCAGACTGGCTCATTTAACAGAAATTGCTTAAGGAGGGTACCTTCACACAATGTTTCATAGCTGTCTTTCTAAAAGGGCTAGAGACTCACTTGTAAAATGTAAGTTCAGAGATTGGCCCTGTTAATGGGTGTCAACGAAGGCCTTCACAGGCCAAATGGACCACCCTCCACTGACTTTAATTGGGGAGTAAAGGTAAAGGGACCACTGACCATTAGGTCAAGTCATGTACGACTCTGGGGTTACGGCACTCATCTCGTGTTAGTGGCCGAGGGAGCCCGCATGCAGCTTCCAGGTCATGTGGCTAGCATGACTAAGCCGCTTCTGGCGAACCAGAGCAGCACACGGAAATGCCGTTTACCTTCCCGTTGGAACGGTCCCTATTTATCTACTTGCACTTTGATGTGCTTTCGAACTGCTAGGTGGGCAGGAGCTGCGACCGAGCAACGGGAGCTCACCCCATTACGGGGATTCGAACCGCCGACCTTCTGATCAGCAAGCCCTAGGCTCTGTGGTTTAACCCACAGCGCCACCTGCATCCCAATTGGGGAGTAGGAGAAATTATTATTGTTTGTTTGTTTGTTCCCTGCCCTCCCTGGCTGGAGCCGGGTTCAGAGTGGCTAACATCATATAAATAATACAATATGTATACAGTCATATCTCATGTTGCAAACACTGCAGGTTACGTTTTTTCAGGTTGCACTCGCACTGAACCCAGAAGTACCAGCACGGGTTGCTTCTGTGTTTTTCGGCACTCGCGCATGCATAGGAGTGCTAAATCGCACTTCGCGCATGCACAGAAGGGCCAAATTGCTACCTGCGCATGCGCAGAAGAGGCGCTGCAGGTTGCGAACATGCCTCCTGCACGGATCACGTTCACAACCTGAGTGTCCACTGTAAAACCAAGCAATCAATTGATTAAAATGCATCCCAAAATTAATTCAAATAAATTAAAATTGAAATTAAAACTGAACAAATGACAATCCTCAGGTTAAAATTGAAAGTGGTTAATACTCGCCAGGACCAAATGAATATTGAAAACAATGCAACACACTAAAATACTAGAATTTGACAATGCATTGCTTGTTGTCATTTCTTCAAAGGTATCCCCCTCAGTTAACTGTGTATACTGGACATACCTATTAATCGACTACTGCATTCAGTGCTCCATCTTTACAATAGCCTAATGTTGCTCGGTCCCAGCTCCTGCCCACCTAGCAGTTCGAAAGCACATCAAAGTGCAAGTAGGTAAATAGGTACCGCTCCAGCGGGAAGGTAAACGGCGTTTCCGTGTACTGCTCTGGTTCACCAGAAGCAGCTTTGTCATGCTGGCCACATGACCCGGAAGCTGTCTGCGGACAAACGCCGGCTCCCTCAGCCTATAGAGCGAGATGAGCGCCGCAACCCCAGAGTCGGACGCGACTGGACCTGATGGTCAGGGGTCCCTTTACCTTTACCTTTAATGTAGATTTGAGTCTCCTAGTCTTGCACACGCTGAAATTCAATACCCATTTTATGATCCATGACACTCATATAAATTTCTTAATGCAGTGAACTAGCAGCAAAACTAAAAAAAAAATCCCCTGTGGAACAAACACAAAGTGTTTTCCAGTTGAAAACCTTGCCTCATTAGGCCACGCACATCACAAGTCAGAGAAAGGTGTCTTCTCTCTTCTGCTCACCAGTCTCATTAGTTTTCAGCAGTTGTTAGCCTTTTTCCAACTTCTGCATGGGAGAGTCCAGCTGCTTTTGCAACTGAAAAGTCGAGGAACAGTAATGACGTTCTGAAAACAAATAACTAAATGTGAATCTTGGGCCTCTTTGCCCTCTATAAGAAGAGGAAAAAAGAACCAAATTATGGTCATAATTATTACTTGCATAGTAGCATTTCTGCACATGGTGCTTCACAAAGAATGATTGCTTACAGAGAATGATTGTAAAGGGGTTGCAATCTAAAAGAAAAAAACAAAGGGGACAAGAAAAGGAGGGAAATGGAGGTAGGAACAGGGATAAGAGAGAATTTGATCTGGTATGCTTTGAAAGGCAAACCTTCCCAGTTTCCACAAAACACAGCCATCCTTCAGATTTCTCCAAATTTTGCAATGCAATTCTCCAGACAGGTAATGTGTACACAAATTTGCACACTAGGGTAAAGTGCGCATACAAATCCATTTATTAGTGAACACAGCGAGCAAGAATACAAAATGGGAATTGCATTCCATAAATGTGTATATTTGCAAAATTGCATGCCAACATGCGCACATTAGGATAAATTTGCTGATGGATTTTCAAAATGACTTTTTGAAAGACTGATGTGGAGAATGGAACTTCAAATTGGAAAAATGAGAGAAATTGAAATTAATAGATTTGCCCATCCGTACACAGGTAAGGTATAGGTTCATTATTCCCCCATGGTAACTGCCTTCAAATTTTAGAAATTAAGAAGGCCAGGCAAAATTGGTTGCCAAGATAGGAACTTAGAAAAATTATCACCTGAACAGTTTGGTTTGCCTCTGCCTTCTTGAGTTGATAACCCTGGTTCAGACTTTTGCTCATGTTTCACCTTCTGTATCGGTTGCTTTTCTCCTAACCATGTTTTTGTAACATTGTCACTGCATTAAATAAAACTTCTCCATTTTCTTCTACTCTCTCTACACCTTTTTAAAAAATAATTTCATTGTTGTTGTTCAGTCGTGTCTGACTCTTCGTGACCCCATGGACCAGAGCACGCCAGGCATGCCTATCCTCCACTGCCTCTCGCAGTTTGGCCAAACTCATGCTAGTCGCTTCGAGAACACTGTCCAACCATCTCATCCTCTGCCGTCCCCTTCTCCTTGTGCCCTCCATCTTTCCCAACACCAGGGTCTTTTCCAGGGAGTCTTCTCTTCTCATGAGGTGGCCAAAGTATTGGAGCCTCAACTTCAGGATCTGTCATTAGTCTAGTTAAAAATAAACAAATGCATATGTATATATACAGTTAAGAACATAGAAAATTGCATTATACTGCACTACACTTAGTTGCAGAGGTTCTCCAGGGTTTCAGGCACAGAGTCCTCTCCTTGCCCTACCGAGAGATGTTGAGGACTGAACACGAGACTTTCTGCATGCAAAGCAGAGGTGGGAAAGGGAAAGGAACCCTGAACGGTTAAGTCCAGTTCAATTTGACTATGGGGTGGGTGAGGCACTCATCTCCGCTTTCAGCCAAGGGAGCCAGCATTTGTCTGCAGAAGAGCTTTGCAGGTCATGTGGCCATCATGACTAAACTGCTTCTGGTGCAACAGGACACCATGAAGGAAGCCAGAGCACATGGAAATGCCATTTACCTTCCTGCCACAGCGGTGTCTATTTATCTACTTGCGCTGGTATGCTTTCGAACTGCTATGTTAGCAGGAGCTGGGACAAAGCAATGGGAGATCACCCCGTCTCACGGATTCGAACTGCCGACCTTACGATTGGCAAGCCCAAGAGCCCAAGAGCCCACGACGACAACACAGAGGTAGTATCATCAAACCAAGGACCTTACCCAGACTCCTTTACAAATATAACCCAGTCAAAAATAATTTCCTCTCAGCTAGTCATCTCAATAAGCAAAAAGCTAGGCTGTCACTAAGAGCAGGGATGAGGAACCTTTTTCTGCATCACATGGGATGATGGGAACTGTGGTCCAGGAACATCCGGAAGCAGGGGTGTAGCAAGGGGGGGGCGAGGGGGGTGGGCCGCCCCGGGTTCCATAATGCAGGGGATGACAAATTAGCAAGGAATTTTTTTTAAAATGCGTGCTCCGAAGGTCTTATCTTACTATACTAGGGATTATATAGCTATATATGAAATTCCATGCATATCAGTTAATATCTTGACCCTCCTCCACCAAAATAGCTGTTCACTTGGCTGTTTTCCTATGTCATGAAGGCTGAAATTTCAGTTCAGAGAACACTTACTGTTCCCAACCCTAACCCTGTGGAAAGCCATCTAATTAGACTTTGAGAGGTTTTTAGGAGGTAATTTAATTATTGTTTGATTTTATACCAATGTTATGTATCCTGTGTTAGCCACCATGAGCCAGACTTTGGCCGGGGAGGGCGGGATATAAATAAAAGGGTTTTTTTATTATTACTTGTTATTAATGCTTTGTAAGAAAATATGAAATAACGTAAAACCATTTTTGTGGGAGGGTGGTCAATGGGGGGGGGGTTGTCAAGAAATTTTCCGCACCGGGTACCACCTGACCTTCCCATGCCTGGGGGGGTGTGCCAATTGTTTTTTTGACCCCGGGTACCAATTTACCTAGCTATGCCCCTGTCTGGAAGGCCACATGGAGCAAACAAATTCACAAGTCAGTTGTAGCTAATGACCATTTTATGCTGATCTCTCTGTTAATAGAAGAGCAGGACGCAAGAGGCAAATTGCCATTCCAAAGCCACTTGGACTCGCCTCGGTAGTAATAATGCCTACTGTGTCTTTTGTGCAAGTTGTTAGAAGAGAAGTAAAACTGAGGGACAAGGCACAGCCCTGGAAATATGTCATTAGAGCCCCAATGTTAATGGAGGCACGAAGAGCAAGCTGGAGGTTAGAGAAAATTATCCACAGCAGTTTGTAAAGCAGTAGGGGAAAACTAACACCACGAAATTGCACCAAGCATGATTTACTCCATCCCAGCAAGTCTTCTATTGTTCTTGCCTTTACAATATTAGAAAATATGCTATTTTTCTTTTTCTAAAAGGGCCACCTATGGTGTTAATGAGTTCATTTCAAAGTACATTCTGCTACACAAACATTTAAAAAGCACAAGCAAGGAAAAAAAAAACAACAACAGCCCCGTTCAGTAGATTTCTAACATTTACTTTTCTTATGTTCTTTGGTTGGAATACCTCTTGGAAGAAGAAACGGCTTATGTTACCATGAATAAACTCCTCTTACTAATTACAAACAAGACACTCTCTTAGGTCAATTAAAAAATAAACTAATTGGAATAGCTGAAGAAGATTTTACCTCATTACTATGGAGGCCATATTGCAGTCCACTATAGGGACTCCTTAATGGCATTTTAGAAAGGAGATGAAAAACCAGATGAAAGAGCTCAAATGCTTTTATTGGGTCGGCTAACATAAAGTGATAAAAATGAATCATTCTGACAGTGGAAGAATAAAGTTTGGTCTTTTCCCTCACTCCCACCTGCCTTGATTACTCACCTTCCTTCCTCTAATAGGCTCACTTTAATGTTTAAACCGTATGCTTTTACGGGTATATTTTACACATCAACATTTCTCCTCATTAGAACCACAGAACTGCCTCCAGTTTTGTGAGTGGTTCCACCCCCCATGTTCAAATGGAAACTTAACATGCCTTCAACTTTTTCAAAATGTGGATTGAAACAGGACATGGGGTTCTAGTGCGTGATGGGGAGACTTTACTCAAAATATGCAAGCCCAGTGGGAATACCGGTAGCTCTTAAAGATCTTAAATAATTCCTTAGCTTTCTTTTGCATTTTTTTCTTACCCTGAATACATTGCAAGAATGATTATTGTAAGTTTTGGTCATTGCATTCATAATTTTGTAATTTCCAAAGTGACTCTTATTAAGTCTCCAATTTTTAATTGTTTTCACTGCAACAGTGCTCTCTCTCTCTCTCTCTCTCTCTCTCTCTCTCTCTCTCTCTCTCTCTCTCTCTCTCTGTCTCTCTCTCATTTATTTTGAAATACCTCTTCCGTTCCAGCAACTTTAGCTTGTAGCTGCCTGATACAGGCACCTTTTCACTCGTGATTTTGTAGTGAGGGTGCTGTGTGTGGTGTGGTGGTTAAGAGCGGTAGATTCGTATTCTGGGGAACCGGGTTTGCGTCTCCGCTCCTCCACATGCAGCTGCTGGGTGACCTTGGGCTAGTCACACTTCTTTGAAGTCTCTCAGCCCCACTCACCTCACAGAGTGTTTGTTGTGGGGGGAGGAAGGGAAAGGAGAATGTTAGCCGCTTTGAGACTCCTTCGGGTAGAGATAAAGCAGGATATCAAATCCAAACTCTTCTTCTGTGGGTTAAACCACTGAGCCTAGGGCTTGCCGATCAGAAGGTCGGCGGTTCGAATCCCCGCGATGGGGTGAGCTCCCGTTTCTCGGTCCCTGCTCCTGCCCACCTAGCAGTTCGAAAGCACATCAAAGTGCAAGTAGATAAATAGGTACCGCTCCGGCGGGAAGGTAAACAGCGTTTCCGTGAGCTGCTCTGGTTCACCAGTAGCGGCTTAGTCATGCTGGCCACATGACCCGGAAGCTGTACGCCGGCTCCCTCAGCCAGTAAAGTGAGATTAGCACCGCAACCCCAGAGATGTCCGCAACTAGACCTAATGGTCAGGGGTCCCTTTACCTTTACTTTTACCTGTACCTGTGGAGCCCTCACTGTGAAGTTTAAAGCCTGGAAACAATGGCATGTTGGTTATATTGCAACAGAAAAAATAGTGTTTGGATGTCTAATTTGGGATTATCTTGGGCCACCATAAGTCTGGGTTTTCCGGGACTGGGCCCTCTGAAATTGCGTCAGGGGGGGGGGATTTCTGGTAAGCGGTAAAATGCCCAGGAAAACCCAGGTGTATGGCAACCAGGTGCAGCCATCCCCAACAGCTCCAGTCACAGATGCAGCAGCAACAGGAAGACAGAAAAGGAAGAAAATGCCTAAGTGAGTGGGATTTGGGGGGGGGGGCTCGGCCCAGTGTACCTTAAGGAGCGTCTACATCCCCATCATTCAGCCCAGACACTGAGGTTCAGCTCCAAGGGCCTTCTGGCGGTTCCCTCCCTGCGAGAAGCAAAGTTACAGGGAACCAGGCAGAGGAGGGCCTTCTCGGTAGTGGCACCCGCCCTGTGGAACGCCCTCCCACCAGATGTCAAAGAGAAAAACACCTATCTGACTTTTAGAAGACATCTGAAGGCAGCCCTGTTTAGGGGAGTTTTTAATGTTTGATATTTCATTGCTTTGTTGTTGTTGTTGTTGTTGTTATGTTGGGAGCCACCCAGATGGGCAGGGTATAAATTATTATTATTATTATTATTATTATTATTATTATTATTATTATTATGTAACTAGAACCTGGCTGGGCAGGTGCCCTCCACTTCCATCGGGGCAGGTGGAGCAACTCATCGTGGGGACGATGGAGCGCTGGAGGAGGACAGGGCTGCAGCACCATGCTCCACTTTGCCCACTGAGCCGGGGTGGGTGGGCCTTTCTTGCCCACTGCCTCACTAGCCCTGGACAGCCACACTCCAGCAGGCAGCCCTGCCCAAGGGACCATCGAACCTCCATGCGGGGCTCCAAAGTGTGCCTGGGAAGAGAAGTCGTAGAGCCTGCTGCATGCCAAATTCAGCCATGCGCCCAGCAGGAAAAACAGTGGGGCAACCCAGGGAGGAGTGCTTAAATGTTAAAAAAACGTTTTGAAAAATATATTGAATTTCCCATAGCTTACCATCGCCATCTAGTGTGACATTTGTATATTGCACATTGCAACACACTTTAAATGTTTTATTCGCAGCTGTATAGCTGAGTCCAGGGACAGCATAATCAGAAGCAGCTGGAACCAGGAAGTAGGCTTATTAAATGTGTTCACCACTTCCCAACAAAAGGTCCCAAAGTGATTTAACATCGTGTAAAAAATAGAAAAATCTAAAAATACAAAAACAGATTAAAACCTTTGGTGCTGCCAAAATGCACAGGAGAACAAAGCTGTCTTTGCTTGCCACGGAAACTTGGTAGGCCTCTCTGGGGAGAGCATTTCACAAACTACAATCCATCCGTAATATCACTGTTCTCCATCTCTTGGTCAAAGCATGTCTAAGAAACCTTTGAGGTTTCATATCAAAGATAACTCTGATTTTCACCTCCCTTTGATACAATTAGCCTCTTTGAAAGCATCTTCTCTGATCCACACAGCTTCTCCTTCAACAGACTCCTGTCCAGCTACAATAAAAACGAAGTCAGCAATCAAATAGGTTTCAATTATGGTAAATTTTCAGATTTGCTTTACAAATGGCAAAGGAAGCTTAGGAAGCTTTCTTCGAAACCTCTAATCCCCAAAAGTAGGAGGAATTTGTATTCCATCTTCAAATTACTGAGAATACATTTCTTCTGCCAGGTTGACCCCAATTGATTTCTCCCTCTCTCTCTTTTTTGGCATATCTTCTCACCTTGTTCTGCCTTATCCTTTCCCCCGCCTTTTGTAAATGGCTTTTTTTTTTACCATAATTTTCTAAGTCTCAGGTTACAGAGAGTTTTTTTTTTTTTTTTGTAGAGAAAAGCAAACAATACTTCTAGAGAGAAGGAAGCTAATTTCACAGGAGACCAAAGCCCTTTCAGCTTCCAATTTATATTTGCAAAGACATACTGTATTCGTGTTCCTTTCACAAAGTAATAACAAAAGACTTGGTCCCATCCCCCCCCAATTACTATGGTTACAGTCTTAAGCTCACATAATAGAAAGCACCTGTCCCACGTCATCAAACTGCATGAATGGCAAGAGACCGCACAACACATGACAAGCTATGACATTGGGCACTTTGCTTGGAAAGCTTGTTCTCCCTCATAGAGAACACGTGTTGCGGTGGGGGCCCAGCAAGACACCCTTCTGTATTTGGGGCGGGACCCAGTTAGATAGCCAGGGCTGCTGATAGGGGCTTTTGGGTCGTTGGGGAGATTTGTACGTTGCAAATGTTGATAGACAGTTCAGGGGTTATATATTCTTGGTGCTCGCAGCGTCAGCCCCTCTTTGCTGCATGCACCGGATCATCCACCCGCCCCCGTTAATTAGGCTTGTGCGTTGACCTTGCTATGCCTGTCATGGGGTCGTCTGCTTTGAGGCAGGGGCCTGGTAGGAATTTTTCCATCTGGCTGATTGGCTGGTGCCATTTGGTTTTCGCCTACTGCGTAGCAATTAGTCACAACTTGTAAGGTTGGCGGTTGTTGTTGTTGTTCAGTCGTTCTGTCGTGTCCGACTCTTCGTGACCCCATGGACCAGAGCACGCCAGGCACGCCTATCCTTCACTGCCTCCCGCAGTTTGGCCAAACTCATGTTAGTCGCTTCGAGAACACTGTCCAACCATCTCATCCTCTGTCGTCCCCTTCTCCTTGTGCCCTCCATCTTTCCCAACACCAGGGTCTTTTCCAGGGAGTCTTCTCTTCTCATGAGGTGGCCAAAGTACTTGGAGCCTCAACTTCAGGATCTGTCCTTCTAGTGAGCACTCAGGGCCGATTTCCTTGAGAATGGATAGGTTCGATCTTCTTGCAGTCCATGGGACTCTCAAGAGTCTCCTCCAGCACCATAATTCAAAAGCATCAATTCTTCGGCGATCAGCCTTCTTGATGGTCCAGCTGTCACTTCCGTACATTACTACTGGGAAAACTGGCGGTTAGGCATTGGTTATTCAATTGGTTGGTGGAGGGGAAGTGGTTGGCTGTGCCTGCCCCTCCAATGCTGCTGCTGCGCGGGGAATTCCGTTAAAGGAATCCAGGGGCTCTCCATGCTTTTGTCTGTTCCCCTGGTCATGGGTTAGGGCCACGCAAGAGTCCCTGGGAACATTTGGGGAGAGGTGAGGGTCCTGGCCACCCCGACCCCAATTCTCTCCCCAATGTGTTTTCCCTTTACTGACTTCCACTAAGCGGGCGGAAGTCAGCCTGTCCCCTGGATGGGACTGATAGTCGAACCAATGCCTAAGCAACCACTCACATGTTGTAATTTAATTTTTAAAAAGTTGTGGCCAAAATCATGCCAATAACCTTAAACCAAATTCCTGTGTGCTGTGTGAGTTATTTGGGGGTGGTCTTGGGGACCTCTACACGCAACTGCAACTACTGAAGAGGGGCACGGTCTTTCCAATCAAGTGTTTTTATCTTTGAAACGTACAGCCTTCCTTTATATCCAAATCAAGCCACAGGTGTCAAAATTGCATCAGGCTGGTCCAAAATTGGACATCTGGCCAGTCATTTATGAGTATGGCTGTTTAAATAAATGAGCTTGAAACTCAGTCACTGACTTGTTGGAAATTTTATCTCTGCCAAAATGATTTAAAAAGTCATTGCCAAGAATTTGTTTTTGGGTTTTTTCTAGGAGACGCTTCTCTAAAAAGTCAGTGGATTTCAGATGAAAAGGCTAAAACAAAAGTCAACAGATTTCAAGGGGGGGAAGCTAAAAATTCTTTCTAAAAAATTGTCGAACTAGATTTTCAAGCTAAAAATTCTGCAAGTGATCGTTGCTGACTCTTCAGACATCAGAAGAAAAGTATCTTGCAGGAACATTGCTGGGGCAGGACATAACTTTTTGAATGTGACCCCTGTGAATAGCCCAGAGAAATAGCTGTACAATAGAAATGCTTGATGGATTGCATCCCTGGAGTGGATCCATGCAGAATATCAATAGTTTTGTTTTCACTTCTGGAAGTCATTCCAGCATGGGAGCAGCCAAGATTGTAAGCAAGGAAGTTAATGGTCTCAGCTACAGGAACTTCCAAGATATTTGGGGGTTCTGAATGGTTTAATGTAGCAGGGTCTGCCACAACTCAGCTCCTGATTCACACTTGCAAGCAAGGAAGTCCTCTGGGGGTGAGGCGACTACCAACAAGAAAGTCTAGACCTGCCTTCAGTTTACATACAGTTCCATCCTATGCATAAACACTCAGAAGTAAGTTCCACTGTGTTCAACATGACCTGCTCCTTAAAGGTAAAGGGTCCCCTGACGACTGTGGGGTTGCAGAGCTCATCTCGCTTTACAGGCCAAGGGAGCCAGCGTTTGCCCTCAGACAGCTTCCGGGTCATGTGGCCAGCATGACTAAGCCGCTTCTGGCGAAACCAGAACAGCGCACGGAAATCCCATTTACCTTCCCGCCAGAGTGGTACCTATTTATCTACTTGCACTTTGATGTGCTTTCGAGCTGCTAGGTTGCCAGGAGCAGGGACCGAGAAGCGGGAGCTCACCCCTTCACAGGGATTCGAACTGCCAACCTACTGATCGGCAAGCCCTAGGCTCTGTGGTTTAGACCACAGCGCCACCCGCATCCCTCCTATGCATGTTTACTCAGAAGTAAATTCCACTGTGTTCAACATGACTAGCTGCCCGAGGAGAAGGGGACGACAGAGAACAAGATGGTTGGACAGTGTTCTCGAAGCTACCAACATGAGTCTGACCAAACTGCGGGAGGCAGTGGAAGACAGGAGTGCCTGGCGTGCTCTGGTCCATGGGGTCATGAAGAGTCGGACACGTCTAAACGACTAAACAACAACAATCATCTTACCTCCACGTAAGCTTTGTGCCAGCAAATCAGAAGGAATGCTTGATGAATAGGTCATCTAGGGGGGCCCAGGTTAGAATTGCCAAGTGGCTTGCTTGCTTATTTACTTACTTACTTACTTACTTACTTACTTACTTACTTATATAATATATAATATAATATAATTTATTATTTGTACCCCGCCCATCTGGCTGGGTCTCCCCAGCCACTCTGGGCGGCTTCCATCAAACATTAAAATACATTTAAAATATCACAGTTTAAAAACTTCCCTAAACAGGGCTGCCTTTAGGAATTTTCTGAATGTCAGGTAGTTGTTTATTCCCTTGACTTCTGATGGGAGGGCGTTCCACAGGGCGGGCGCCACTACCGAGAAGGCCCTCTGCCTGGTTCCCTGTAGTTTTGCTTCTCACAGTGAGGGAACCGACAGAAGGCCCTCGGCGCTGGATCTCAGTGTCCGGGCTGAATGATGGGGGTGGAGACGCTCCTTCAGGTATACAGGACCGAGGCCGTTTAGGGCTTTAAAGGTCAGCACCAACACTTTGAATTGTGCTCGGAAACGTACTGGGAGCCAATGTAGATCTCTCAGGACCGGTGTTATGTGGTCCCGGCGGCCCCTCCCAGTCACCAGTCTAGCTGCCGCATTCTGGATTAATTGCAGTTTCCGGGTCACCTTCAAAGGAAGCCCCACATAGAGCGCATTACAGTAGTCCAAGCGGGAGATAACTAGAGCATGTACCACTCTGGCGAGACAGTCCGCGGGCAGGTAGGGTCTCAGCCTGCGTACCAGATGGAGCTGGTAGACAGCCGCCCTGGACACAGAATGAACCTGTGCCTCCATGGACAGCTGTGAGTCCAAAATGACTCCCAGGCTGCGCACCTGGTCCTTCAGGGGCACAGTTACCCCATTCAGGACCAGGGAGTCCCCCACACCCACTCGCCCCCTATCCCCCAAAAACAGTACTTCTGTCTTGTCAGGATTCAACCTCAATCTGTTAGCCGCCATCCATCCTCCAACCGCCTCCAGGCACTCACACAGGACCTTCACCGCCTTCACTGGTTCTGATTTAAAAGAGAGGTAGAGCTGGGTATCATCCGCATACTGATGAACACCCAGCCCAAACCCCCTGATGATCTCTCCCAGCGGCTTCATATAGATATTAAAAAGCATGGGGGAGAGGACAGAACCCTGAGGCACCCCACAGGTGAGAGCCCAGGGGTCTGAACACTCATCCCCCATCACCACTTTCTGAACACGGCCCAGAAGGAAGGAGCGGAACCACTGTATAACAGTGCCCCCAGCTCCCAACCCCTCTAGCCGGTCCAGAAGGATGTTATGGTCGATGGTGTCAAAGGCCGCTGAGAGATCCAGCAGAACTAGGAAACAGCTCTCACCTTTGTCCCTAGCCCGCCGGAGATCATCGACCAGCGCGACCAAGGCAGTTTCAGTCCCATGATGAGGCCTGAATCCCGATTGGAAGGGATCAAAATGGTCCGCATCCTCCAGGCGTGCCTGGAGTTGTTCCGCAACCACCCGCTCAATCACCTTGCCCAAGAATGGTAAATTTGAGACTGGGCGATAGTTGGCCATATTGGCCGGGTCTAAAGATGTTTTTTTAAGAAGCGGTTTAATGACCGCCTCCTTCAGCGGGTATGGGAAGACTCCCTCACAGAGGGAAGCGTTCACCACCCCGCGGAGCCCATCGCCCAGTCCTTCCCGGCTCGCTTTTATTAGCCAGGATGGGCAAGGATCAAGGACACAGGTGGTTGGTTTCACTCGTCCAAGCAGCCTGTCCACATCCTCGGAGGTAACAGATTGAAATTGATCCCATGAAACATGACTAGACAGAGCTCTAGCACTCTCCCGCCCCAGCCCTGCTCCCACGGTGGAATCTACCTCCTTCCGAATCTGAGCGACTTTATCTGCAAAAAACTTTGCAAAAGCATTGCAGGAGATCTTGGGGTCCCTACCAGGCCCCGATGACGATGGTGGTTCTGCTAAACTGCGAACCACCTGGAAGAGTCTCCTGCTGCTGTTTTCTGCAGATGCAATAGAAACGGTGAAGAAGGCCCTCTTCGCCGTTGCCATTGCCACTTGTTAGGCTCGAAGTTGAGCTCTAGCCAGTGTCCGGTCAGATTCAGAATGAGTTTTCCGCCACTTACTTACTTACTTACTTACTTATTGGAACACAAACAAAAGAGGCTGACATGACTTTCATCTGACTAGAAACTGCAAGAGCATGCAGGAATAATGGGTCTGCATCATCTGTAACTCGCACAACAAGGTCCTGTCAGAATAGGAGCAGAAATGTATTAACATTCTTCGACAATAACAGTACGCCAAGGAGTGTAAGGAACATAGATGTATGATAATTGCCCCGAGGCAATTAGTGCTTCAAGAGAGAAATTAATTACTACAGACACCAAAAACAAGGAAGCCAAAAGGTAGTTCCAGAACTCAATTATACAGATTTTCTTTCTAAACAAAGCATGATAAAGATTGTTACTTCCTCCAAGCGTAGTCAGCTGTAACTACAGCAATTAAATTATAAATGATCTGTCTGACCCATGTACCCATTTTTAAATGTCTCAGGATAATCCATAAAATGTAAGAAATAAAGGCAGCACTAAATAATAGGAAGGCTTTTCTACATCCAGGGGCAACACAGTCTAGATGTAATGTGACCTCCGAGTGGCCAGGTCAGCCAGAAAAAAAAGCTTCAATGAGCACTTAATCTTACCAAGCGTCAAAGAGAAACAAGCTCAATGTAAAACCCAAGGCAAGAGGAGAGCAATAGATAATGAACTTCACTTACTAAGGTAATGAGCTCTGTTTTCTAAAGGGGCAATGAATGGAGTTAACAGCTTGGACAGGGGTAGCCAGGGTAGTCAGTGCTGTCAAGTATCCCGTTTTCCCCGGGAATCTCCCTTATTTCAAGCAGTTTCCCGCTGCTATCCCTTATTTTTTATATCCCTTTAATTTCCTGTTTTTTCAAAGGAAGCAGCTCCTCCCCCTCCCCCAGCTGGCCAGGGACTGGGAAGACCTCGCCTCCTTGCAGCCTCAAAGCAAGCGGGAGCCGTTTCCCGCGCTTACAGGTGTCGTAGCCCACGGGCAGCGTTTCCAAAATACAGTAAGCCTACTGAGTGCGTTCACACCAGTGCCGCCCACTTTTGCTTCTGGCTCCGCCCACCACTGCCATGTGACTGTCCCCAGGATAGGTGAGGCTGCTGATCCCTTATTTTCAAATCCGAAACTTGACAGCTATGAGGATAGTACAGTAGATACAAGATGCTGGTGGACCACAATTCCCATCAGCCCCAGGCAAAATGTCCCTTGATCAGGGATGAGAGTTATAGTCCTAATCAGCCACATCCAAAGCCCATGGGGGGGTCAATTTAATGTTCTGGGGCAAAACCCTAAAAAAAACTCAATCCTAAAAAACAGCTCAACAACTTTGGTCGGCACTTGCACATGTTCACTTCATCAAATCTATGGAAAGCACCATAATCACTTTGTTGTTGTTCAGTCGTTCAATCGTGTCCGACTCTTCGTGACCCCATGGACCAGAGCACGCCAGGCCCGCCTATCCTTCACTGCCTCTCGCAGTTTGGCCGAACTCATGCCAGTCGCTTCGAGAACACTGTCCAACCACCTCGTCCTCTGTCGTCCGCTTCTCCTTGTGCCCTCCATCTTTCCCAACATCAGGGTCTTTTCTAGGGAGTCTTCTCTTCTCATGAGGTGGCCATGTACTGGAGCTTCAACTTCAGGATCTATCCTTCTAGTGAGCACTCAGGGCTGATTTCCTTCAGAATGGATAGGTTTGATCTTCTTGCAGTCCATGGGACTCTCAAGAGTCTCCTCCAGCACCATAATTCAAAAGCATCAATTCTTCGGCGATCAGCCTTCTTTATGATCCAGCTCTCACTTCCGTACATTACTACTGGGAAAACCATAGCTTTAACTATACGGACCTTTGTCGGCAAAGTGATGTCTTTGCTTTTTAAGATGCTGTCTAGGTTTGTCATTGCTTTTCTCCCAAGAAGCAGGCGTCTTCTAATTTCGTGACTGCTGTCACCATCTGCAGTGATCATGGAACCCAAGAAAGTGAAATCTCTCACTGCCTCCATTTCTTCCCCTTCTATTTGCCAGGAGGTGATGGTGATTGCCATAATCACTACCAGTCCAATAACTCCCCCCCCCCCCCGAATGCCTGGTGACTACCCTTTTGCCATAACACAAAACTGTCCCTAATTTCCAAAGCAATTTCCATGGCTACATTGCTTCCTGCTTCACCAAAAATGAGATGGTGATGGGGGCAATGGGGATGATGATCAGGGCAGAGATCGGAGATCAGAGCCACATACTCCCTGACTGTATGGAGGTTTTACAGTAGGTGCAAGCAGAATGCCTAAACGGGGCTTAGATCTTTTACTCATCCCAGCAGTACAACTCTCTGCACCTCTTCTTCCAATCTACCCATTTCCTCCACGTCCCGCATGAATCACTTCTGCCTCTCAACTCCAATACAATCTTTCTCCTTGTACCACTGGGAATGATCAAGTTGTAGTCCACATCTGGAAGGCACTGCATTGCCTACCTCTGTTTAATATGATTAAGTTGTGGAAAGGTTGTAATTGAGGGTGATTGCTTGTGTGTGTGTGTGTGTGTGTACAGCCCAGTGGCCCCCAGTCAACTTGAAAGTTGGGATATAAATTCAGTAAGTATAAATAAATAAAGGTGCAGTTACAGGTGGGTAGCCGTGTTGGTCTGCCATAGTCGAAACAAAATAGAAAATTCTTTCCAGTAGCACCTTAGAGACCAACTGAGTTTGTTCTTGGTATGAGCTTTCGTGTGCATGCACACGAAAGCTCATACCAAGAACAAACTCAGTTGGTCTCTAAGGTGCTACTGGAAAGAATTTTCTATTTTGTTTTAAATAAAGATGGAAAAAGAAAAAAAAAAACAGCTGGAGTTTATGGAACATATGCCAATCAAAGTTCTACTGTTTCAGGTGCTGGAAGTAAAACGATTCCCTCGCCTTACTCTAATTCCTATTGGGTGCTTTGTATTAACAATTAAATTCCTGCAACTGAAACTGATTTCATCTTTTCTTGGCCTCTTGGTGCATGAAACCTGTACCAGAGCCCTGTTCATAACAAATCACGTTATATGAAATGCTGTCAGCACATATGATAAATGGGCGCTTTTCTTTTTTCCTGAAGTGAAAAGTTCTCAAGTTCCAGGTGGTGTCTAAATGTCACTGGTCCAGAGGAAAGGAAAGATAATTGTATTTTCTTTTTCAGCATTCTTGGTATGTGACTAACCAAGACTTACTAACTGTGTTATTTACCCCTCAAAAATGCTGAATTATTGGTGACTACATTCTTGCTTGCTTGCAAATCTTTAAGGCACAGTCTAGGCAAAATTAAGCTCTGTGCTCTAAACCACAGAGCCTAGGGCTTGCCGATCAGAAGGTTGGCGGTTCAAATCCCCGCGACAGGGTGAGCTCCCGTTGCTCGGTCCCTGCTTCTGCCAACTTAGCAGTTCAAAAGCACGTCAAGTGCAAGTAGATAAATAGGTACCACTCCGGCGGGAAGGTAAACGACATTTCTGTGCACTGCTCTGGTTCGCCAGAAGTGGCTTAGTCATGCTGGCCACATGACCTGGAAGCTGTATGCCGGCTCCCTCAGCCAATAAAGCGAGACGAGCGCCGCAACCCCAGAGTCGTCCGCGACTGGACCTAATGGTCAGGGGTCCCTTTACCTTTTTAATTTCAGTCTCCACCATTTCAAGAGGGGCTTGTCTCCCACAGCAGTGCAGCCATGGAGTCCAAGGCATCTCTCCCAGCCAGTCTCTAGCCAGTCGGCCCAAGATGGATCCCAATCTTTCTTCCTTCTCCTTCCACCTTGCTCAAGACTCTCTTTTCCTGTCACCTCACCCTCAGTTGCCCTGGCAACCTTCCAAATCCCCTGTCTCTGTTCACACCTCAGGGCAAGGGGGAAGGACAATATCGCTTGCATTGCCAATGGCCTCTCAATGACCCTCTATTGTTTCTTAATGGCCCTAGCTTGCAGGTCGTTTTGCACAGGCTAGCTCAGGAATTCCCTTGCAGCTTGTATTTCTCTTCCTTCACATCCCAAATAATCAGAATCCTACCATTTATTGATTTCTGGGGTTTAGGGAGGTCTGCCTCCCAAATCTGTAACACCAACTTTACCAGCCGGCTCCAGATTTGAAGGGATCCTTGCCAAAAAGCCCTCCAAGTTCTGGACTTTCCTGTTGGTCATGCCTGGTTGGTGTGGTGAGCCACCATTTAAAATTTCCCACAGCGCTCTGGGTTGCCCTGCATAGCTTGACTATGGAAACTGTAGGAATTTAAAATATTTGCTTATAGCTCAGTGAGATGTTCTGAGGGGAGACATCAGAAGCTCATATGGGGATATTGCTGCTTGAGGATGATGGGGCGACACCAGGTCTGTGTGTATAGCAGGGGGTCAGCAACCCTTTTCAGCCGTGGGCCGGCCCACTGTCCCTCAGACCATGTGGTGGGCCAGACTACAGTATATTTTGAAAAAAAAATATGAACAAATTCCTATGCCCTACAAATAACCCAGACATGCATTTTAAATAAAAGGACACACTCTACTCATGTAAAATCATGCTGATTCCCAGACCGTCCACAGGCCAGATTGAGAAGGCGACTGGGCCGCATCTGGCCCACGAGCCTTAGGTTGCCTACCCCTGGTGTATAGCATTCCAGCCTTCATTGTACATGACATGGGTATTTGCTAAGTTTATGTGGTAGTATAAGCTGTCTGTTCAACCTTTTACCTGCCTACATCTGCTGGGTGTCATACAAATGAAACAACTTCACAACTTCACAGGTTATCAGTATGGTTTATTGAACGAATGAAAAAAATAACTATGCAAAACAAAATCATTTTGAAAGTCTACTCTGCACATACAAAAAAAGTTACGACAGACTACAAAACAAGTAAACCGTCATAAGAGAAAGTGAACTTACGGCTGTGACACTGAAACAAAATAAAAATATTTTTATGACAGGAAAATACTGCCATTTCAGAATTAACAATACTAATGAAAAGTGCCTAGTTTTAAAACATTACTCTAGCTTTTTAAAAGCTGAAACGTGTTTCCTGAGCTCTTTTTCTCTCTCTTATAGTTCTAACAAATCTCTCAAATTGTAAGAAGCTAGTTGTCAGAAGAACTGCCGCTGTGCCATAATTTGGGTTGCCAACTTTTCAGCTGGCAGCTATAACTGTGTCTTCAGCAGTAGCTGTTATTAGCAAGTGTTGAAGCTGTTTGCAGCAAGAAGAAGAAAAAACCCCTATGAATTCTGCATATCAAGTTGCTGTGAAATACACAAGAACGGGCCAGGCTAGTTTTTTTTCTACTCATTTGGCATACTTAGCTATTGCTCTTAATGAAGATTTTGAAAATACAATCAAACACATTCCCAAATGGCAGTTCCCATTTGTGCTCTATATCCCAAGGCACTCAGGGATTTTTAGGAAGCAGCACTGGATGAGGCAAACTCTTGCTCCAACAATCAAAGCAAAAAGGCCCTGTTTCTTTGTTTACTTGGGTTGGGACTTTTTGTTCTAATTTACTTTTGCCATAGCCGTGCTCAACTGCAAATTGCTTCCTTAAAGGTTTGAAGCTACTGTGAGAAGACTTGGGGGGACGGACGACACCCCAGAACTGTGCACACATCTGGCATATCCGTGCAGGATTCTGCACTGCAGTCTCCATATTTCTGACAGTAATTTCAGCTGTAAAGCAGCGTGGGGAAAAGGCAGTTCTGAACAGCAGAGTAAACGCGTTAACTGCAAGCAATCACCTTTTCTCCGAGGATACAATTACAGGGAAATTGCCATTAGCCAAGGCACTGTTCAGACAGAAGCTTTCCCTGGTGGCTGTCCCACTAAATAGGAAGTGAGAGGAAAGGTACTTCTAGGAAATGGTACCAACTGAGAACCACAGTCACTGATTTGATAGTGATGGTGTGCTGATCCCACTACTCCAAAGAATGGTCAGCTGGGGAATGGTACAGTCCTCTTGTGAGCTGTAAGTGTCAGAGAACACTAGTTCTGGACACCGGGCATTTGCAGCAAACCCTCTGCCTGGAAAAACAGCTTTAATTACCGGTAGGCATTGATTCTTACAGTGCTGTAGTAGAACCAACACATACACGGAAAGGGTCAGCACAGAAGGGAAGATCTTAATCCAGGTGCTTGCTTTTGGTCTAAAAAAAAATTACATTCTCTCACGTATTTTAAAGAATCGACTATTTTCACATGAGAAACATTTTGCAATGGTAGACAGAGTCACATGGAGATGACAAGTATCACATCATAGCCTGGTCATTTGAAGCTAATGCAACAAAACTTCCATAAACACTGATAGCTGCTGCTGCTGCTTCTTCTTCTTCTTCTTCTTCTTCTTCTTCTTCTTCTTCTTCTTCTTCTTCTTCTCCTCCTCCTCCTCCTCCTCCTCCTCCTCCTCCTCTTCTTCTTTTTCCTCTTCTTCAGAGCTTATATTGGCATTTAATACTAAATATGTTTTTTCCCCATTTGTTATGGCAAAATTAAACCTTTGGGTTCTCTGATGATGTACGAATCCCAGACCTCATATTTGGACACTAAGTGATACTTTTGTAGTGTAGCAAGGAACAATCTCTGCAAAGAGAAAAATAGAAGTATACTATGTTAGTTGTCAGTCTCTGAATGCTCGTAGCTTACTTGGTTAGGCAGGTCTTGAAACAATTGCGGGAATAAGCTGGTGTACACCCTCCACCCAAATCCTCCAAACATTTTAAATTAATAACTTTTGTTGCAAGGAGCGTTCCCTGCACATGGATATACTGTCTCCACTCTGAGGTGTTGTAAATCACTACAATCAAATGGTATATAAATTCTATGAAATGAATAAATACACATGATAAGCTCCACACAGGATTTCAAACACATCAAGGGAAGGTTACAGGTAGGTAGCCGTGTTGGTCTGCCATAGTCAAAACAAAATAAAAAATAAAAAAATTCCTTCCAGTAGCACCTTAGAGACCAACTAAATTTGTTCTTGGTATGAACTTTCGTGTGCATGCACACTTATTCAGATAATCAAGGTGCTGTACACAGTTCTCTACACTCTATCTGATCACTAGGTTCAGTTCTGAGGTCCGCCATTTTAGATATATAGTAAGTATAATAATAAAATTGGGCAGGGTTATAAGACATCCTGTATGATAAAATAATATGTTTAAGCATATGGGAAAGATGTAGTATCCATATTTTTAAAAAAAAATTCAGAAAGAAAACAACTGATCATGTTATTCAGAGAGAAAAAGAAGCAATGAACTTAATTTACAAGAAGTTAGGGGAGAAAAGATAATGAAAAAAGCTTAAAACCAGGAGTGGGGAACCTGTAGCTCCCCAAAGTTGGTTGGACTCCAACTCCAATCAGCCCATAATGTTGGCCAGGGGTAGGCAACCTAAGGCCCATGGGCCACAAGCGGCCCACGGGAGTCGTTTAATCGGCCCACGAGCCGCCCCCGAATCGAGCTGCCCGTTCGGCGAATCTCCGTGCAACGCGCTAAACCGGCACAGCGCAGCATGGAGACTCGCTTCCGCAGTGCCAGAAATTGCGTCTGCACATGCTCAGATGCCTAAAATCACATCTGCACAGATGCAGACGCTGGAAATCGTGTCAAATCACGTCTGCGCAGATGCCGGAAATCGCAGTCTCGCGCGCGCGATCTGGCCCACAGAGGGATCTCTGCTGGAGTGAACTGGCCCAGGCGAGGTAAATCTTGCCAACCCCTCATGTTGGCCGTGCTGACAGGGGCTGGTGAGAGCTAGGAACCAATGGCTTCTTCCGGATTGCAGGTTTCCTATCCTTGCTTCACACCAAAGCTCTACTTGTCCTAAGGAAGTGGCTTGCCCTACTCATTGGGCCCCTTGTGACATTCTGGTGGCATAATCAATGCTTCCCATCCCCATGTCAGCCATATGACTATTGTGATCTCCTTGACTCGTTTGTCCTTGAACTGGAGACAAAGCTTGTTGCTTGAATAGTTCCAAGGCAATAAGGCATAATTCAGGAACAGTGACTCTTTCCATGGTGAAGAAGAGGCCATTCTCTTACCCCCCCCATCCCCATCCCTCAAGCTGCAGCAACCAAGAATCATGTTCTGCTGACAGAGGAGGAGGCTGGACCATGATAGCATCATAGAATCATAGAGTTGGAAGAGACCACAAGGGCCATCCAGTCCAACCCCCTGCCAAGCAGGAAACACCATCAAAGCATTCCTGACAGATGGCTGTCAAGCCTCCACTTAAAGACCTCCAAAGAAGGAGAATCCACCACACTCCTTGGCAGCAAATTCCACTGTCGGACAGCTCTTACTGTCAGGAAGTTCTTCCTAATGTTTAGGTGGAATCTTCTTTCTTGTAGTTTGAATCCATTGCCCCGTGTCCGCTTCTCTGGAGCAGCAGAAAACAACCTTTCACCCTCCTCTATATTTGAACATGGCTATCATATCACCCCTTAACCTTCTCTTCTCCAGGCTAAACATACCCAGCTCCCTAAGCCGTTCCTCATAAGGCATCGTTTCCAGGCCTTTGACCATTTTGGTTGCCCTCCTCTGGACATGGTTGTCCTCCTCTGGACACAGAGGAAACACTCTTTTGAACAATGCCTCACCATCCAGGAGCTGAACAGAAATGGTGGTCTCCAGATGTTGTTGGACTTCTACTCCCATCAGCCCTGGTCAGCATGGCCAATGGTCAGGGATGATGGCAGTTATATTATTATTCTAATTTACTGCATTTATATCCCACCTTTTTATCAAGGTGGCATCCATAGTTCTCTCCTCCTCATTTAATCCCCACAACAACCCTGTGAGCTAGGTTAGGCTTGGAGGCAGTGACTGGCCCAAAGTCACCCAGTGAGCTTCATGATGCTCAAGTGGGGATTTGAACCCTCATGTCCCAGGTCCTAGTCCAACACTCTAACCACTACACCACATGGCTCTTTGTTGTCCAGCAACATCAGGAAGGCCACACGTGCCCATTTCCTGTGTTAAAGCAACTGATGTTGTCTCTGGGTCAGGAACCACTCTCACCTGCATATATGAGGCTTCAGTTTCCACATAGTCTAATTCCAAAAAAAAAGTCAAGGTATTGCTTGTTCTCCTAATTATTAACTGACAATGTACTGTTTAAGGCAGTAACTGTACATGACATTCTAACAAACTTCATGACTCGTCTCAATTCAGACTCTCATAGGCCTCTGGTTTTTATGTGCTTGGACAAATCATAAAGTCTGTTAGAGTGCCATGTATAGTTATTCCTGACCTAACACATAACCTTCCTAATCTATCCCCCTAAAGCTTCTGCCTCAGACTGCCTTCCTGCAATCCAGCTGTTAACCCAATCCCTCAATGGCTCCCAGTTGGAGTAATTATTTACTTTCAAGAAGCATGGATGGGCTCCTTGCCCTAAAAAATGGCAAAGATTTGTAGGTGCTTATGGCAGTGTTTGGCCACTTGGCAATAAAAACCAATATCCAGCCGTTTTGAGTCCACACGCAGCTTCCAAAACAGATAAGTAAGCAGAGAGTTATCTGTCTATAAATCCACTAAGTTCGATAAATGTGATGCCTCCAACATGATCATTACCTTCTGTGAATTACAGGGATGTCTCCCAACTGGATTCTTGAAATCTGATCCAGCTTAGGGTGTTTTCACAAATGATTCTGAGAACAGCACTTCAGATGAAAAGTTACCATCTATTCAGAGTCTTAGTCTGAAATGCATCGCTTGTGAATTTTGTTTATATGGAATGGGAAGTAAAAGAGGGCTAGTTTTGATCAAATATTCAGTGGGCTTTGTTGGAGGAAGCCTGAATGGGAGAGAGAGTTCGCATTCCATCACATCCAAAGCTCTGACAACTAGCCAAAGCTGGAGATGGGATCATTTTTCACCATTTGTTTTCTCATTGGTAGCTTTTTAATTCTTCCTTCCCATTGAAACCATAAGGTTCCAGGCTGGCATAGTTAAGGAGCCTAATCCAGAGGACTCTTGAGAAAGTGAGGGGCAGATCCAGCAGTCCCAAGGTCACTCTGACATGCAGCATTCCTGAATATAAGTAACACTGAGGACTGGCCCATTATGGCAGTACAGTGATACCTTGGTTCTCGAACTTATTCCATTCCGGGAGTCCGTTCAATTCCCAAAACAGTTCAAAAACCAAGGAACGGCTTCCGATTGGCTGCAGGAACTTCCTGCACTCAATCAGAAGCCATGGAACCCATGTTGGACGTTCAGCTTCTGAAAAATGTTTGCAAACCGGAACACTCACTTCAGGGTTTGCGGCGTTTGGAAGCCAATTTGTTCGGGAGCCCAGCCGTTCGACTACTAAGGTACCACTGTCTCAATAAAATCATTTTTCACGTGGCTTGGTGCTGGACTAGGGAAAGCAGCTTCAGAAGTACCACTGCTTGGGTAGAAACTCTTTGGCTCCAGGACATAATATGAGAAATAATTCTACACATAACTACTGGCAAGACAAATATGTTTATGCCGAGGCTCTATACATGGTTTAGCATGAAATTGGCTTTCTTGGAAATAACCGGGGCCTTCTGGAGCCAGGGGTAGATGAACTTAATGAGCTATGATTTTGTAGTTGTTGGCACATTCTTAAACTTGGATCGCTTTAAAAGAGGATTGGACAAATTCGTGGAAGGCAAGGATATCAGTGGGTACTAGCCATGATGACTATTCTCTGCCTCCATGGTTGGAGGCAGAGATACTTCTAAATGTGAGTTGCTGGAAACCGTACTCAGGTCCTGCTTGCCGGTTTCCCAGAAGGCATCTGGGTAAGAACAGGATGTGGGCCATTGGCCTGATCCAGTAGGCTCTTAAGTTCAGATAAGAATGGTTATATGGTTGGCTAAGAGTTTTTAAATTATTGGGCAGGGCTGCTTTAGGGACTGTTATTACTCATTTACTTCTCTCCAGTACTTTGGCCACCTCATGAGAAGAGAAGACTCCCTGGAAAAGACCCTGATGTTGGGAAAGATGGAGGGCACAAGGAGAAGGGGACGACAGAGGATGAGATGGTTGGACAGTGTTCTCGAAGCTACTAACATGAGTTTGGCCAAACTGCGGGAGGCAGTGAAGGATAGGCGTGCCTTGGGTGCTCTGGTCCATGGGGTCACGAAGAGTCGGGAACGACTGAACAACAACAACTTCTCTCCTTCCACACACCTCTCAAGGTGATGTTCACAGCTATGTACCAAATGACATGACCGTGACAATGGAAAGTGAGAGGAAGGCAGCGTTACAGGGTGGAAAATAAAATCTTTAATTCCCAGCCTTCTCCTTTTTATATGCACTTCTTGCAGATTTCAAGCACACCTCCATAAGATGATCGAGAAACTCGCTTTCTGCTTTAAATGGCTGTTCTCAAGGATTTTGACTCTGTGCCAGATTCCAGATCCTCTATGAAATACCTCACATGGATAGCAGTGAATAGTTGACTAACTTTCCTCCCTAATGTGATGAAGAAATCAGGTTGAAATTAGCATCTCAATACACTGGAATGAAAAGGAAATTAGGCTGCAATCTCATTGATATATGTCTGTACCTCTTTCTCTGAGGTCTGTAATGTAGGCTTTCATAAATTCTTTTTCAAACAGCTCACGATCACGGTCACTTTCTGTTATTTTGTCAATCTCTTGAAATGAGGTTGTTTCAAGAGGGTTATCCTTGAGGCTTATAAATCTGCAAAAAAATGAAATATTAGCATGAAGAGGGTTATATAATGTTCCTTATCATGAGCAGACTGTAACTTGCTATATGCCAAATGATTTATCGCCCTATAAATTTTCTGTTCTTCCTACTTGGTTACTGAGCAAAGTCCATTTATCTATGGGCAAAAGTTTGCTACTCTTTTCGTGGGCATAGAAACCACACACTTTTCATGCTAATTAGCTAGAATAAATGTTAATTCAGAAGTAGCCTTGTGGAGGCAGACATGCACAGGACTGAGAGCACATGCTTAATTATTGAATTGAAAGACATATTTTCTACCTCCTGAGGAGCATAAAAATAGTTTCAACTCCACCCTCTCGGTTCAATTTTGCACAGCAATCTTAAGCGGGGGAAACCATGAAAAATATTTTAACTCAAGGGAGTTAACTAGAGTTATGAAGGAGGAAAACACCAGATTCATATGTGTGGGGTGTACAGTAATCCATTGGAACAGTCAAATGCAACATTCTTCGTTTTCCTAGAGTGGGCACAGACAGGGCAACATCCAGTCAGTGTAACTTCCTGTTCCATTGGTCTGGAGCGACTTCCCCCTGCATGTGACCTGGGAGATGGGCGTGGCCCTGGCTGACTCCATAAAAGTCGAGTCACGCAACCATTTTCTCTCTCTTGCTCTCCTCTCTTGCTTGCTGCTCTCCTGCAGCCATTTTATTCTCTTAATATAATTTTGCTGTCTGCTGGCTCTCAGCCAGCAGCACATGAGCTCACTCTCCATGTGAGATAAACTCACAGACTGTTATGTAACTACTAAGGAAAGCCTGCCTTTCAGGGATCTAATTGTGAACCGAATATGAGTAAATTTCTTGTTACTTTTAAGGAAGATCTCTTGTGTCTTTATTATTTTAAGAGGGATAAAAGGGGACACCAGGAATAATCCATCTGGGCAAGCCAAATTGGATTACTTAACTAAAGAGATTCAAATGAATCTGCATACTAACTTCCTGCTATATTGAGGGCAATCTGCTCTGCTACATCACTCACTAGTATGAGTGAAGGAAGGATACTTATTCAATATATCCTTTCCCACTTTCCTTAACATTCCCACAATATGTGAACTCTGTACCTCCTGGCACACTTCCATGGCTCAATATTCAGATCCCTACTAGCCCCCATGAGACCATGATAGAATTACTGGTTCTGAGAGCAAAGACCTTAAACCAGGGGTCAGCAACCTTTTACAAGGAGTGAGCAAATTTTGAATTTTGAGAGAGTACTGAGAGTACTCATCACAAAATAGCTGCTGGGGGTGCCATAATCCAAAACGGCTGCCACAGAGAGCATGGAATAGCATAGCATATGACCAACCCTGACAATCTTATGCTTACCAAAGGAAGTTAGATATGTTCTAATTGTGGAGATCACACAATACTGATTGCACCCACACACTGATTGTGTGGGTTGTCCTGAATTTGTTTAACATGGCAGCTAGTATGGATTATTACGGAATTAATTGGGCTAAAGGAAGCTTTATCTTATCTGCAAATATGGTTATAGAATCATAGAATCATAGAGTTGGAAGAGACCACAAGGGCCATCCAGTCCAACCCTGCCAAGCAGGTTATGATCAGTGCTTGTTTTCTAGAAAAATAGGCGCCGGTACTCACCATATTCACCACTCAACATGCTACAATTCCCAGCGCCTTTAGCAAACTACAGTTTCAAGGATTGTTGGGGAAATTGTTTACTGTGTGTGTGGCCTTCATTGCTCCTATTCCCCAAAAGCAAGGCATGAGCATAGTTTCTTGGGTACCTAAAAGAGTTTCCCTTATTCCCTCACCCCTTGTTTTACAAGCATATCTGTCAAGACGCTTCTTCTGCTATCTGTTTGTGACACCTTGTAACCTGGATGTAATAGTGTGTGTGTGTGTGTGTGTGTGTGTGTGTGTGTGTGTGTGTGTAGGGAGTTAGATTATGTGAAGAAAATGCAGGATTAGATTCCATCCATTGTAGAATCTAGGGGAACGGATCCAGCAGAGAGAAAAGGAAGAACACTTTTTGAAGTTGTTATTGATTACTTACTTTAAACCTGTGGTTGACTCACATATAGCTGTGGGCATCGAAACCAGCTTATCGCCACTCACTGCCAGTAAAGTGAGCTTCGACATGTTGACCAAAGCTTGTGGAAGATAAGTAAGCTCGTTTTTCTGCAGGAGAAGAGTTTGTAATTCTTCCAGCCTTGGGAGATCAATAAGAGTTGGATAGTTAAATGCATTAATACCATAGCTGATACGTTTGCTTATATACTAGCAAACTTCCTATTGATATGATACATTAATCTGTATTTCCCATTTGATAATTTCGGAATGCAATTTCTTTTCTCATTAACTGATGGAGGATGGTGTTTGTGTGAAAGTGTGTAGAAATGTCAGGCACAGCCCTAAGCTAAATACACTATAAACCAAGGATACTGGGAGACTCCCACCATCCCGAACCATCATCTATGCTAGCAGGGCCTGATGGAAGCTGGAGTCAAACCACATTTGGAGGGTCACATGTTCCCCATCCCTGATATAAACCTCCTTCAGGCATGCAAAAGGACACAAGGACTGAAACTGGGAAGATTCTGAATGCCCTTAGAACCTCTCTGTTGAGCTTCATGCTGAACATGTAAATGTTGGGTGAGGAGGGGAAATTGTGGGCAGGGCTTCATGCCCCTGACCCAAGTTGAGCCTTCACACATTCCTTTTACCACCTGAAGATGGCTATAGAGTCTTAACCATAATTACTTTCAAAGCAGGACAGCAGACATGTGGCTTAGCTGCCACCATCCTTCCAGCTCATAGACCAGAATATTTGTGCACATCCCAAGGTTTCATAGCTTCCACCGCAAATGATAGTTCTTATTTGCTACCAGTTCATGGAGTGGCACTGACTGGCAGCTTCCTCCTTCTTAGGGCTCATCCACACTATATCCCATGCATAGAAAACATGGATCTGAGAGGCCTCCTTCTTGTCCGACACTTTTTCAGGCACGGGTCTGAGCAGTTTTCCCTTTGCCCTGCCACTTTCCCCTGGAAAACTCACTCTTTAGCACTAAATCAGAACAAATGGCAATCCACAGAAAAGCCAACTCAGCACTAAATATCAGGTTTCCCCAGTGGAAAGCAGTGGAGCTAATGGAGGCGTGGATAAGTCCTTAGTCTCAGTGTTCCACTTGCAGAATTCAGCAGTGGGGAGAATGAGGAAAGAACTAGAATCTGTTGTCTCCGCCTCTCATTGGCTGTGGCTCCACATACTGGTGGTCTCCCTCCCTTCTGCTAATGGCAGGGATGTCCAACCAGTAGATCATGATCTACTGGTAGATCCCCAGCGGATCCTGGTAGATCATGGGATCCTTACAGTACAGAAGCTAAAAATATTCTGTGCAATTCTCCCCCAAAAAGCTCAACAACTCTGGGCAATCCACCCACCCACCCTACGTACCCTCCTTCTCCCTCCGATGACAATGGGTAGATCACTGCCAGTTTTTTTTATACTGGGAGTAGATCACAGTCTCTTGGGAGTTGGACATGCCTGGCTAACGGGTACCAGCCACCACTAAGTTAGACAACCTTCCAATCCATGCCACCTCCAAATTTAGACAGTATAGCCAGTCAATGCTTCGTTTGTTACAACCAAACTTAATTTCAAAGGCAATATAAAGGACTACCTGTCTATGTCTTGTGGGAGATCTTTGAGGTTGTTGCTGCTCATATCCAACCACTGCAAACTTGACATCCGAAGCACACATATTGGAATTGAGGGGAAACTGTTTGCTGACACATCCACAAAGGTCACTTTTTTCAGGTTACTTAGCTGTAAAACAAACCAACAATTATGAAGAATTCAGTGAGGGGAGAATGCATTTAATTATGGAGCTTGGGGTTTTTGTCTTTCCCAATAAGCATAAAGAATTATCTAATAATTAAAATTGTATGGGCGTTATTCAAATGAGCTTTAGTCAGAACCACTGAAATTAATGAACATGACAAAGTTAGACCCACTAATTCCAATAGGTAGGTGTGCTCTGGGTAAAAATAATACCACTGTTTGCATTCTTCCTGACTTTAAAGCAATGCTAGAAACTGAAAATATTGCTCAGGCTGCTGCTCTAAGGCTGCAATCCTATAATTACTACTCATTCGTAAGATTAGTAAGATCAAACTTATCCATCCTTAAAGAAATCAGCCCTGAGTGCTCAGTGGAAGGGCAGATCCTGAAGTTGAGGCTCCAGTACTTTGGCCACCTCATGAGAAGAGAAGACTCCCTACAAAAGACCCTGATGTTGGGAAAGATGGAGGGCACAAGGAGAAGGGGACGACAGAGGATGAGATGGTTGGACAGTGTTCTCGAAGCGACTGGCATGAGTTTGGCCAAACTGCGGGAGGCAGTGGAGGATAGGCGTGCCTGGAGTGCTCTGTCCATGGGGTCACGAAGAGTCGGACATGACTGAACGACTGAACAACAACAACAACAACAGTAAGACCCATTTTCAATGGAATTTACTCCCCAGTAGGTGGGGAAAGATTGTAGCCTCAGTCTACAATTCTGCACACATTCACTAGACGTTGACCACTTGGGGAACATTAAAGAAGATGAGAAACCTCCTTCCTTTTTTCTGCGATCCTCCAATCTTCTCCAGTCAGTGGCAGCAGCTAGAGTGTGGGATATGTCAGTCAAATTCAACATTCTAAGAGAGGACTAACTGCCTCTATGTGACAGTCAGTTTGGTCTGTTGGTCAGTTAGGCTGCTGCTGATAGAAGTGTTAAGTAGTAAATGCTCTGATGGAGTCTTTTTAGGACTCACTAAAATCTAATATATAGTTTATATCTTTTGTAACCTAAGTGTGTACTCAATGAATCTGACAGTAAACTAGTTTATATTGTTATCATTCAGATTCATGTGTATTTTTCTTTTAAGAAGGACAAAGGGGTTTAACAACCAAGAAGGCAGGAAGGTAGAAGACATAATTATTTAAAAGGACTCAAACGAGTCAGCAATCCACTTGCTGCCGTGTAAATTTAAATAAGGAAACGTTTAACCCTGCTATATTATATATACCGGTAAACGTTCCTACATAGATGAGAGATGCTTCATTCAAGGCTGCAACCACAGCTAGTAATCTGGGTTGGGCTTGCACTGCAAATATTTGAAAGTACAATTAGGAAGACTCAGATACAGGCACACACATTTAAGCTTCACATGCCCCAGAGGGTAAAAAATGATAATTGCTCACTTGCATATATTAATTAAATGTGCTTAACTTTCTCTTTCATGGAAATCAGTGGGACATAAAAGAGCCTAACTTTGCCTAGATCACACACATTATATTAAAATCAGTTAGGCTTGCTTTCAAGAAATGGATTAAGGATCAGAATTTTAATGTCCCCAGTTCTTTAGGAGACTGGCAAAGGATGATGCTGTGCTTTAATCTAACAGTTTTCCTGGAGAGCAAAAGACACCTGAAAGCCAAGAAATCATATTAATCCTGTTTCCTAGAAAAGGCATAATAAAAGTAAACAAGCAGGGGAAATATGGGAAAGAATGTAAACAACATCTTCTTTTGCTTGTGGGGGTACAATCCACGAGCCCTTGTGGAAGAAACATCATAGCAATGTTGTGTGCCATTGCTTTATTCTACCTGGCATAACTCCTATATGACTCCCATATACTGTATTTCATCCAAAAGAGTCCTTTGAGATAAACAGAAGTTGCCAGTAGCAATTCTTGCTAAATTTTAGCCTGTTTTCCAAGCATAGGTAAAGGTAAAGGTACCCATGACCATTAGGTCCAGTCGCAGACGACTCTCGGGTTGCGCGCTCATCTCGCTCTATAGGCCGAGGGAGACAACGGGGTGAGCTCCCATTGTTTGGTCCTAGCTCCTGCCCACCGAGCAGTTCGAAAGCACGTCAAAGTGCAAGTAGATAAATAGGTACCGCTCCAGCGGGAAGGTAAACGGCGTTTCTGTGTGCTGCTCTGGTTCGCCAGAAGAGGCTTAGTCATGCTGGCCACATGAACCGGAAGCTGTATGCCGGCTCCCTCGGCCAGTAAAGCAAGATAAGCGGCGCAATCCCAGAGTTGTCCGCAACTGGACCTAATGGCCAGGGGTCCCTTTACCTTTACCTCGTGAGCAACAGGTGCAAATTACCAATGATAGGTACGGCATTGATTTTATCAAGAAACAAAATAAAATCACCCATAATTGCTGGGTGTGTGAAGCTGTGTCATGAACTCTGAATATCGAACTGGAAAAGCAAGCAAGCAGTAAGAGACTTCTGGTAGCAAGATGATATTTCAAGTCAAATGCCGAACGGCAGAAAAGGACTTTATCAGCAGCAAAAGTATATAAAGGTCAAGCAGATGTCAGTGGTCTAGTTGTCACCTCCTCCCCTGTAAGAAGATCCCTGTTTTCCTATCTCAAAAAGTCCTGGTCAGTCATGATGTCCTTCAGAAGCTGCCAAGTATTTCAGCATCCCAGGCCAACTGCTAGACTGCAAAAAAATTATGTAATGTGAATATGAAGTTGTAACGACATGAATAATATTTCACAACTAATAAGACACTCACTAAATAGTACATGGGAAATATAGTGGATAATTGACTGACTGGTCTGAATCAGGGGTCGCCAAACTTACCCAGCCTCGGGCCAGTTCCTCCAGCGCCGATCGCGCGGTGGGCCAGAGGGCAGGGGAGTGTGCACGCGCTATTTCCGGTGCACTTTTGGGTCTGCAGAGGCCGTGCACACGCGCACAAGCTATTTCCGGTGCTCCACTGGCCCATAAGTGCACCAGAAATGACGCTTGCACGCGTGCGCACAAGCTATTTCTGGTGCTCCACTGACCCGAAAGTGGCCAGCTGTGCCACGCCGCACCACACCAGGAAGAATGGGTGGTGGCAGCGGGCGGCGGCAGTGGGTGGCAGGCCGGAAAACTGAGTCCCTTAGTTTGGGGAAGCCTGGTCTGAATGATTACTCAGGTGTCTCCTCCCCCCCCCCTTTTGTCATCTATGCCTATGAGGCAGGTTAGCCTGGAAGAGAGTAATAAGCTTTGTCACCCTGTAAGCTTTATGGCTAAGATTTATGGATTTGAAATTGAAACTCTGGTGGTGCGCTAGTCTGATACTAGTGTCCCTCTCCCACAAAGCGTGTTCTCCTTCATGGAGAGCATGTGTTGCGGTGGGGGCTAGCAAGTCACCCCTCTGCTGCTGGGCGGGTTTGTATGGATGGCCGCTACTGTGATTGGGCTCTGGCTGTCATTGGGGAGATTCATATGTTGCAACTTGTTGATGGACAGTCCAGAGCCTATAAATGACCCTGCACTCAGTGTCGGAGCACTCCTGGCTTCGTGCATCGGATCGCCCGCCCTCCTGCCCTGTTATTAGGCCTCTGCATTGACCTTGCTATGCCTGTCATGGGGTCGTCTGCGTTGGAGCAGGGGCCTGGTAGGAATTTTTCCATTTGGCTGATTGGTTGGTGCCATTTGGTTTTCGCCTATTGCGTAGCAATTAGTCACAACTTGTAAGGTTGGCGGTTAGGTATTGGTTATAAATTGGTTGAGGAGGGGCAGAGTTGGCTGTGGTTGCCCCTCCTATTCTGCGAAGGGGCAGGTTGGCTGTGGTTGCCCCTTCAAGGCTGCTGCTGCAAGGGGAATTCCGTTAAAGGAATCCAGGGGCTCACCGTGCTTGTCCGTTTCCCCTGGTCGGGGGACAGGGCCCACGCAAGAGCCCCTGGGAGCATTTGGGGAGAACGGGTGCACATTCTCTCCCCAAAGTGTTTTCCCCTATACTGACTCCACAGGCGGGTGGATGGCAGTTCTGTCCCCAGAGGGACAGATAGTCTTAACCAATGCCTAAGCAACCACTCACTTATTTTGTATTCAATAAAGTTGTGGCCAAATTAATGCCAAAAACCTAAAACTTATATCAGGTGTGAAGTGTGTTTTACTTGAGGGGTGGTTTGGGGACCTTGACACGCAATAGCTGTTTTCTGGAATAGTCCCAAAGGTGGGAGCAGAATCACTGAAACACAGTGCCACCACAACAAAGGGGATCTGTAAGTATGGGTGCTTGTTCCTGTTTCTTTCTCTCTGGTATTCAAAATCTTTTCTTGCTTCGCAGTTTATTTCGATGCTGCTCTTCTAACCCTTTTAAGTGATCTCTGTTGCAGAGTGTGCAATTATTTGGGTGCCAAAGAAAGCATTTCTATAAGCAACTTCACCTAAATCCTGGACGAATGGTCTGACTTGGGGGGATGCATATATACACACCTGCTGTGGGCTGTTTGGTTTTCCTAATTTTCTTAGTTTTATACCACAAAGAGTGCCTCCCTTCTACTTCATAATCCCTTGGAAATGGAATGTGACAAAGAAATATGAAGAAACGGACTAAAGCGGGAGAGAAGAAACTTGGGTTAGTTGTGCCTCAGAATATATATGGGGTTCTGATCATACTGTGTAAAGAACAGCTCCTCTGGGCTCTTTCATGTAGGGCTATATTTAACAAAATGTGTCTGGCTTCTATACGGCATGGAAGCCAAACAGAGTTTTTATTTCATTTTTCCCCCTCCCTGAAATGCTAACAAAAATTCCCTGAGGTATAGGACACAGTGGAAATTATGGCAGCTGAATGGTATATTTAATAAAGGAAGTCATGTACATTTTATTTCCTTTAGAAGAATGATGGGTTTTTGCACCTTCGGCAACATTTTATTTTTAAACAAGTGCACCAAGCTTATCAGTTTTTACCTCGGCAGTTTATTCTGCCACCTCTGTATTTCCCCCCTTTTAAGCACTTTGTTATCCAACTCTGAATCAGTTATAATGCAAGCTTTGTGCAAGCTTCATTTTATACCGCATTTGACAGTCAAACTACCCAGCCACCATTACTGCTGTCCTCATTTTTAATCAAAATTGTCATCTTTATTTGACAAACGACCTATATTTCTGCTTATCTTAATCATTCTGCTTTAAAATATAGCCTGAGCAACATTCCAGAAGACCCCCGTTGCTTTGCTTCCCAACTCTCTGGCAGTGAAAGTTTTGGCTGAGAGAAAAGGACGCCACGTCCCTGAACGGAAAGAGTTGTTTGATTAATGGGTGCGTTTTCAGTTCTGCTTTTTTTATATTTTTGTCATTGAAAAGGATCCGCTGATAAGGTCATCTGATTGTAGTTTTAGTGTGAACTGCCCATTTCGTAGCATGTCAGAATGCAGAGGTCTGTGATCATTTTAGTTCTTGGCTACCTCTCTGAAACAAAGCTATAGTCAATTAAATTCAACTCATGTGCCATATTCCATGGATAGGCAAACTAAGGCCTGGAGGACCAATCACCTTCTAAATCCGGCCCGCGGACGGTCTGGGAATCAGCGTGTTTTTACATGAGTAGAATGTGTGCTTTTATTTAAAATGCATCTCTGGATTATTTGTGGGGCCTGCCTGGTGTTTTTACATGAGTAGAATGTGTGCTTTTATTTAAAATGCATCTCTGGGTTATTTGTGGGGCATAGGAATTCATTCATTTTTCTTTTCTTTTCAAAATATAGTCCGGCCCCCCACAAGGTGTGAGGGACAGTGGGCAGGCCCCCTGCTGAAAAAGTTTACTGACCCCTGGTCTAACTTCTCTATTTATTAGATTTATTTATACTTCTGTCAGGAGATTTGTGTTTTTTAAATAATCATTAAATATTGACGAATCCTTGTTAACTCTCTTCATTATTTTAAATAAAAGCACACATTCTACTCATGCAAAAACACCAGGCAGGCCCCACAAATAACCCAGAGATGCATTTTAAATAAAAGGACACAGTCTGCTCATGTAAAAACACGCTGATTCCCAGACCGTCCGCAGGCTGGATTTAGAAGGCGACTGGGCCGGATCCGGCCCCCGGGCCTTAGTTTGCCTTAAAAGGTAAAGGGACCCCTGACCATTAGGTCCAGTCGTGTCCGACTCTGGGGTTGCGGCGCTCATCTTGCTCTATAGGCCGAGGGAGCCGGCGTTTGTCCACAGACAGCTTCCAGGTCATGTGGCCAGCATGACAAAGCCACTTCTGGAGAACCAGAGCAGCGCACGGAAACGCCGTTTACCTTCCCGCTGGAGCGGTACCTATTTATCTACTTGCACTTTGACATGCTTTCGAACTGCTAGGTGGGCAGGAGCTGGGACCGAGCAACGGGAGCTCACCCCGTGGCAGGGATTCGAACCGCCGACCTTCTGATCAGCAAGCCCTAGACTCTGTGGTTTAACCCACAACGCCACCTGGGTCCCTTAGTTTGCCTACCCATGCCCTAAACGTTCCTGAGCTTTCACACATTTCTCAGTCTGTTCACAATGCTCCCGGGCAGTAGTTAAAGCAGGGGTCAGCAAACTTTTTCAGCAGGGGGCCGGTCCACTGTCCCTCAGACCTTGTGGGGGGCTGGACTATTGGTCAGGTGTCCCTTGACCTTTACCTTTTAACTATTAAGTGGTCCTTCCTGGGTATGCATATTTGCTTTATAATACATAAATAAATGTAAGCAAGAATGATTTTAGCCCACTCATGAAGCATTAGATGTCAGGGCCTGGCAATAATTTCGTTTGTCTGCCCCTTATTTGCCGCTTTTTCTCAGTGTCCTTTCTGCAGGCTGCAGAACCAGCTAATACAGAATTGTTTTCCCAGTGAACCAGACTGCTAAACAACAACAACAATAAGAAGAAGAATATTTTGATGTAACTAGGAACTACTGCAATGTAAGCTATCGTTTCGTTTGACATAAACTGCCATTAAAACAAGAAAACCTTTCTGAAACATAAAACAAGAAGTTCTTAGAGAGGTAATTTTATTTGCAAACATTCATATTTGAGAAATATAACCCCCCCCCAAACAAACACACACCTTACCCCAAAAATATACAGTTATGCTGCAAACTATAAAACACTAGTTAGCTGCTTTCTCCCCTCAGAGGGGGAAAAATCAGTGATTGTTCACTTCAGGGTGGAAAATATTGAGAACATTTTCAAAGATAATATCAGTGAAATGGAGCCCTGGAATTGGATAGCAATGGCAGATGCTAAATAAATGTCAAGGGAAAAGATGGGAGGTAAATGTTAAGGCATAGCTAAAAGACACTGATCTTTGGCAATGTGCTATTATAGTAGCAACATTTCAATGACTGATACGTTAGAGATGTAATCTGCCTGTTTGATGGATGCTGGTATAGCAGAATGGCAATTGCTTACATGTAGCATTACTGAATCATATATTCACAACTGGGAAAGCTACTTTTTTATCCTTCAGCTAATAGCAGATCTGGTTTGCCATAAAGCAGCATTGTGCCTTTTGAATATAACATGTGATCATGAACTTTGTGATCATGAACTTTCAATCCAACTTTTATACTTGTATGGTATGAAGGCAGCCCTGTTTAGGGAAGCTTATAATGTTTGATGGACTCAGCAGCCTTTCTCAACCTTGGGTCCCCAGATGTTTTTGGCCTAAATCCCTAAAAGGGATGCGGGTGGCACTGTGGGCTAAACAACAGAGCCTAGGGCTTGCCGATCAGAAGGTCGGCAGTTCGAATCCCCTCAACGGGGTGAGCTCCCATTGCTCAGTCCCTGCTCCTGCAAACCTAGCAGTTCGAAAGCATGAAGTGCAAGTAGATAAATAGGTACCGCTCTGGCGGGAAGGTAAACGGCGTTTCCGTGTGCTGCTCTGGTTCTCCAGAAGCAGCTTTGTCATGCTGGCAACATGACCCAGAAACTGTACACCGGCTCCCTCGGCCAGTAAAGCGAGATGAGCACCACAACCCCAGAGTTGTCCGCGACTGGACCTAATGGTCAGGGGTCCATTTACCTTTACCTCCCATCATCCCTAGGTAGCAGGAGCAGTGGATGATGGGAGTTGTAGGCCAAAAACATGTGGGAACCCAAGGTTGAGAAAGGCTGGACTACTGTATTTTAATATTTTGTTGGAAGTCGCCCAGAGTGGCTGGGGAAACCTAGCCAGATGGGCGAGGTATAAATAATAAATTGTTGTTGTTGTTGTTGTTGTTGTTGTTGTTGGGACTGAAAGAAACCCTCTGAAAGATACTAGCCAAAATTTGACATTTATTGACAAGAAGAAGAAATAATCTCATTGTTAAGTAAGCAGATTCCTGACTGGAATAGAATTCTTTTATGAGGGTGGCACAGTTTCCCCCATAGATATGCGTAACGAGAGCTGCTCCTTAACAGTCCCAAAAGAATAGGGCCAGGGAAGCAATTGATCCAATAAATCTTCACAAGCACTGAGCAAACTTTTTCTAAATATCTTTTTCTTTTCCATTTGCCTTTGTTGATATTGAAAATTAGCACTTGGAGATGTGCTCCTGACTGCTCCTTGAAATTTGGCCAACTCTTAGACATTAAAAGGAAGTGAGAAAAGCCCTCCATGACTTGTTTTTAATGCTGGAGGGCACAAGCCCAGATAGATGGAGTTTGGTCCGGTGAGTCTCAGATTGTCCAGGCCTAAGATTTGGATTTCTGGTTCATTCAGGGCCGTCTCATCCATAGGGGCTTGTGGCGCACCGCACCAGGGTGCCGGACCCCCCAGGGGCACCCCCACGAGCCCAGCCCTGAGCCTTAGCCCGGCCCCTATCTGTGGTCCATGGGATTGTAGCCCTAGCATCCCCCAAACATTTATAGAAGCTCATGTAGTGCTAATGCTTCCACAAATCTCCTCTGACAACTGACACCTCACCACCTGCCCTTTCCATTTTCACACCCTCCTGCTAATATTGGGAATTATATGCTATGCCAATATCAGTCCCCCAGAAACCACGCCCTTCCCCCAGAAAAAGAACACAGCTGCTGCTTTCCTCAGATGGACAGATTTTTTGGCAAACATTGCAGGGGCAAGTGAAAATATTTGGCAGATGGTTTACGTGACCCTGCCTTCCCTCTTTGTGGAAGCAATGGGAATATGGGTTCAACAAAGATGGGACGGCATTCTCTCCCAAGGAAACGTGATACAGAAATGCAAACCTAGATAAATCTAGGTATCCGAAGAAGTGTGCATGCACACGAAAGCTCATACCAATAACAAACTTAGTTGGTCTCTAAGGTGCTACTGGAAGGAATTTTTTTATTTTGTTTCGACTATGGCAGAACAACACGGCTACCTACCTGTAACTAGAACTATGGAAGGCAACACATTGAGCCGCATGAAATGGAAGTCCATTGGGTATCTGAAGAAGTGTGCATGCACACGAAAGCTCATATCAATAACAAACGTAGTTGGTCTCTAAGGTGCTACTGGAAGGGTTTTTTTGTTTTTGTTTTTTTGGTCTAGATAAATTAAATACACATAACACCAGGACTGACTATCTCTCACACCTCCCAGCATCATAGAATCATAGAATTGTAGAGTTGGCAGCGACCCCGAGGGTCATTTAGTCCAACCCCCTGCAATGCAGGAATCTCAACCAAAGCATCTAGGACAGATGGCCATCCAACTTCTACTTAAAAACCTCCAAGGAAGGAGAGTCCAGAACCTCCACAACAATAACTTCAAGTTACAAGAAAGGAGACTACTAGAAAGAATTTTCGATTTTGTTTTGACTATGGCAGACCAACACGGCTACCCACCTGTTCAATATACAAGAAAGGAGATTCAGACTAAACATCAGAAAAAACTTTCTGAAATGTAAGAGCTGTTTGACAGTGAAATTATCTCCTTTGGAAGGTTGTAGACTCTCCTTCCTTGGAGGTTTTTAAGCCAGGGGTCAGCAACCTTTTTCAGCCATGGGCCGGTCCACCGTACCTCAGACCATGTGGTGGGCCAGACTATATTTTGGGGGAAAAACAATGAATGAATTCCTATGCCCCACAAATAACCCAGAGGTGCATTTTAAATAAAAGCACACATTCTACTCATGTAAAAACAGGCTGATTCCCGGATCGTCTGTGGGCCGGATTGAGAAGGTGATTGAGCCGCATCCTGCCCCCGGGCCTTAGATTGCCTACCCGTGTTTTAAGCAGAGGTTGGATGGCCATCTGTCTTGGATGCTTCAGCTGAGATTTCTGCATTGCAAGGGGTTGGACTGGATGGCCCTTGGTAGTGCCTTCCAAGTCTACAATTCTATGATTCTATGTAACATTAATAATATTCTGGGAAGGCTGAAGTACATTTTCACAAGTGATTCTAAAATCAGCTTTTGAATTTCCTGCATGGAAGAACCACACTCAGCAGAGTGCTTTAAAATGGCCTATTAACAACATTCAGGAGAATTACATCCCAGATTTAAAGGGACCCCTGACCATTAGGTCCAGTTGCGGACAACTCTGGGGTTGCAGTGCTCATCTCGCTTTATTGGCCGAGGGAACTGGTGTACAACTTCCGGGTTATGTGGCAAACCAGAGCAGTGCATGGAAACGCCATTTGCCTTCCCGCCGGAGTGGTATCTATTTATCTACTTGCATTTTGATGTGCTTTCGAACTGCTAGGTTGGCAGGAGCAGGGACCAAACAATGGGAGCTCACCCCGTTGCAGGGATTCGAACCGCTGACCTTCTGATCAGCAAGCCCTAGGCTCTGTGGTTTAACCCACAGCACCACCTACAAATACCACAAATTATACAGAGGGACTGATCATGGAACAATAGGTTTACTTAGAAATGTGTTCCACACAGAGGCATACCTAGGGGTTGGCGAGTTTGCCCCTGGCAAGGGTACAGCGGGGGGGGGGGGTACAAAAATTGTGCCTCTACACTCTAGCTCTGGGAGGGAGGAAGTCAGGCAAACAGATGGACTGACAAAGGAGAAGGAAGGAAGACAGACCCCAGTGTCTGAGGAAGAAGTCACTGGTAGAGCGAAAAAGGTGTGTGGGGGGGATGAACTTCTTAAGTTTCTGGTCCATGGTCTCAGCTTCAGAGGCACCAATACATCTCCTTCCCAATGGTTCAAGGGAGCCAAGATATACCTCTTGTTACACCTAGTTGATGTGTGCTTAGAATTGTAAGCTAGGGTGAATTTTTGAACCGCCCTTATAGGGCAAGTGCTGTTTTTCTAGGAATTAATGCACTGATTCCCACAATCCTGATTCCTAAGAAAGCATTCTGGCATGTTGGCTCTGTTTTAGACAGACCACTGCTTCAGCACCCTTGGAATATGTGTGTTGCCTTCCCTGTGGAAATAGGAAGCAGAAAGGCAATTTTGTTGCTTCTGCTGCTGTCCTGTACATTTGTTAGACTGGCCTGGCACTGTTCCAAGGGTAATTGCAGTGACTGCAAACACATTCCTTAAAATCTTACTTCCTTGCAGCCACATGCTTGGCAACTAAAAACTGTTCGCATTAAATCAAGGAGCTTTTGACAAAACGAATTGCCCAACCCACAAATGTCACAATAAGTCTAAAATATGAATTATTCCACAGCAAATTTTAGGAATATACTGTATTAGAAAAGCTATTTAAGATGTCAGTCTTTAAACAAATTTCCAATGTATTACATATATTGCACACAAATAAAGCATATACCAAGTGAGATGCTGGAGATCTGCAAATTTGGTATCTCTGATTTCTCATCTACTTTTGCTCTACATGTATGTATAGATGGATGCATCTGTCTATGAATTTATTTATTTGGTTTTTCAGTTTTAAAATTTTACAAACACATATGCAACATATGTCATAAAAACAAGATTCCACAGAATCTCCTGGACTTCCCTCCTACCCTTTGTGGTTCCTATTGTTAATCATTGCCTCCTGCATCTTTTATAATAACCCAAATCTTTTACATCTCCATTATATCCCAAAATTCACCATTAAACTACAAGTGTTATTCCAATCCTACTAACATTTTTAACTGTTTGCAATGATTTTTAAGATAGATTATAAATTTTCCCCATTCCTTATTAAAATTTTGGTCTTCCTGGTTTCTGATTCTTCCAGCCATTTTTGCCATTTCGGCATAATTCATCAACTTAATCTGCCATTCTTCTCTGTTTGGGACTTCTTTCCGATGCATGTATCTTCCTTGTAGAAAATCAAACTGTTGGTCCATGTGGTTCAGTCCTGCCTCTCCTGTTTGGCGCTGAAGGCCTCTCTACATGCAAATCCTTTCTATTCCTGAGTATTGTACTCTCCCTCATGGATGCGACCAGACGACGATGAATCCCTTCTCCTATTAAGCATGCACACCTAATCTTGTCACAGAGCTGAATGTTCCATGGTGAGATGTCTCTGTGTTTTGTAGAAAGATATGAGCTGGACCACAGTCATAAATGTATGTAACTGAACCTCTGCCAAATATTTTTGGTTTTGCTGTGGATGGCAGCCTTGGAACCTGGCCATGTGCTTTTAATAGGCCCCGCCTAAGTAGTAGTAGATTGCATGCATGCATCCAGCTGTCTGCATAATTTTGTTTTTCTTGGCAGACACCCATTACACTATTATTAGCCCAGTACAAAGTACCTCCTGGCATGATTTTGCTCTCCTTTTCACTAGCGCAATGAGAGCCGTAACATAGTCGTATATAAAAACAGAGACTCATTTGTTCTAGCCTACTCTTCCAGCAACAAGGCTTTCCAGTTTTATGGATTCTAAAGCTGCCATTAAAACACGTTTGTGTCGTGAACTTGCGAAAGTCAATTTTATCACATGGGTTCTTAAAATATCATCATCATCGTCATCATCATCTCACCACCCAAATTGATTACCATACCAAAAGCGAAATCAAAAATCTTACTTCAAACGGGAGCTCTGCTAGTTCTAGATTTCCAGACAAATCAAGTCTTTGCAGATTCTCACAGTCTCCCAGTTCTGGAGGGACAGCCTTCAAGCGATTAAAACTCACATTGAGCTCTTGCAGGTTTTTTAAGCAGCCTGTCAAAATAAAGTGAGCTAAGATCAGCTGTGCAGTAATTCCAATGACTACGGTAACAACAAGAGGCCCCTGGAAAACACGGGGCCAAGCGGTTTTCCGATTCAGTGGTACGGAGTGAGTTTTCCCGGAGAAAAGCAACAGAGCAACGAGAAATCTGGATGAGCCAGCATAATACAGACAGGGAAAACAGACCTGATATGATTTCATGGAGGGGGGAGAGGGAGGAATCAGGGCAGCCTAATGCAATTGCTGATAAACTGCATTAATAAATTAACGGTTTAATTGTACACATTTCCATGTGAGGGAATAGTTCTAAATAAAAAGGTGACAACACGTGTTTATATTACACTTTTAGATTAAACACAACACAAACATTATCTTAAATGAAGGATTCACCATTCTCTAATGGAAGGGAATACCTCTTTTAAGATAATAAATATGTTAATTATAAAATGGTGCTTGACATCAGACTATATATATATGTCAATATAATATAACTAGTGGTTTCAGCCCGTTACAATAACGGGCGCTAGAACAGATGTGGGCGGCGCGGGAGGGCTCACAGCCCTGCCGTCGCTTGCTGGGGCCTCCCGCTGGGCCGCGGGAGCCCGGGAACAGGCCGCTTGGCGGCCCGAAGGGACGTGGGCGGCGCGGGAGGGCTCAGGGCCCGGCCGACGCCGCGTTTCATTGGGGCCTCCCGCTGGGCCTGGCGGGCCGCGGGAGCTCGGGATCAGGCCGCTCGAGCCCGGGAGCAGGCCGCTCGATGGCCAAAATGGATGCGGGCGGCGCGGAAGGGCTCGCGGCCCTGCCGTCGCCGCCGCTTGTTGTTAGGGCCTCCCGCTGGGCCGCGGGAGCCTGGGAGCAGGCCGCTTGCCGGCCCAAAGGGACGCGGGTGGCGTGGGTCGTTGGGGCCTCCCGCTGGGCCTGGCGGGCCGTGGGAGCTCGGGATCAGGCCGCTCTGCAGCCAAAATGGATGCGCGCGGCGCGGGAGGGCTCGCGGCACTGCCGCCGCCGCTTGTTTTGGGGGCTTCCCGCTGGGCCTAGAGCGCAGTGGGAGCCCCGGGATCGGGCCGCTCGGCGGCCGTTTGATCAGCGGCGGTGCGGGAGGGCGATGGAGGAGCCGTTGTGGAAGCCCCCGGCGCCTGCGCAGTGGCGTCCGCCGCTGTTGGCCGGTTGCGCCGCGCCTCCGCCGATGCCTGGCCGATGAGTGTTTCTGGCCAGTGAGAGACGCCTGGCCGGAGAGAGGGGGGGAAGAGCGTGAGGCGCCGCGGCCGGATGCTGTCCAAGGGCGTCCGTCGCAAGGGGGTGGTGTACGGTGAGGTGGAAAGAGAGGGGAGGGGGCGGGAGCCTTTCAGCAGCGAGAGCGGCAGCATGACCTCCCTCTTCGGCTTCCCCTCGTCCTCTGGAGAGCGGCATTCGGATTCAACCGCCCCGCTTCAACTGCCGACGCTGCTCGCGCACGATCTCTCTCCATCCAATCCCTGTGTCCCTGGGGCACATGCGCAGTAGCGCAAACCCAGAGACACACGGACTGGACGCAGAGACACTTGCATTTTATATATATAGATTAAATTGGCTGGCCCAGTTAATCTGGAGTGCCTTCTTAGTGGGTTGAGAATGTTTTTGTTTGTTTGTTTGTTTAAAAGATCGTTTCTCATAAAAGACAACTGCACGATAGCACAATTCTCTCTAGTGTTGGAGAATATGAAATGTGTATGTTCATTTTGAATTATTGATCTGTCTGTCTGTCTGCCTTTTCACTGAGGAGCTCAAGATGGTACAAACAACTATCCCAGGATGAGCTAAATTAGGTCAGAAGAGGGAAAGTGATAGGCCCAAGGACACCTCCTGAGTTTCAGGCATGAGTGGGGATTTGAATCCGGTTTGCTCAGATCTCCCCAGCCACAGTCCAACATGCCATGCATCTCTTGAATGTTATACTCCACATTACCTGGCATGTACTAATTCACAAAGGCAACATTTGATGCTCCACCAATCCGACATCTGCAGCCTGCTGTAGCCATCTAGAAAAACTACAGAAGAAGAGACTAGCACGGGGGTCAGCAACCTGCGGCTCCGGAGCCACATGCGGCTCTTTTACACGGCTGCCGCGGCTCCGGGGCGGATACGCCCGCCCACTTCTCCAGCTGGCAGCGACCGCCCTCCAGCTGGCTGGCGGCCCGCCCTCCGGAGGCTGAGGGCGCTGCTCAGGGGCGTACCCAGGATCACCTGGCCTTGAACAGCGGGGCAGCGGGGCTCGGAGGCGGTGGGGACGCAGTAGAGGTGGTGCAGCTCAGCCGAGGGCTCTGGCGCGGAGCGCGCCTGAGGCGCGCACGCTCCTTCGGGAAGAGATGGAGCTGGGCGAGCGGGAGGGGGAACTTTGAAGACCCCGCCTCCGAAGCAGGCGCCCATGGGAGAGGCCGCCCCCCGAGCCTGCCTGGCGGGACCAACCCTGCCCAGCTCCGGGTGTCTTCCTAGCGTGGGAGGCGGCCTTGGGGCGGACAGGGGAGCTCCGGGGTCGGTGGGTATGTGGGACCCCGCGGCATCCAGAGGCAGCTGGGAGGCGGGACAGGATGGGGGCAGGAAGGGGGACTTCAGACGCGCCCCCGCACGGGCACTGGAGGCCAGGACTCCTCGGTTGGGTCGTGGGACCGCGGGGGAGGGCTGGCCGCGGTTCCTCTCGGAAGGCTGCTGGCTGCTGCGTTGAGGCGACCACGAGGTAGGCAGCTGCGGGCTGGGCCAGGGGCGGCGGGTGGCGGGCGAGGGGGGAAGCCCTCTTTTAAAAAATGGTCGAGGAAGCGGCGCCTGTTTCCCTGCCGCTGCCTCCTTCGCTCCTGGTTCCGCTCGCAGCCTCAGACCTCGCTCTCGCGGGCGCGCGTCTCTGTCTGCCCCGGAGCAAGGCCGGGACGTTTTGCAGTTTTTCCTCTGTCCTGAGTGTGTGTTAGGGGAGCCTTGACAAAGCACCTGTTGGCGTGGAAGAGAGGAGTCCTAACTTGGATCTGTGTTCATGTGCAAAATCTATCGCCATTGTCATTAAGGGGGCAGGGAACTCCCCTAAAAAGGTTTGAACACTACGAACTACTACAGCCACCTGTATGCAAGTCAGCACAAACATCACAGGCTTCTCTGGTGCAATTCTGTGCTTTATTTAGCAAGAGAGGAGGTTGGAAGAGGTGAACATAGCCTCTGGTCGGGAATATTAAGGGTAAAAGACACTAAGATTATTGTAAAAGCCAGCAGTCTTCAATAAGACATGGGACAAACATTTAACACAAGTGTGCAGTTGAGGACTCATTTTTTTAAAAAAACCCAACAACAAATCAAATATTTGTATGCTGTTGCAACCCACCTTGGATCAGGCTGTGACCTGGTAGTGGTCCCCAGGGTGGATAAAAATTAATGATTTTTTTTAATGGATTTTTTTTATTTAAATCGATTTTTTTTATTTAAATCGATTTTTTTTTATTTAAATCGGATTTTTAAAAATAAAATGTAGTGTTATATTTGTTTTAAATGTCGCAATGGTTTTGCGGCTCCCAGGTTTTTTTTCCCCTTCGGAAACGGGTCAAAGTGGCTCTTTTGGTCTTAAAGGTTGCAGACCCCTGGACTAGCACAAAGGAGGAAATGCCGGTATAAAAGTCTGGTGTTCTCTCTTTTCTGCCAAGTGATGAGGCACACCATACTTTGGGGCTGTGGGAAGTTGTATCGGAAGCAAATTTGGGTCACTACGGCTATAAAAGGAAGCATATTTCACCAGGCTATCCAAGCGCTAAACTTCTCTGGCTCTGACATAGAACTGGAGAAACTATAATCAAGTGAAGGACTAAATCATGAACTAGAGCTCCAATTCTATAAAGGGCCAAAGGCAGAGGTGAGGCTGAACTCGATTCTAAACTGGAAAATCCCCATTTGGTCCCTTGCCCCATTACAGAAGAAGAAGAGAAGAAGAAGAGTTTGGATTTGATATCCCGCTTTATCACTACCCAAAGGAGTCTCAAAGCGGCTAACATTCTCCTTTCCCTTCCTCCCCCACAACAAACACTCTGTGAGGTGAGTGGGGCTGAGAGACTTCAGAGAAGTGTTACTAGCCCAAGGTCACCCAGCAGCTGCATGTGGAGGAGCGGAGACACGAACCCGGTTCCCCAGATTACGAGTCCACCGCTCTTAACCACTACACCACACTAGCTCTCAAGGCTGGCTTCTGACAGACAGAAATTTTATTGCAGCTATAAGCCCATATAGACATATAAACATAAACATAGCATAGAACAAAGCATAAAAACACAGGGATACACAGAAACCACAATGACAGAATATCGTACCGCGGCCGTCAGAAGTAAACCTACATCCAAGTAGTATTAAAACTGCAATCTAGAGGGGAAATGTTAGGAAAAAACCTTTAATAGTCATGTAGTTGGCCGTTTCGCCTTTTTTTTTGGGACAAAACAGAGTTCAAAAACCCTGCCACCTGCAAGGTTATGTAAGGATCATTGTCTTGCAAAATTAGGGCAAGGTGAGACTGTGCTGACGTACCAACAATTTTCTGAATTATTGGTCTTAGTGGATTTGGTGGCTTCTGAAGATATTTTGCTGCCTGAAGCAAAGTAGTAAAAAGACACCCCCTCCTCCAAAATCAAGGTGCATAGTAACCAAGACCAGGCAAGTTATTTTGGCACCCAAGGCAGGAAATCCCACATGCACATCTCTCTTTGCCTGATGAAGAAAATATAATAACAAATTAAGCAGGTAACTATTTGCTGCCTTTTCACAGCACCCAAAGTATGCTGCCTGAGGTGGAACGCTTTGCCTAATGGCAGAGCTGGCCCCATCAGAACATAGGAAGCTGCCTTATATTGAGTCAGACCATTAGTCTCTCTAGTTCAACATGGTCTGCACTGGCAGAAGCTCTCCAAGTTTCAGACAGGGGGTGTTCCCTCCAGTAAGTTAGCGAAAATGTATAGGACTAACTTGAATGTCTGTTGGAAATGTAAGGAAAAAGGGGGCACCTTATATCATATGTGATGGAATTGTAAAACGATAAAGGAATTCTGGGTAATGATATATAATGAATTTTTAAAAATGTTTAAAATAACTTTTGTCAAAAGACCAGAAGCCTTTATCTTAGGAATTTTAGGTGAAGATATACTGAAGGATTTGAGAAGACTCTTCATATACGCAACTACAGCTGCAAGGATGTTGCTTCCCCAGTGATGGAAAGAGGATAAGATGCCAACTAAGGCGGATTGGCAGGTGAAACTACTTGACTATGCAGAGGTGACTAGATTGACTGGGAAAATCAAAAATCAGGGGGATCAAAACTTCAACTGAGAATGGGACAAATATAGATTGTATTTAAAAGAACACTGTAAACACTTGAACTCTTTGGCGGGCTTTGAATAGCTCTTGCAATGTTATAAAGATTTTGGATATTTTGGAGAATTATAATTCAGATGAACTATAATATGCAGTTGATTAAGATATTTAAAGGACCCACGGAGGGGAGGAGGGAAACACTGGCAGAGGAAGAGGGGGCGGGGGGAGCGCATTGCCCCCATCCCGGTGGGGTGCCATTGCAGCAGCCCCCCCACCTGCGCTGGGTGCCACGCCCCCACAGGTGATGTGTCACGCCAGGGCCGTCTTAAAGGGATCGGCCGCCGTGGCGCAACAATCCCTCGGCGCCCCTGGTGTGCCGCCTCTCCGCCCGCCTCCCTCCCGCGCTGGCCGCCCCTCGGGAGGGGGGGTGGGCGAGCGGGGGATGATACAACCAATGTATTTTTGTGCCTTCTGAGTGGAAGTAGTAGTTAAGGCAGTAATGAAATCCAGTTTCCCTGGTAATTTCATGCCTGAGAATATTTTACTTTTAATTAGTAGCTGCAGCACCATCCCAGTCATTCCTGAGTCATGATTTATTCTTATTTTTATTTCTTCCTTTAAAAAAAAAACCATCATTAAACACGTTAAAACCAGTAATTAAAGTACAACTTTTAATTTTTAATAGGCACTGGGTGTTGTTATTATTGTGGAAATGCAAAGCTGCATTAGAGTTCCTAAGTGGCTGTTAAGAAAACTGTAAGTAGAGACCATTATAAAGCCATTTGTGTACCTAAAGCCCTTTTGAAAGGTAAGGAATCTTTCCATGAATGCTAATAAGTGACGCTTGCTGCTTATTGCCCATGAGCACCTCACACATCCAATCCATTTACTGAGCTGCTATGATGTCACGGAAGGTTCAACACCACCTAATCATTATATAAGAAGAATCTTATGTAAATGTATAAATACTGATGGTGGTGCATTTTCTGTGAAAGAAAAAAGGCCAGCTTGACTAAGAGGCCTGGGCCTAACCCTAGACACAGGGAGAGCCTGGTGGGAAAACTGGAGGAATAAGCACTAAGTAACTCAGTACTCTGAAGTACTCCTGAAGTTGAGGCTCCAGTACTTTGGCCACCTCATGAGAAGAGAAGACTCCCTGGAAAAGACCCTGGTGTTGGGAAAGAGAAGGGGACAACAGAAGACGAGATGGTTGGGCAGTGTTCTCAAAGCAACTAGCATGAGTTTGGCCAAACTGCGGGAGGCAGTGGAGGATAGGGGTGCCTGGCGTGCTCTGGTCCATGGGGTCATGAAGAGTTGGACATGACTGAACGACTGAACAACAACAACAACTCAGTACTCACAAGGGAGAGTGATTTTTTTAAAAAATGGCTCCAGAAATAAATAAATATACAATAGACCTTCAAGTGTCCCAATTTGCCCAGAACATTCCCTGAATTACAGAAGCCAACCCAGCTTCTGATTTGCTCTTGGAATGTCCCGGTTTTCCCTCTCCGGTGCTGCCACTGAGCTCAGGGAGGAGTATGAGCTGGCGTATGTTTTTTGTGCTGCATTCTTGCATGAACCAACTAACTCATGGAGCAGCACAGCCAAAGGACACACGTCCCAATTTTCCTGCAGCTGGAGTAAAGATGAAAGATTTGTGTGGAAGCCTAAGAGAGAAAGAGAAACACGGAGGGCATAAAGTTTAGTCAAGAGATTTGAAGAAAGGCTGGCTGGAATACACAAAGGGGGAAAGTTTACACGTACTCTAGAGACAGGAAAAACATTGTGCTTCTAGCAGAAAATGAGTTGATGAACAAAGGACCATTAGAGTCCGTGGATTCAGGAACACTGGGTGGACAAAGTAGTGCCATGGCTGCTGTCCTTGGTCCCCAACATGTAGACATTAAGCATGATATCTCCAGAAAAGAAGCCTACAGGACTGCAACTGAATGTGTGTAGCATTATCTGGAATCGCAAACCAAAATTGAACATCCTAAAGGGTGTGGATCTCCTGACCTGCTTTTACACCAGGTGTGAGACATTTCCACACTTTGTTCATTCACTTTCTAGAAGACATTTGTATGATCTTGTGAGCTAAACATCTTCCTTCCATGTTTTCCTTCTTCGCCTTCCTTTTCTCTTTTTTCCAAGTTAAGAAAATCCTACTTTTTAAAACACACACACACACAATGAAATACTTGAGCAATTTCCCCAGAGGTGGGCAGAGGACCTATTGCTCAGCTTTTCAATAACCTTTTTTGACTGGTTATGACCTGTGTAGAAAGGCGAACTTATGCCAGTGTACTGGAAGAAGCAAAGATCACCGGTGTCGAAGCAATGATTCTTCAACATCAACTTCGTTGGACTGGTCATGTTGCGTGGATGCCTGATTATCGTCTTCCAAAGCAACTACTCTATTCAGAACTTAAAAATAGAAAGCGTAATGCTGGTGGTCAACAAAAGAGGTTCCAAAGATCACCACAGCCAACCACAAAGGAACAAGCACACCCTACGCCGATCGCGACCTCTCACCGCCAAGGACATACAAGCGAACAACAGAGAACCAACACAAACGATGCTGACACCAAATCCTACATATACTAAGGAAAAAAGAAACATCGCCCCCCACCCCACCCACCTCCTCCCCCCCTTTCTGCCTAATGTCTCAACAACCAAAATTGATCTGTAAAAATGTTACATGGAAAAATGCGAGAGACATTGTATACTTGTAAACCAAGAAAATCTCTAATAAAAAAAAAAGAGGTTCAAAGACTCTCACAAGGCAAATCTTTAAAAATGTAGTATAAACACCGGCAATTGGAGAACAGCCTTTATCAAAGGTGTCATGGGCTTTCAAGACACTCGAACTCAGGACGAAAGGGAGAAACGTGCTAAGAGGAAGTCATGTTTGGCAAACCCTCATTGTAATCAGCTCTCACCTGGAAACCTATGTCCCCATTGTGGAGGGATGTGTGGATCCAGAATTGGCCTCCACAGTCACTTGAGGACTCACTGTTAAAACTGTGTTTATGGAAGACAACCTTACTTGGCTATGAGTGATCGCCAAAGAAGAAGAAGATTGAACTAGCTCATTCCTTCCTTATTGTCTGTCCTTCATCTCAAGGAATCAACTCTATTACTTTAACCCTTCCCTTTGCAAATTTCATTAACTTTAGAGCTCCCCTTCCCTGCTGCCACCCAAGGAGTATCTTGAAAATCTGTATAAAAATTTAAAAAAAAAAAATCCTTCCCGAAGCACCTTAGAGACCAACTAAGTTTGTTCTTGGTATGAGCTTTCGTGTACATGCACACTTCTTCAGAAAATCTGTGCGCAGCTGATCACTTGAGACTATGGGATAAAAGCACTTTTCTATTTAAAAACAACTTGCATATTCAGCCAATGATTGGCTTCAGTAAAAACTTTCCAAACGCCCTTGGCTGTCCATATACTTCTCCTCCCCCTACACGATGACAGTCTAGGACTGCCACCAAAATGAATACAAAGCACATCTCTGTCGAGGTTTTCACATATTCTGTAATGCTGCAATTATTGATACTACACAAATGGTTGTATCCCATGTTAATCATACTCAGAGCGGACCCATTAAAATTAATGGGCGTGATCACGGGCCATTCCTTTCAATGGGTCTACTTTGTGTAGAACTTAAAGGTAAAGGTAAAGGACCCCTGACAGTTAAGTCCAGTCGCAAACGACTCTGGGGTTGTGGCGCTCATCTTGCTTTACAGGCCGAGAGAGCCGACGTTTGTCCGCAGACAATTTTTCCAGGTCATGTGGCCAGCATGACTAAGCCGCTTCTGGCGAAACCAGAGCAACGCACGGAAATGCCATTTACATTCCTGATGGAGAGGTACCTATTTATCTACTTGCACTTCGATGTGCTTTCGAACTGCTAGTTTGGCAGGAGCTGGGACCAAGCAACAGGAGCTCACCCCGTCGTGTGGATTCAAACCACCGACCTTCCAATTGGTAAGCCATAGCCTCAGTGGTTTAGACCACAGCGCCCTGTAGAACTTAATTGGCTACAACTCAAAGCAAGGAAAATGAGCATCAACTATTCTGACAGGACATGAGGGAATTTTGAAAATGGCACCTCGGCTACCATGCTGGTCACTTGCAAGTATGCAACTCATACATCTCCAGCAAATGCCCTCATTTGATTTGGAACAAGCACTTCATCGTAGTAATTTATGTTAGCCAGAGTGTGTAGGCCAACGATTTTTCAAGAGGACTTTCTTCAGGACAGGGAAGGACACATGAGCAAAGAGCATTTTATGCAACTAACTACCACCACCCACCGCTCTTCATTTTTATATGGCAAATCATATTTCCAAGAACGCCTCTTGCGTCTATCAGCTGAAAGAACAAAAATCAAGAAGAAGAAGAAGAAGAAGAAGAAGAAGAAGAAGAAGAAGAAGAAGAAGAAGAAGAGACCTTGAGATAGAATCTAATTTGGAGGAGGATTCCATTTTATTCTATTCTCCACTGCCACCTTGTGGAATACTTAAAGCAATTAAGCTTGCTGGTTTGTTTCATCCCAAAGATCAGAACACCAATAAAACAGCCAGACTTTGACTTTTTGTTTCATACCCATAAATTTCATGCTTGGGCCTTGTGGGTGGTTTACTAATGCACTTAGCTTTCAGATTGCCCATAAAATATATCCTGATATCAGCTGGCAATTATATTCATAAAGTATAATGTACATAAATAAATAAATCATATCCATTAGTGTTAATTTAACAGCTGGGAAAATCTAAGCTGGCATTAGATACTATTTAGTTAACTAGTTAATATCGCTATGATCTGGGCTATTTAACCCCAACACCTCCCCAAAAAAGTGAAAAACAAATGCGCCATTTAAATTTTATTTACTTCTAGTTTTAAGTAGATGAACTGTTTCCCACTTCTGTAATGAACCAAGGTTCTTGGGTTTTAAAAGTTGACAACAGCAAAAACATAACTCTCTTGGTTCAAACTCAAGAAAATAACAACCCTGAATTGCCATTTCTGGGATGGGAAGTGTGACCTGTTGTCAACAACCCAGTTGCAATATCGTTCGCAAATTAAGCCCCAAATCACCATATTTGAAATCACCCAAAAGTACTGCCATTGCAAAACCTGGTGTGCATCTGGATACATCCGTCACCCATCCACCAGCATTACTTTCACTTAAGTGTTCGTTTAGGCAGTCAGTCAATCATCAGAGGTGGGATTAGGGAACCTTCCACACAGTACCTTCCTACCTCCTTCCTAAAGCTTTGGGAAGGAGGCGTGAGGGCTCTGGCAGGGTCCGAGAGTCCTCCTGCCTGCTTCCCAAATAACAGGGGACAGGAAAGTGGTGAATTGCATCTTCCCCCCCCCCCCACACACACACAAAGTATGGAAAAAGTCACCTAAAAGTGAGAAAGCGCATTTGACAGGAGGCGAAAAATGTGAAGGAAATGCGTGCTCCCTTTCAGTTCAGCACTGAATGTGATGATAAACAACAAAGGTGATGTCTGGGGAGCGGGAGACCTACCAATTTCAGTCGGAAGCTCTGTGATCAGGTTACTTGGTAATTCTAGTATTCTCAGCTCCTGAAATAAGGCAATGTAGGCTGGAATGGTTGTGATCATAGTATTGCTAATATGCCATTCTTTTAGATGTGTCTGTTCTTTCAGAGAATCTGGAAATTCCTAAGAAAAGGAGACAGGCATAAGGTCTTTATTTAGGAATATTCACAAACAGAATCTTGTCAACATTTTGAGATGCAAGCTGATGTTACTAAACGTGCTATGGACATGTGTTTCATTATACTATGCACTTCCATCTATGTTTCTATGAAATCACAATCTCCCCCCCCCCATTTAACATGCATGAAAAGGGGAGGGGGCAGCTCTCTCTTGGTCTTCTCTCATGTATTTTAAAAGGAAGACCAGCAACTTACACACATTCATAATGCCAATAATACATGTATTTTTAATACACAATGCTGAACTAGAGGAGATGCTGGAACTATGTGATCAGATCTCACATCTCTTTAAATATATATTAAAAACAGTCCCAGGTATTGCAGTGACTGAAGGAGGGTGTCTTAGTCAATTTGCCTCCAGCCATTTCCCAAATATAAATCATTCCCCAGCAGCTGTTTCTGCTGTTAAAGAAAACATACATGCCACCCCAATCTCTGGGCAGTGAGAGTCTCCAGGGATTCCATAACTTTTTACAGGGTTTGGTTTCCTTGGAATGAAGTTCAGCAGAGACTGTGGTGTGTCTATAGGATAGATGGTTTTGTTTACACACATATATACAGGTAACTTGAGCATAAGATGGAGGTGCTCACCACATTAACACATCTTGCTCCCAGATATGGTTGCTAGAGGAGCCCCACAGTTCAGCACAGAGCCAGAAAAAAATGTCTCTGCCTCAATCTTTTGGATGCTGATGAGGACACTTAAGTGGCCATCTAAGGTCATTGTCTTCCATAAAAGAAGCTTGTCTGACTGGTTCAGCAACCTCCTCTCCTAGATTCTAACTCTCACTGGATATAGGAGGCCAAGAACTGGAAGCTGCTCAGGGCATCATTCAGATTGACCCTCACCCCTCAATGCAGGAACACCATGTATGTTTTCCTTGATGAGGCAAACAGCCAGCTGAGATAGGTGTGAGTTACATGAGGCAAAAAGCACAGGGCAAAAGGTTGTCCATGAGAAACCAAAAGAAACCAAAACTGGCAAAGATGTTCCAGAGGTTTCTCACCTGTTTTAGAAGATTGCCTTCCCTCTGATCTTCATTTCTCCCTTTAGCAATATTTATTTTTTCAAGAGTTAAGGAAGAAACGAAGCTCAGAGGGACGAAGTGACAATCTTCTAGAACAGGAATGGGAAACCTCCGGGCCTCAGCCCAAATTCGGACCACCGGGTCTCAGAATTCAGATTGCATAGGTCTCCCCAGACCACCCCACACACCCCTTGTTTGTAAGTGCTGCCAGCACAGCCAGATAGGCCTGCCCAACCTCACTAGAGGCCACTTTGAGTTGGACATTCTCAGCCCTGGAACTGGCTGTAAAACAGGGCCATCTTTGGGGGATAAATTAAGTTTGAGTAGTGCTTATGTCCACGAATGGTTTCCCCTTGTGACTTTTTCAGTCTGAGAGCCACATTCTCTCCTGGGCAACCTTCTGTAGTAGAAAGTAGTAGAAAGCTACCCTGGAGATCTTTCCAGCCTACCTCATAGCTGTCAACGTTTCCCTTGCGAGGAATCCTATTCGGAATAAGGGAATTTCCCTTTAAAAAAGGGAAATGTTGACAGCTATGGCCTACCTTGCCTTTAAATTATGTTGGAAATGCAGCGGGCTTCCATATTGCTTTCCTATTAAAGATGAAGGCTAGACTTTTCTAGTGGCTGTCTTTGTGGAACAATTTATCAGCTTCCTGCTGGCTTCTGAAGATTACTGAAGAACATGAGGGAATTGAAGAGCAGAGCCAAAAGGAAGCCTGTGTAAATTTCACTTCCTATCATGAGCTGGTTTGTAAACCAAGCACTAAAATGCCATATAAGCCTGTCTATAGCCATATGCATGGTGGGAAGCACAATTCTGAAAAGCCAGTCATAATAAGTTTTCAAGTGTCCTTTAAACATATTTTCACATTCGTTTTTTCTGCTTTTCTTTTGATCCCTTTTCGTATTTATTTTTCAAGTATGAACGTTGTTGTAGTATTATGCTAACTTTTGCTTTATACAAGGCATTGCAATTCATTTTTTCTAAGGCTAGAGAAGAAAATGTTGCAAGCCTACAAGCAAAGGCTCTAATTCAACAAAGTTGAGGCATGCTTAAGTCAAATGAAGTCAATAGATGTTGGCGCACCTGATTCTGATAGATTGTGACCAATGTGATTATATAAAAGGTGGGGGGAAACTGATTTAATCCTCTAACCTCAATATCATTTGTGGCAAAGTGTTGCACCACCCAAATATTCTACCCACTTACTGTCCAGTGTTCTCCTGAAAGTTGAAAAATAAATTTGTTTCTTTCTTTCTGCGTTTCATTCAACAAGGCAATCTTCTTAATGAGAGGCGAGTTGTTTTCAACCTTATCCAAAATTCTGTTAGTATCTACAACACCATTATTCAGATACGCGGCTTGTGGAATGCCATTTCTTCTGCACTCTAGGATAATGTCCCATTCTTGCCTTATCCTGAAACAGGACAAATGAAAGCATTTCTCTTTTCTTTCTTATTCTCTCTCCGCCCCATAAAAAACACATGTAATAACATCGTGTTTCAAAAAAGACAAGATCATTCAGCTTCCAAATGAGATCGTATAATTTCTGTAAAAAAACAACACCAACAGCTTAAAAGCACAGGAAGTGGGTGTGACTGTGCACACAACAACAGAGGGAGAGATACGAACATTGTGACTGCATGTGGAACTAGTGTTCTTTGGCTAAGGAAAAGAATATCCATTGGGTCTTCTGTTGTACATTAATAGGCACCAGAAGGAAGCCAAACTCACTCTTGATGGACTCCCATTCATTTCTGAGATGCTCTGTAACAAAGTAAGCTCATGCTCTCCAACATTTCTCTGATGAAAATAGGGACTCCCCATTCCACAATGATAATTTTACTGTTTATACCCCACACACATCTTACTGGATTGTCCCAGTGACTCTGGGCAGCTTCCAACATATATAAAAACATATATGTTCACCCATTCCCACCACCCTCTGAGTAATACCCCTCCCCACTCCCTCACTATATTTAAGGATCTGGTGACTTCTGTTTCAGTGTATCTGAAGAAGTGTGCATGCACACGAAAGCTCATACCAAGAACTAACTTAGTTGGTCTCTAAGGTGCTACTGGAAAGATTTTTTTATTTTATAAAAACATAATAAAACATTAAACATAAAAAACTTTCCTATACAGGATTACCTTCAGACAGCTTGGGATAACTCCATACCCTCCAACATTTCTCCAATGAAAATAGGAGTGTTCTAAAGAAAATAGGCCCCTCGTGGATCACTGCTTTGTCATGGCGAAGGGGCTTGAATAACTCCAAGAAGCTATGAGCTATGCCTTGCAGTGCCACCCAAGACGGACAGGTTATAGCTGAGGGTTAGGCTAAATGCGATCCACCTGGAGAAGGGACTGGCAAACCACTCCAGTATTTTGCCAAGAAAACTCCATGGACATAAAAAAGGAGAAGCTTTGAGAAGAAAGTGAGAGTTTCCAATGCATGCTCTGGTTCATGGGGTCATAGAGAGTCGAACACGACTAAGACGACTAAACAAAACAAAGGAAAATAGGGACACTTGGAGACTCTGTAATCTGCCATATACCAAGTCAGAACACATAGCCCTGACTGAAAGCAGCTCTCCAGTGTTTTTTCTTTTGGGGGGGGGGGGTGTTTGTGTTAAGCATGCCCGTGTTACGTAGCACGATCCGGAACAGATCGCATGCGTAACACGGGGTACCACTAATACCCACCTGACTGGGTTACCTCAGCCACTCTGGGCGGCATCCAACATATAAAAAATAATAATAAAACATTAAACATTTAAAAGCTTCCCTATATAGGGCTGACTTCATATGTCTTCTAAACGTTGCATAGTTACTTGTCTCCTTGGCTCAGGGGTTGCCTAACTCCATACCCTCCAACGTTTCCCCAATGAAAATAGGGACGTCCTGAGGAAAAGTGGGACATTCCAAACTGGGATGGCTTCTGTAAATCTGGGATTGTCCCTGAAAAATAGGGACACTTGGAAGGTCTGCAGTATTTGATCAGGCCAGCAACCTAGAACTAGACTGGGTGCATTTTATAACCAGCACTTATTGTTTCTGGCAAAATTTACGCCACAACTTTATTGATTACAGCAAGTGATTGGTTGCATAGGCTCTGGTTCAACTAGCTCCCTGCTCTGCAGGTAGCGCTGACCCAGGGTTCCAGCATAGGTCAGCCAAGGGTGAACACCTGGATAAACGGTAAGCCGGGGACATGCTCTATCCGCCACCCAAATGTCCCCCTGGACTCAGGCACAGCCCCCTCTCAGGGGTTGACCAAACCATTGAGTCTCTGGATTCCTTTAACAGAATACCCTTCGCATAGGGATATCACCTGAACCAGAGCCTATCCATAACCTTACAAGTTGTGACGATTTGCTATGTGGCAGGCAAAACCCAAATGGCAACAGCCAATCAGCCAAGTGGGGGAAATTCCTGCCGTGCCCCTGTCCCAATGACAGACGACACACGACAGCATAGCAAGGTCAAGCGCAAAAGCCCTAAAAGTAGGTAGAGGTGGGCAGGTGTTCCAATGCACGCACCGAAAGAGGAAGCTCTGGGTCACGTTCATGGGTATTTATAGGTCCCTCGATCCATTTAGCTTGCGTCCCATTGGCCTGATTGAACCCTGCATCGAGGGACCTACCAATTGGGTGTTGTGGCTATCCAATCATACCCACCCACACACTGGAGTAGGAAGGGCGGGGCGCCCCGGGCAGCACGATCCTGGTAGGGTTCCACCTCGGCTGCCACCCCACCAGCGCTGCATGCCACGCCCCCAGAACACGTGCTCCGCCCCTGCGGGTGGCACACCCTACCCCCGAACATGCGCCATGCCCCTGCGGGCGGCGCGGCCCACCCCCAGAACACACGCCAGCCCCACCCCACCTGCTTCCCGTCCCCGGTGCCAGAGCATGACGCTCCACCACTGCACCCACAACACAGGGTTTGGTTGCCAGGTCTCTTTAAGGGGGGGGCCCCGATTTATCTTCAGTCTCTTCTCCCATACCCCAGACAGTAAAGCAAAGAATTGGAAGGCATTCAAAGGTCATCTAAGCCAACCTCCTGCCAATGAAGAAAATCTACTGCATGGATTGTTTATTTAAAACATATTTCTACCACCTTTCAGTTCTTTTTTTAAAAAGGCTACCAAGGCGGCTTACAACACATGACCCCTGCAGAATGGTGTTTTATTTAGCAGGTGTATTTTGCTATATGAAGTGCATTCGGTGTGGATTTATTCTGCTTTAGTTTATTCTGCAATGCTTACCCAGTGCTGCCACATTGTTGCTGTCCGGAGGGGCTATACAGTGCAATAGAAGCAGAACCAGAAACAACAACCCAGAACATTTGTGTAATAAAAAGTTATGGGATTTCAGCCATGAAGTTATAGGATATGCACTCACTGGAAATGAAGCCGTGCAGCCACCCAAAACCGTTTCAAACAGAACTGAAAGCAGGGTTGTATATGAGCACCCCAATAACATCATTAGCACAAATCGTCATGAATGTACAATAAAAATGACATTCAGAGGGGCCTAAAATTTCAGTACAATTAAAACCAAGCAAAACAAATCTATAGCTCACAAGGTTAAAATGCAGTGGAAGTAGTCTGGCGGAATAAAAATGTCTTAACTGCCCACCTAAAAGATATCTGAAAATGGGCCGTGCTAACCTTAGGAAGAAATTACACAGTCAAGATGTTGTCCCTATAAAGCCCTGTCCTGCATTTCTGCCCATCACATCTCTGTTGGTGGTAGAACACAGAGAATGGCCTCCAAAAATTATTGCAACTGATGAATAGGTTCCTACAGGTTATATTATTATTATTATTATTATTATTATTATTATTATTACCCCGCCCATCTCTCTGAGTTTCCCCAGCCACTCTGGGCAGCTCCGAATAGTGTTAAAAACAATACAGCATTAAATATTAAAAACTTCCTTAAACAGGGCTGCCTTCAGATGTCTTTTAAAAATAGGATAGCTATTTCCTTGACATCTGATGGGAGGGCGGGAGCCACTACCGAAAAGGCCCTCTGCCTGGTTCCCTGTAACTTGGCTTCTCGCAGTGAGGGAACCGCCAGAAGGCCCTTGGCACTGGACCTCAGTGTCCAGACAGAATGATGGGGGTGGAGACGCTCCTTCAGGTATACAGGACCGAGGCCGTTTAGGGCTTTAAAGGTCAGCACCAACACTTTGAATTGTGCTCAGAAACGTACTGGGAGCCAATGCAGATCTCTCAGGACCTGTGTTATATGGTCCCGGTTCTGTGGATTTGGGTGCTCAAAAGAAAGATTCAAGACCACTGCATTTCCCCTCCTTTGAAATGAAGCAAAGCTGTTGCTGAAACATCCTAAGCTCAAGCAAGGAAAGGGGCTGGAGAGGTGGGGCATTTTGGTGGAAAGTTCTAGGTTTTAATTGCAGGGAAATATCTTCCCAAGATACAATATGATTTATTTATTTTTGAGGGGAGGGCATTTTGGAGTCAGTAAGTTCAGTGGGATCCTGTATGGACATATAGCTAAGTCTCCTCTGTGTTTCTGGCTGTGAACAGGGCATTTTAAGAGCAGCGGGCCACATGCATTTTTCCCCAAATTCCCTGTAATATTTACCGTATTTTTAGCTCTATAGGGCGTACCGGACCGTAGGGCGCACCTCATTTTTAGAGGAGGAAACAAGGGGGAAAAAATTTCTGGTTTTCCTCCTCTAAAAGCCCTGGTTTGTTTTTGGTTTTTTGGTGTTTTTTTTAGGATCAGCTAAAAGTTTTGCAGCTTTTTTTGCAAAGGGAAAAGCCCTGTTTTTTTGAGGATCAGCTGAAAGTTTTGCAGCTTTTTTTGCAAAAGGGGGAAAGCCCCATTTTTATGGGGTTCAACTCACATTTCTGCAGCTTCTTAAGGAAAGGGAGCCTTTTCTACAGTTTCCAGACAGATAATTTAATCAGCCAGTCACATGTCGCTGGGGAAACAAACAACCTCCCTCTGCAGCACATTCAACAATGGAGGCCTGGGCAAGGGGGAGGGGCTGAAAGGGAGCCGGGACTCTTATCTCTCTTGCTGATCAGCTGCTGAGGGGGTCCTTTCAACACCCCCTTTTCTCTTTGTAAAATAAAAAGCACGAGCTGCTTTTGGCCCCTGGGCAATTCGGCTCCAGGGACCACCATTCGCTCTGTAAGACGCACAGATATTTCCCCTTACTTTTTAGGAGGGAAAAGGTGCGTCTTATGGAGCGAAAATACGGTAAGCAACGGAGGCAAAACAGAGGTTCAGATTTAACAAGTCAAACCAAGATTCACATAAGACTAATCGCAAATGCGCAGAGTGGATCTGAGACAAATTGGGCTGCAGTGCTACAGATATAAGGTGAATTGTACGGCCAGGGCTCACCCCTAATGAATATAATGTACTGCAGGGAGAGAAAAGCTTTCAGCAAAGGGTATGTTGAGAGGGAGAGCCTCAGGGAGCAACCCATGGTATGGGATAAGGGTCTTTTTGCCAGTACTCAGAAGTGCTCTTTTTTCCATGTGTGAAATGTTGAAGGACATGAAATTCAAGGGCAGCACTCAACTCTTGCAATAGTTAGCAGATTACCCCGCAAGGTCGGCAAAGGCATGCAAATCATTCAGTCAAGGGTTTACACAATGTGGGTAAGTTAGATGTTCTGGTTTATTTCTGATGTTGGCCATTCAGTCTCTAGACCAAGGCCACACAATTTCCAATTACTATGTGGAGTGCACTGCACTTTTGCACACCTCCCCAAGATGTCAAATTTCTGTCTCAGACTGCAGAAACGAGGGTGAAACACTTGGCAGGCAACAATACATGGTTGACAGAAGCCTGCGTTAGACGAATACGTTTTTATCTGCATGCTTAACTGTTCCTATTAATTTCCATAGGCCCTGAGGGCACTTAGCCTTCTCAGAATTCTGTCCGTATAGGAAACCACTGAACTAAATCATTTGCAATTCGCATACCCTGTTTCTAAAGCATCCTGTTGTATCTTACTATATTGGGAAATGGAAACACAGGGCTAGGCTATTTTCCTGTTCCTCTGCAACTTTTCTATCCATCTATACAGTGCATTTTTTCCTGGGGGGACGCAGGGGTACACATAACCCTAAACATTTTGTGAATCTAAGTTTGGCCTCATTGAGGGGCAGTATTTCAATATGAGTAGGAAAATAAACATTTTTTTAGGGGGGAAAGCACTGCATCTTTATTACTGTCTTAGAAAGCCTTACAACTGCAACACACATACAGTGGTACCTCGGGTTGCGCACTTAATTCATTCCGGGGTGCCGTTTGCACCCTGAACAGTGTGCAACCCAGGTGGTGCTTTTGCGCATGCGCGAAAGCGCAATATCGCACTTCTGCACATGCACGAACTGCGCAGACCGCTTCAGCGCATGTGCGAACTGTACAGAACGCTTCCGCGCATGTGTGGACCATGCGGACATGCACAGAAGCGTCCACGCTCCGTGTTGCACTCCTGGGTTAGCGGAGTACGCAACCGGAATGTACGCAACATGGAGTGTGCGCAACCCGGGGTATGACTGTACTGTACTGGTTCTGGAGCCTTGGGGTGCAGGAAACAACACAGAGCATTATTCACTGGAATTGTTGATAGGTACGGGCATGTGACCGCAGTGTTTTTAAGAACTTTGTGTTACCAGATCAGTGGAATTGCAAGTTGCCCATGTTGGAGGGCAGTAGGTCCAGATAACTATTGCTGAGTGCCATTTTAGCTGGCATTTATTCACTAATATTCAAAGATGGTATGTGAAAAGCCAATGTCAATAATGCTAAAAACAGGTATAACCTACCTATTTTTGCCAGAGAAAATTCCCCTTCAATGTTAATTGCCAGTAATGTCAGCACAAATGTCAGTTGCAAATGCTGCTACACAGGGGCGTCTTAGCCATAGAGGCTAGTGGCGCAGGGCGCCACGGTGCCAAGTTCTGGAGGATGCCAGGGAAGAGGCGGAGGCTGGACATGGCACCTCCCAGCATCAGCTCGCCGCCCTCGCCCGCCTCCACCATGCCGCGCCGCGCCTGCAGCCTCCTCCCTGCCGGAGGAGCCGCCCTGCCGGCAGCCCCACCCTCGCTGCCCTTGCCCACCTCTGCCATGCCACGCCGTGCCACACCCAGAGCCTCCATCCTGCCAGAGGAGCCGCCCTGCAGCTGCTGCCCGCCCGGAGGGAAACATGGGGGTGGGGGTGAGGGGCGCCAGAGGGATCCTTGCACCACAGCGCCAAATAAGCTTAAGACGGCCCTGCTGCTACACTATCATAACGTAGTTGGCTTTCCCTAAGCTATATTCCCTGTTACTCATGTCTGTTTTTCTTCAATTCTCTTTACTTTTGTTTTTGGCAGCTTGTTTGGTGGGTGCTGCTATTGATTCAATTTATTGCGAGAATCCAGCAAATTGCAAATGGCCTTCATCAATAGCACCTTCTTTAATCACAGACCCTTTTCACTCTACCATCCTCAACATCCAAGGAAAAGATCAAAGTAAGCAAATTTTATGCTGCAGTGCCTTCTGGCACAGGGCCATTCGTCCACTTCAGAAGTTGGCTGAAGTCTTCAGTGCAAGCCTTTACTGTCTACAACTGGCTGAGAATGTAGAATACTGAAAATCTCACTCAAGTGGTATAATATCTGTACTTGTAAGGTTAGGCGTTGGGTAAGCCTTTGTGATGGGAGGGGAGGTTGTTGCCTCTGCCTGCCCCTCCTCAATAAGGGTATCACGTTAAATGGATCCGGGTGTGTGTCTGTATTCTGTCCGAAGCCTGGGCATGGGCTAGGGCCATGCCACGACTCCATTTGGGACCCTGGGGGTGCCCTGATTTGATGTATATCAGGTTTCCTAAACCTCGGCCCTCCAGGTGTTTTTGGCCTACAACTCCCATGATCCCTAGCTAGCAGGACCAGTGGTCAGGGATGATGGGAATTGTAGTCTCAAAACATCTGGAGGGCCGAGGTTGAGGAAGCCTGATGTATATTATAGGGCTCCCCCTACCGGTGGTTTACCCTTAGGAGACTTCCTGCAGAAGGGCAGGAGTCAGGATATAGTCTGGTTTCACCCAGTACCTAAGCCAAACCGCTCACATCTCTAACCAATAAAGTTGTGGCCTATTTTTGCCCATTAACCTAAACTATACGTGTCCTTGTCATGCAATCGGTACTCCACACAATGTGACCCTGATTTTGCAGAGGTTACACCTTTGCAGCACTTGAAAATGGCTAGGGATTAGGAGCAAACCAAGCCTGGAAGAGCACTGTTCAAAGAGGAAGTTTTTTATAGCTCTTCCTCCCTAGAAGGGTCCAATTGCCAACCTTGGTTGGTGAGGCCTGCTCAGACCCTGAGAACACTTTTGGGCCCAAAGCAATTCTCTAATGCAGCTGTCGCATATAAACACATGGGGCATCCACACAAATTGCTGAAGGATCCCAGGTCTTCCCCAGTGACACCCAACATCCACACAAAGGTTGGATGGCCATCCGTCAGGTGATTCTTTAGCTATGATTTCTTTAGCTGTGACTGAACTAGATCGACATTGGGATCCCTTCCAACTTAATTCTATGAGTATCATGGTTCTCAGCCAGTGTGGTGTAGTGGTTAAGAGCGGTAGACTTGTTATCTGGTGAACCGGGTTCGTGTCTCCGCTCCTCCACATGCAGCTGCTGGGTGACCTTGGGCTGGTCACATTTCTTTGAAGTCTCTCAGCCCCACTCACCTCACAGAGTGTTTGTTGTGGGGGAGGAAGGGAAAGGAGAATGTTAGCCGCTTTGAGAATCCTTCGGGTAGTGAAAAGCGGGATATCAAATCCAAACTCTTCTTCTTCTACTTCTTCTCTTATACCACCATGTAGGGTCATATTATCACACCACTATTTGAATGTACACAGGTGAAAACTGTCTCTATGCTCAAAGAAGAGAGAGAGTCGGAAATGGTCTATTCTTCTTTGCAGTCTTAGCAACGCTTTTTGTCAAAACATGATAGTCAATGTCTCTAAATAAGCATAGCTACGTTGACTTCAAAAGGTACAGCTGAGCCTTGGCTTTGCTTCTACTCTGAATAATCATGGTGATTGAGAAGTCTTTCACATTGCCAAACTGAATTGTTCTGTTAAAAGGGGAGGGATTAGGCAGTCCACAATTTTCCAAGTAGCTCTGTTGCCTCTTTTCTTTCTTTTTAAATTACATATGAAAGATCACATATAGATGGTGTTGTGTATTAAGCAATAACACAGTCAAGATGTTTAATATAGTGTATTGTGTTGTATTACAGACCTTATTTGAATGTACAAGTTACAGCGGGAACGGCAATCATTTGCTGATTCAGGGAGCAGGATTTGGATCCTCTGCTGGATTGGTTTCCACGGGAGGGAAGACGTGCCATTGGTTCCCGCCAAAATGTATTTTCTCCCTACTAGATGACTGTTACTATATAAACCCCAGTTTTCTCCTTTCCTGTTAGCTCTTCCCTGTGTCTGAAATAAAGAGATGTTGTACCTGATTCTTGCCTCCAGTTATTAACGACACTACAGATGGTTACAATAAAAACCATCACAGCACCAGCACTTTCCTTTAAAGTTAGCTGCTCTAATAGAAAAGAAAGTTCCCAAGGGCTGATTGCAGCTGGCCATTGATTCTGTAGGTTCACCCTATCTGTACTTAAAAACAGTCATGCAGCAGGAAGAATTGCCTCCGTTTCCCCATAAGTTAAATGCACAACCACTTCCTCTGAATAACTAATCCAACTGGAATGACAAAGAGCTAACCTGGAACAAATAAGACTGCTTCCAAAAGCTACATATACCAGGTGAACCTTGTGTTCACTGCCCACCACTGAAAGTTACTGTAACTCACTGAACTAAGCAAAATTCCAGATTATTTATTTATAATAAAATAAATATCAGAATAAATGTAAGAAAATGAGTAAGAAAGGAGAGTTTGTATTGATTTCTTACACAGAAGCCCTGGGTCAAGCAACTTCTCAGAATTCAGACTAGAATATTTTGCCGCTGGGTAAAAATATTCCCCTTTTTTGCCCATTTCTGTCATGGGCATCTGTTAAATAATATAGAGGGCATCACTAGCAGTAAGAGTCACAACTTCTCTCTCTCTCTCTCTCTCTCTCTCTCTCTCTCTCTCTCTCTCACCATTTTATGAATTCTAAAAGGGGTATTTGTGCCTTTGTATTGAGATGCTGTGCCACCCAAAAATGGGGAGGTGCCTATCTAGTTTTGCTCCTAAGTTCAAAGAGCAGTGAGGCTTGAGCACTCATCTAGTTCCATATATTTATTTATTTATTTATTTATTTGTTTGTTTGTTTGTTTGTTTGTTTTTAATAAGAATTTATTGGGTTTTTCAAAATCAAATTAAACAAAATACAAAAACACACACTACATACACTACACAAAAACACACCAACAAAAAAACACAATTATTTAACAATCCTTCTCTTCTTTAAAATCCTAGGCCTGGGACTTCCTCACGTCCTCTCTTATGCGTTCATTTCTAATCTTCTTTAGTAACTTTGTAACGTTGTAAAATCCTATTTCTTACATCTAATCTTAGTCTTACTGTAAGACCATAATGGGCTCTTGAGCTCTTGAGCGGTGGATTCAGGAACACGAAGAGGCAAAACACCATGCAGGGTTCAGCAGGATTTATTTTGAGTTACATATGTAAAGCAAAAGGCACAATCCAAAAGTTGGACTGAGCACTGAGAGACTGGCGCGTACTCCTTATAAAGAAAATACAGAAACCGAAAATAGAAACCGAAAATTGGCTCAAGGTTCACATGTTCCCTAGGAGGGTAACCTCCCAAAGCCTCCCCAGTCTGGGAATGTGTACCTGGCGAGCTTTGAATATACTTGGCAGGCTTCCCAGAAATATAGCAACATCACCTAGCTTGTGAGCACACAGATCCGCTATTGTATGCTGAAGGTTGAACCTATTCATAAGGCATGTGTGTGTGCCTAATCAGCAAGAAAGCATAACTTCAGTTAACCGGCAATAATACTTATTGCATTAGATAGGAAATACAAAAGCATAAATCAATAATACCCATGCAGGGGGATGAGTCTACTAACTAGGAAATACCTTACATCTTAATGGACTGAACATAATATTAATACAGGTGGCAGGAGCCAACTCCAGCTGCATTCCTCCTGTCTGCTCAGAAAGCGCATACATCCCGTCCAAGGCTGAGAGCCCCCCCTTGCTCACACAACTCAGAGCTGCCCCTCTCCCAAAGACCCATAGGAACAATACACAAATATAAATCAATACATACCAATACATGTAATGGATACACAACTCCAACAAGCCTGACGCCTCCAGTATGATCAATCAATAAGACTAGCTCTTAAGCCCATTAAAGGCTAACCACAATTAACGGCACATTCCTTAAAAGGGGCTTTCCGTCCCCCTCTCTCATGATGGTGTTTCTATGGTAACAGCCAAGGTGCTATTTCTGTATTAACAGGCCATTGTTTAATTCCAGACCGTACACCGTTATCAAAACTTTGAAGCTGCTGGCTAGTTTTGGCTGATTTCCCAGAAATAGTTGAAGAAGCAACATTAGGCACATTCCTTTGTCTCTCTTAATATTACAAAAATACAGAAAATATATTAATGCACAAATGCTGTGAATGATACACAAATAAACAAGCTTAGAAAGCAATTAAGGCATTCATAATCAATATGGGATATTTAGCTATTTGAACTGTCCCCTTCATTACAATTATAACCAACACATCTTAAATCAGTGTTTTTCAACCTTTTTTGGGCAAAGGCACACTTGTTTCATGAAAAAAATCACGAGGCACACCACCATTAGAAAATGTTAAAAAAATTAACTCTGTGCCTATATTGACTATATATAAAGTAATTCTCTTAAATAGGAATCAAATAAACACAAAGAAAGTATTTTATAATTACTCTATTATGAAATAGTAAGTAAACAGAAATTCTTCTCTCCGCTGCTGCGCACACTGTGCTTTGGCGGGAAGGAAGTTGGAAGATGATGTCAAAAAAACCCCATACCCCCCATACCCAGGACACAGTCCGGTGCCCGCAAAAGAAAAAAGATTTTTTTATGGAAAATTCCAAGAAAATACACGTCCTTAATAGTCTTAAGCCAATTTCAGGCTATGTTCACTTCACTTGCCAAACTGCACTCCCACTGAACCGCAAAAGGAGGGCTGCAACCATCATAAACGCAAGTTTCCAGCATCCATGCTGGCAGCTTATGGAGGGGGCGGGGAAGGGCCCACGTCAAAGCGACGGCAAGGAGGAAAATAATACTATTATACCGACACCCTGTATCAACGCAAAAGATTTCGCCTAGTTTTTCTGTCAATCTAATTGGATGTTATAGCCGAGATACTCAAAGCAATTAATTAAAAAAAACCCGCATAGGAAGCGCACTTCACATACTTCGGGGCACAAAAGTTTAAGTAGGCGCGTGTAGAAGGAGAAAGGGGGAGGCCGCCGCTCCCTTTATTAGAGGCTCCTGGAAAGCGCGCCAACGAACAGGCAGCCGGCAGAGGAAGAGCAAGCAGCGGTAACTGCCCTTCACGCCCTCCGGCGCCGCTTCTCCACCCTCGCACCGCCCTCCCTCCGCCGACGGCTCCGCCAAACGCACCGCCGCGGTGCCGCCCTCGCGGCTTCTTCCCTCGACCAGCCCGCCCATCTCATCGCTGCCGAAGGCGAGCGAAGCAGCCCTGGGCGCCGCCATCTTTGGCGCCGCCTCCATTTTGCCCGCGCAGCGTCAGTAGCGCCGAAGGGCGGGAAAACAAACCCCGCCAGGTCCGGCCACAAGCCCCGTCTGCCGTTACCCCGAGGGGAGTCCCCTCCTAGGCGCCGCGAATTTAGCTAAGCGGGGCCTCGAAAAGAGCCAAAGAGAGGCGTCGCTGCGGTCTCTTCTCCACCCGCGCCACTCACCTCCACCGTAATGGCCATACCGCGACATCTTCACCCGAGTAGGGGGGGAAATCCCAACCGTCTCCACGGCACACTAGGCAACATCTCGCGGCACACTAGTGTGCCGCGGAACAGTGGTTGAAAAACACTGTCTTAAATCATACAACTTGTTCTTATCAAATAAAATATCATATTCCAAATCTTAACTTCTTATATCCTTTCTTCATTTAACTTAGTAAAGCTGTTGCCATTGTTCCTTCTGATTCCAACTTCAAAAATATAAAAAATCAACACATTTTACCATAAACCATAAAGTATTTCTTCCATTCTCAAAATCCGTTTTCCCCTCTGATATCGGAGTACCGTGGTCAGCATTTGTAATATACCTCTTAATTCCCATTACCCCACCCCCCTCCTCACCATCCTCCCCCTTCCCATATACCGGTATTTAAAACAGGGTGCAAACAGTAGCACAATTGTCCCTCTGGGACAAGACTTTCTTCTTATGCATTATATGGGGAATATAATATACTGGTAGTGGAATTGTGGGCAGTGCCAGGAGAGACAAAATATGGAGGCTTCTGGTTGTTCAAAAAGGCAGATAGCTAATTTGTTCTGAATAAATGTGTTATGCACTTCAAGATCAGATAACTCTAATCACTTGAGCATCATTGCTGATTCAATGAATCTATGTAGCCTTCCTGACCCAGAAAAGTAGCAACCAAATCAATTGCCGGCCGTTTCATTCAGCGTGTACTTCTAAACCTTGGACAAGCGGGGAAAGCCAAAAACTGTGATACGAATTTTGATGTTGTTTGATTAACTCTAGAGATGGATCAGACATTTGTATGCCGTAGGTATGACCAAACGAACGTGTAGAAGCTCATTATGTGTAAGCCAGAGTTCATTGCTAGACTCCAAGTCAGCCTGTAAAATGGAAGTGCTGCTGTCTCTTCGTGAATGCTTATGCTAACACAGAAAGTGCTGGGTTTACCGGGAAGGTAAGAGAAACCATGCGGCTGTTCTAACCCCAGGAGGATGCTGGAATCAGGCTGCTGCATATATTAACCCTCGCTATTTCAAATGAAAGAGTATGCACAGTCAGTTCCCCTCCCCTTTGGATTTTGAAAACAAAAATCTCTTTTAAAAAACAAAAAATCTCATGAGGCATTTACTTGGCTCTATCTCTCTCTTCCCTGTCTTCCCTGTTTTTTTCTCTCTCTCTTCCCTGTCAATATCCTTCCAGCTTGCACAGTAGAGGGGTGTTTCTCCCCACCCCTCCTCCTCTGCAAAGATGACTCAGGAGTTTGCTCCCAAATGGAGGGAGGGAAAGGGGGCAGCATGTGATGGCTACTGGCCAAGAGAGGACCTTTGAGCCAGGCTATATAAGCCTGCCCCTACCCAAGTTTAGCCATCCTTTGGTTTTCTACTAGTTGCTGGTCTTGTTGTTGTTGTTCAGTCATTCAGTCGTGTCCAACTCTTCGTGACCCCATGGACCAGAGCACGCCAGGCACGCCTATCCTTCACTGCCTCTCGCAGTTTGGCCAAACTCATGTTAGTAGCTTCGAGAACACTGTCCAACCATCTCATCCTCTGTCGTCCCCTTCTCCTTGTGCCCTCAATTGCTGGTCTGGTGGAGCTAAATAGGATACTTTTTCGGGGCAGAGATTCTTTGATTGGCCTTAGAGTCCCTCCTTTGTTGCCTACTCCACACTGATGGATGAGTTAGATTTGTGAGAAATTGCAGTCAAACGTAACTATGCATGAGTGCTAGTTAATACATGAAGGGGTTAAGGCCACAGAATTGTGTTCCTAGACTCCAGTTACAGTGAAGCTGCTTCTCTTCCTTTTCTCATTCTCTCTTTACAACATGTAACTAACAAGGAAGGACATGTCTCAGACTGCATGTTTGGAACTGTCTTTCTGTATATTATACCGAAGAGTATTCTACCTGAGTAGTTGCTGCATGGAATAACACATGAATCAGACATTTGGATTTTGTAAGTAAAGCTTTTTAAACTTACTTAACAGCGTGGTCTGTACATTGATCAGTGGAAACAGTTGGTCCTTGCAAGTATTAACCACCCTCAACTCCAACCTGATAATTGCCACCTGCCCATATTTTAACGTCTGAATTAATTTTAAGATGTATTTTAATTAATTGATGTCTGTTTGTATGCATATTGTGTTGTTTTTATTATGTTAGCTGCTCTGAGCCCGGCCTCGGCCGGGGAGAGCGGGGTACAAAATTTATTATTATTATTATTATTATTATTAGCCAGATGAGTTAAGAGACGGGCAAGCACTTTAAGCGGACTAAACAGGATATGAAAAGGAGTCTAACAACTTATATTCCCATGCTGTACTACTGCTTAACTGTGACTGTTGTAAACTTTGCTGGGGGCTGTCTCCCGATGGAGAGTGTCTTAAGCCCCATTTTTTGAATCCAAATGTTCAGTTGATTATTTTGCCAATTACCCACACATGGGTTACGGGTCTCGTTTTTCCTCACACATCCAGGAGTGCCATTTACTAAAATCATCACCTGCTCAGGCTTTATGAATTTGGTTAAATTGGCTTGTAGTTCCTCTCCTTATTATATTAATAAATACAACTTTTTACCCAGTGTGTCTTCTATGTGGGTGTATGGACAATAGCTGATTGGTAGGATTATAGCTTAAAAAGGGGGCTCCTTATGGGTACACATAACAAACTTAGTTGGTCTCTAAGGTGCTACTGGAAGGAAATACCAATAACAAACTTTGTTGTTCTCTAAGATGCTACTGGAAGGAATTTTTTTATTTTGTTTCGACTATGGCTGACCAACATGGCTACCTACCTGTAACTACCCTACACATGTGTGTGTCATGCATCCATAAAGCAACTGCTTCGCCCTTTTCTGATGCCATACACAAAGCTTTCCACACACACACTTGATGGGCCTAAGGGAAAGTGCAAGTTTGGGTCAACTGCCATTTTCATCTTAGAAACCTAAGTGGTACATTTCACCTTATGGCCATGTGCTAATGATATCTTAGTAATTCTGCATTTCATAATTTCTGTTTTCCCCACAGAAAATTATTAGGAGTTTCCAACAGGGTATAGCAATTGGCCATAAAAGCTTCAAATGTCATCTCCAATGTTTGGCATTTTGTGCATTGAATGCTTTACTACCGCAGTTCAATCCACATCACGACTGAAATGGCAGGACTCAGAGGGAAGCAACATTACCTGCCCACCACGAGAAAATAGCCCCTAACCAGCAATAAACTGTGGCAGACAAATAAAGCTTAACAGCCACCACTTCAGAGACAAATCTGCTTCTCTGAAAAATCAGAAAGCAAAATTTGCTATCACAGTTAAGGATATAAGAGGCAAAAAAAAAAAAATCTATTCCACCTGCACTGTTTCCATTCCACTGCAGTCGGTCTTTGTTATGTATTGAAGTTCTCACCCTAGACCACTAGGGGTGTGTGTATATAGTTCATTTGCTGCAGTTCTCACTCAGGTCCGCACATGCAAATGAGGGATTGAAAGTGACGTTCAGGGATTGGGTAACTACAGAAAGTTGTTACTGTTGCTTGTAGCTGAGTTCTATATAAGCAGGCTGCTGAGCCCTTCAGTTCAGTTCAGTTTCAGCCTGAGAATAAAGAGAGCTGCTTGGAGAATCACTGTGCCGTCTGCTGTGTCCACCCACTATTTAATAGTCTTCACTGACCACTGTGGCAAAATTACGTAAGTTAATGTCATTTGTAAATTACATTCCCTTTATGTCATCCCACCCTATTCATTTCAGTGTAAAGGAAACACAATGGAATTGCTGGGGATGCAGTCAGTTACATATCACTTGCAGACTGAAAGCAACAACAGTGAGTGCCCATTGTTTTTGCTGGATTGATTTCCATTCCAGACATGGGATGAATAAAAGAAGAAAAGGCTGAGAAATAAACCCTACACACCCTAAATCTGGGTGGTGCCATATACACCTCCTTCCAGCAACTCCTGCAGCCAAGCTGGTGCTCTGCTTCCCTTGGACCACATCAGCAAGGCCAAGAGAAAGGTCTTGTCATCTGGGCAGCCCAGGACCTTCAGAGAGGTCACTAATGCAGCAAAAACAATGCGGGAGGCAGCAATTACGAGTTACTGATCTCTGCAGCCATAATAGGCACTGTGGTTCTCCAGTGGCTTGACTTCGCCCCCAGAGGCGCACTCCATTGTCTTTCAAGACTGATGGATGCTAACAACAACAGCAGGTGGTATCTTCTCTCCAAGCCCATCGGTTCTACAGTACACCCAATTCCCCTCTTTATTCTGGCGATTCCCCCATTGTATGATGGAGAGTGGGATTGTGTGGCTGGCTATAATGATCTCTGGCAGGGGGGCAGCCTGATAAAGCAGCAAAGAGCCTCCGTCAGTTTTATACAAGCTTATTTAAAAGAAAAACACATTCAGAGCATGGCAATCTGCCTGCTCTCATTAATCTAGTTGCTCAGTCTGACTCATCGTTCCTCCCCCAACAGGAAGAACGCCTTTCGTCTCCTTCCCTTCTGTTGCTCCCAGAGCCTCTCTATCTCCTAGTTTTAGGACTGCAGGGCTGAGCTACCTCTTCCTCAGAAGACAGCCTCCGACATCTTATCTGCTGGTTGCCTGGCAACGCCTTGGCTGACATCCAGCTCTTCCACCCCTTGGGAACTAACCGCTTCTTCCCTGGAAAGGAGGGGCCCTGGACTGTTCCCTCTAAAATCAGACAGACAGCTCTCATCTCCAGAGTCAGCCTCTTCCTCACTCAGCTCAATTTTCAAGGCTGACTCTACCGGTGTGCTGGGGTTGGGGGCACGTTCCTGACACTGGCCCTGCTTCCTCCATGCATTGGAAGACAAAGGCCTGAACTCAGCATAACCAGGGTTCTAAATTGCACAGGGAGCTCCCATGAATACAGCACCTTCTCCCATCCAAATACTCACCGCCACTGCATGGAGGGTCTGCCCACAGAGGTGTGATGGCTGGTAGCAAAGTCAGGCAAGGAGGCATTATGGTTATGCTCACCAGGCCTGGCTCAGCCATGAGGTGGGGTGATGGAGGCCCCTATGGTGCTGCCCACCCAAGCACCACCACCAGCAGAGAAGCGGCGTAGGCATTGGCACTGATTTCCAGCAAGATCTCATGAGATCTCGCTGGAATCTCATAAGATCTTATGGAGTGAGGGGAACTGAACACCAAATAGCACTGCCTTGGGGAAGAGAGAATCCAACTTTCAACAGAAGAGTCCTCTTCAGCGTGTCTTTAAAACAGTTTTGTGACTGGAGAACACATTGATGGAGGCCTTTGCAGCATAACAAATCCCTGCTCCATTGACAATACCTGCTGGACTCTTTTAGCCTCTCTCAAAGTAACTTCAACAACTTCTATTTAAAGCTCACAATAACAAGATTTAACATGCCACTTTTAGCCGATATAATCAAATGAAAAGCAATCGTTTAACTCACTTGACAAAATACACTGTTACCTCTGACACATCAAACCCTCAATTTATCAAAGATTTTCTTTCTTTCTCTTGGGTTGATATGAAATATGCCACGTTCAATTCAAATGGAGCATTTTTAAACATAATTGCAGCCTTTGTCAAGCCTGAAAGCATATCATCATTGCGGCAGCGTCAAATGATTTTTACCATACTGCACTGCTTAAGTGCAGGCTTCGCAATCAATGGACACGTAAACGTTACTGCTTCAAAAGGCAGTGAGGTTGTTTCATCTCCCATGTGTCTCACGTTGTATTTGCATGTTGCTGTACTCATCAGAGAGGGGACAGAGCTGTCTTCCCCCGATGCACATTAACAGTTTCGTTTCCCCATGCCAAGGGCCGTCTCATCATAGGGGCTGGGTGGCGAAGTGCACCAGGGCGCCAGGCCCCCCAGGGGCGCCCCGCGAGCCCGCCGGCATAGCGGCCGCCCCCTCCCCAACCCGTGTCCGCCCACCGGCGGGCGACCTACATGCCGGCTGCCCTCTGGAGCCCCAGCGCTGGGAAGGGCGCGCAAAGCCCCACGCCGCTCCAGCGCCATGCCCCTCATCCCCCGCTCGCCCACCTCCCTCCGCGCTGGCTGCCCCTCGGGGGATGAGGGGCGTGGCGCTGGAGCGGCGTGGGGCTTTGCGCGCCCTTCCCAGCGCTCCAGCTGGGGCTCCGGAGGGCGGCCGGCTTGCAGCGCCACACCCCTCATCCCCCGCTCGCCCACCCCCCCTCCCGAGGGGCAGCTAGCGCGGGAGGGAGGTGAGCGGAGAGGCGGCCCACCGGGGGCGCCGAGGGATCCTCGCGCCAGGGCGGCCGATCCCTTTAAGGCGGCCCTGCCCATGCCTGCAGACTCCTGAAGCTGCCATCTGGGCGTGTGCAACACCTCAGCTTCTCTGCAAAGTGAATGTGGCTTATTTTTTTCAAATTGGACGGAAGCTGGTTTGAGGGAAAATGCATCAATCAGCAGTGTTTCTCGCAAATGACAGAGTAGATACAGATTGTGACTAACATCATGTGTGCACAGCTTCAAATGCTAGTGGCAAGAGCACACAGGAGCCAGAGTAAATGTGTAATGTGTGCATAGCCTATGATATGGCTGGGAAATACTGTGCACACTTCTGGACATACCGTAATTCAGGCGATGGGCCACAGATCAGTGGAAGAGCATGTGCTTTGCTTTGATAAAGGTCCCAGCATCTCCAATTCAAAAAGGATCAAATAATGAGAAAGACTCTGGAGAGCTGCTGCCAGACAGAGCAGACAATATTGTGCTAGACAGGGGAAGTTGCATGAGGCTTGAGGGAAATTTGCAGAGATGGGGGTGGCAGGATAAGAAGGCGCTGGAAGGCTGAAGTGAGGAAGAAGAGCTTGTGAATCCTTTAACTCAGGGGTCCCCAAACTAAGGCCCGGGGCGGGGGCTGGATGCGGCCCAATCGCCTTCTAAATGCGGCCCGCGGACGGTCCAGGAATCAGCGTTTTTTTTACATGAGAAGAATGTGTCCTTTTATTTAAAATGCATTTCTGGGTTATTTGTGGGGCATAGGAATTTGTTCATATATTTTTTTCAAAATATAGTCCAGCCCTCCACAAGGTCTGAGGGACAGTGGACCGGCCCCCTGCTGAAAAAGTTTGTTGACCCCTGTTTTAGAGGAGTGAAATTCTCAAGTGTCATCCAAGTCCCATAAAGAGGAGAAATGTACAGAGGAAATCTTTGACTTCTTGCACACTAGAGACCATTGGGTGGCTCATAAACTCTTCAGCAAATTGAAATAAATGTTAATATAAGTCTGTGTCCTTCTCATGCATAACTGATGAAAACGTGAGTCTGTTTGGTTTGAGCAAACATGCAGCTCTGCAGCTGTAATATGAAAGTGAATGCAACTAGCTCTCTGGTAATTCAGAGAGAATTTAAGAGTTGCCATCAGGATACTTGTATGTTCTGTCAAAGATTTGTGGCTGCTAACAGAGTGTTTCTGTAGACTTCTGGTATTAATGATATTTCCTGTCAAATGTGAAAATGTTTGCTTGTTATGACAGCCAAGGCCTCTTAGCATACTCTGAGATAAAACATTAAAAATAGGCAATTTAGAATAATAATAATGATGGTGGTGGTGGTGATGTTGTGATGATGTGGTAGATGGGCAATCAGTCCAGCCTGATATATTACTATTTAATATTATTATTTATTAAATTTGCATCTTAAAATGCAGAGAAATCACTTTGCCGACAAAGGTCCTTATAGTTAAAGCTATGGTTTTCCCAGTAGTGATGTATGGAAGTGAGAGCTGGACCATAAAGAAGGCTGATCACCGAAGAATTGATGCTTTTGAATTATGGTGCTGGAGGAGACTCTTGAGAGTCCCATGGACTGAAATCAGCCCTGAATGCTCATTGGAAGGGCAGGTCCTGAAGCTGAGGCTCCAATACTTTGGCCACCTCATGAGAAGAGAAGACTCCCTGGAAAAGACCCTGATGTTGGGAAAGATGGAGGGCACAAGGAGAAGGGGACGACAGAGGACGAGATGGTTGGACAGTGTTCTCGAAGCTACCAACATGAGTCTGACCAAACTGCGGGAGGCAGTGGAAGACAGGAGTACCTGGCGTGCTCTGGTCCATGGGGTCAGGAAGAGTCAGACACAACTAAACAACAATAAAATTTGTATACCGCCCTATAACTGCAGGTCTCGGGGCGGTTCACGACATAAAATGACAATATAAAAACACAAAATGCACAATAAAAAGAAAAACAAGACCAACCCAATAATCCCCCCTCCCAGCACATTTTAAAAGGGCATTTTCCTATGTTTATCTTCCTATCTTAAAAGATTGACAATGCAGAGATACAAGGGCAACTAACATGATAAAGAGTCTGGAACATCTCAACGAGAAAAGGGTAAGTACCTTTTAATTTTTCTTTTAAAGGATAACTAAGGGAGGGCATGCTAGGGGTTTATAGAATTACGCATGTTTTAGGGAAAGTGATGCTATTCACCCCTGATACCAGAACCTGGGGCCACTGGATGAAATTTGTTGGCAGTAGTTGGACAGACAGAAGAGAGTACTTTTTCACACAGTCGACATATTTGCCACAAGCTTCGTAATGCCACAGTTGGTTGCCATGTGATGCCATGGAGGACATGTCTAGAAATGGCTGTTACCAATGCTGTCAAGCTTCAACTTTAGGACAGAGCTCCACCCCTGCCCCGCCCAGAGGCGGAGCTACGTGCTCTGGCACATGGAGCAGCATGCACCCTGGGGGTGGGGCTAGCATCCCAGAGGGCCACCATGTGTGTCCCAGGGGGTGCGCGCCGGCCACCACAAGCCTCCCGGGGGGGCAGTGTGGTGATGTCAAACACCCCCCCCGGATGGCACCCGGAGTGGACCGCATCCACCTTGCTCCGCCTCTGGCCCCACCTCAGTCAAATGAACAGCTGCGCCCACAAATGCAGCAGGATTGTTCACTAGATTTTTCTAAAGTAAATGGAATAACTCACATAAAGAGGCAGATTTTCCCCAAAGACCATGAAGACCAGAGTCAAAAATTCCCTAAATGCACCCATAGAACACATATCTCTCAATAGCAGCTGGTGAGGGAAAACAATAGGGGAGGGCTGGTGAGGTTTGTTTGTTTGTTTGTTTGTTTGTTTGTTTGTTTGTTTGTTTGTTTAAAACAGATACACCCCACTTTGCATTTAAATGTCCAAGGTGGTTAACCGGTCAAATAAAAGTCAAGGTGTTTGGGGAACGCTCTAGGCTCACCAGATGCTCAACAAGGTGAAATCCTTGGCCTGTTTCCTCAAGTCCGGGGATCGGGAACCCGCGGCTCCGGAGCCGCATGCGGCTCCCCGGCACCTCTGCTGAGGCTCCCCGCGGTCGCAAAATGGTGACTCCCCGGCGAGGCTGAGAAAGGAGGGGATGGAGCCAGGAGGCGGCGACGCGGGAGGGCGATGGGCTTTGACCTGCCTCCGGCCAGGATGGGACAAAGGACAGAGGCCGGGGGCGGGGTCAAGGCCCAGGTAAAAGCGGCAGAGCCGCCAGATTTCCCCCCTTTTCGTTTCTCTCCCGCAGGTTCAGGAACGTCCAGGATCCAGGAGCTCCACATTGCAGGTATGTAGTCCTGGATCGGGCCTGATGGCACAGGGAGAGCCCCAGGATCAGGCCGCTTGGCGGCCGAAGCGTCGCTGGCGGCACGGGAGGGCACAGGACACTGCTCCCCTCCCCCGCCGCTTGCCTTGGGGGGGCCTCCCGCTGATCGGGCCGTTATGGTTGTGCTTAGGGGGCTGCCTGCCGTGCCTAGAGCGCTGAGGGAGCCCCCGGGTTCGGGCCGCGTGGCGGCCAATTGTTTGCCGTCGGCGCGGGAGGGCGATGGGCCCTGCCGCCGCTGACACTTTCGTTGGGGGCTTCCCGCTGGGCCTGGCTGCCGGCGGGAACCCCCCGGGGATCGGGCCGCGTGGCGGCCGAAGGGATGGCGGCGGGCGCGATGTGCTGCCGCCGCTGCTGCTGCTGGGGGGCTTCCCGCTGGGCCTGGTTGCCGGCGGGAGCCCCCGGGGATCGGGCCGCATGGCGGCCGAAAGGAGGGCGGCGGGCGCGATGCGCAGCCGCCGCTGCTGTTGCTGGGGGGCTTCCCGCTGGGCCTGGCTGCCGGCGGGAGCCCCCGGGGATCGGACCGCATGGCGGCCGAAGGGATGGCGGCGGGCGCGATGTGCTGCCGCCGCTGCTGCTGCTGGGGGGCTTCCCGCTGGGCCTGGCTGCCGGCGGGAGCCCCCGGGGATCGGGCCGCATGGCGGCCGAAAGGAGGGCGGCGGGCGTGATGCGCAGCCGCCGCTGCTGTTGCTGGGGGGCTTCCCGCTGGGCCTGGCTGCCAGCGGGAGCCCCCGGGGATCGGGCCGCATGGCGGCCGAAAGGAGGTCGGCGGGCGCGATGCGCAGCCGCCGCTGCTGTTGCTGGGGGGCTTCCCGCTGGGCCTGGCAGGCTGCGGGAGCCCCCGGGGATTGGGCCGCTTGGTGGCCGAAGGGATGGCGGCGGGGCGCCACCCCTGTGGAAAGGGAGACCCCGACCCCCCCTACTTTATTTCTTTTCTTTTTTTAAAAAAACTATTTTTAAAATATTTTTTATTACTAATTCCCCCCCCCAATATCTTTTCTTTTTTTCCTTCCCCCCCAAACCTGTTTTTTGCTTTGTGGCTTTTTGCCTTGCTCTCCCACATCCCCCCTCTCTTTTTCTTCCTCCCCTCCTCTTTTAATCCAAGGGGGGAAATCCCATTTTTAAAACAAACAAACAAACAAACGAAAAACAAACAAATACCCCCCACAGCTGCTGCAGCCACTCTATTTGAATTTTTATTATTACCCTTTTCTCCCTCTATCCCCCCTTTTTCTTTTCTCTTCCCCTTTTGTTTTTGTTTTCAAAAAAAGGAAAAAGAAGAAAAAGATTTTCCCCCTTTATTTTTATTTTTTAAACTACTACATATTTTTAATAGATATTCTCCCCACCCCACCCCCAATTTATATTTTTTCCACCCCACTTTTCCATTCTCACCCCCATCTGTTTTCTACCCCGTCTCTTCCTTTCTCTCTTTCCCTTTGTGTCCCTCCCTCTCCCTTTCTAAACCAAATTCCCCCCCTTTTTCTTTCTTTCTTAGTTCGCTTGTCAACCTATCTTAGAGGGGGAAGCCCTCTCTCCCACCCCACCCCCAAAAACAACTTTGAGTTGAACCCCAAAAAACGGGGGTAGATCACTGCTGAAAGTAGATCACAGTTTCTTGGGAGTTGGCCACCCCTGGTCTGTAACTAGAATAAAAAATTTAAAAAACCAAGCAAATAATTGTAATAAAGCACTGCTATAATTATATATAATTTCCCTAAAATTTTGGTTTCATTCGCCTTTCCGTGCTGAAATGTCACAACCTGAACGACCATGGCTTGCGCCCCCCCCCCCCAAGTTTTGATCCTGGGTACGCCCCTGAGTCAATGCAAAAAAGTAAGAACTTATTCTTGTTGTTTTTACTGATTATACTTTGCATTGGCTCCTATACGTTATTTATTATTATTGCATTAAGGTAAGAAACAATATATGCAGCGTTATATTTGTTTTAAATGTCGCAATGGTTTTGCGGCTCCCAGTTGTTGTTTTTTCCTTTGGAAACGGGTCCAAGTGGCTCTTTTCGTCTCAAAGGTTGCAGACCCCTGCTCAAGTCTCTTTTCAAAGTTTCCATAACTGCAGGCATGGAGTTTGTTTTATTTTATTTTCAGGGCCATACTAAGTTTGCACGGTTTTGCTCATGCCCTGATGCAGCTATAGCCATCCCAATAAATGTAATGCGATGTGCCGAAATCAGGAGGTAATTTCAGGATAGAGTCTGAAATAGCTTGGCTCCGATAAAGCAAAGAGATATTTAACTTCTGCAGTGTGTTTAAGAATGCAGGGTGTTAGCATGCATCCCCCTAGGGAAAGGGAAATTATCTAATAAAATAATGCAGACAGGCTATTGTTGACAATGATTCATCGACAGCTTGATTTATAATTCAGTTTTCAGGCAATTTATCAGGTGAAGATTAAAAAGAACGATACATTTCCTTACTTTTCTAATGCACTTTGGGCTATTCGTTGCTTCTCCTTTTTTTCCCGTTCTTTGTGCTTCTTAACCCGAATCTCCCACAATCCTCTTATGGCCGAAAAGTCTAATATGATCACCTGATGCCCCATGTTGCTGACATTAAGATTCTCCTGCAATAACAATTTTATTAACATGGCGTCAGTATAAGGAAAAAGAGGCCGATGACTCAAAGAAAATAAAATAAGATAATATAGTTAGGCATAGCATACAATCCTTTCAGACCTCATTTCAGATGAGGACATGACAATCAAATCAAAACAAAAAAAAATATTAGAATTAGTATTTGTAATAATTTTAATAATCCATATTCCTTACTTTATTCATCACCTTCAGTACTGTTTCCATCCTGCCGCAGTGTGGTTTCCACCAAATAATATGTTGTTCATCTCTCTGTCCACTATTTAATACGGGTTACGTAATTTATGGAACTTTTTACATAACCTATATTCATTTCAACGTAAAGGAAATCCCTTCTGAACTCTTTTGTGCTACAGCATCTCTTCCTATGGAATTCTACTCAGCTTTCATCTTTGAAGCCGACTTTGAAGCCGACTTTCTTAAAATCCATCGAACACTTCCAGCTACGTCTTTAGAACTTTCTTTGCATCTCTTTGAAGGGACGTGGAGAGTGACCTGTCACAGCTTAACACCCTTTGTGCTAACTAAGCACCATTTTATAACTCTGTTCAAATCAAATCATTCTTTATTACGGTCAAAGACCAGCTCTTAAAAAGGAGGTAAAGTAAAAATAAAAATAAATACAGCGGATCCCTTTGACGAAACACTTTCTGGGGATGTTACATATATAAAACTCTTTGAACAAGATTTTTTTTAAAAAAATATTAATTGCATTACAATGTTAAAGATTTAAAATAGTGGCTGCAGAAGGCTGAGCCCGGCTCGCTCGAGATTCCATTGAGGAGAAACTTAGATGGGCTGAGAAGAAGGTCTATATCTGCAAATTTGGACACAAAATCTGGCAACTGCCCTGGTAATCATCGGGTCTTTACCTAACAAGAGCAGGTTGTATAACTGCTTTTCTGGGAGGCTTGCAAACCTCACCAGTATGGGGTCCATGATCTCCCTTCGAGCTTCTTCATATAGAGGGCATCTGAAGAACGAGTGTTCAGGGCTTCCTATTTCCCCTAGTGGGCATGCGCAGAGTCTTTGGGCGTATGGGATTTTTTTATAGAGCCCCTCCAGCACTGGCGTGGGCAATGCCGCACTTCTGGCAAGAGTAAACGCCCTTCTTGAGTTTTTTGACAGGAGAAAGGAGAGGTAAGGTGCCGGGGCAGCTATGTATCTCTCGATTTCTCCTGTTCTGTATTCAGGGCATCTTGAACAGTCCTGTTGTCTTTCAATGTCACTGAGTCGTTGTCTGACTGTTACTTTAGCTTGCCTTGGATCCATCTTTAAGAGGGCTTGGGGGGAAAGGCCCATATTCTGGAGAGAATTCAGGACCGCTAACTGCCACCCGGACTGAAACTGATCGCAAAGGATCAGTGGTGCAATCCCTTGGGGTTTCAGATTTAGAGCCAGCCATTTATAAATTGATGTTAGGCGTATTGAAGCCTCCACACTCATCATTCCCGTTTCGAGTCTGATCCATGCGTTGGATACGCATTTGGGGACGTGCAGGAGGGCTCTGAGAAATTTAGATTGTACACGTTCCAAGGGAGAGAAAGAGGAGGAGGACGGGCCTAGAAAGGTTCCGTAGAGGAGCTGAGCCAGCGCTTTGGCCTTAAATAACTTAAGGGCCGCCGGAACGAAGAAGCCCCCCTGTGTTCTGTAGAATTTGAGAATACAGTTTGCGGATTTTTCGGCTGAGCTTCCAACAGAATTTATATGCATTTTATTTGCTCCTATGGCCTGTACTGCCATTCCGAGATATTTATAGTTGGAAACTTGCTCTAATCTATGTCCTTGTAGTTCCCAGCTTCTGGGCTTTGATTTTTTCCCAAACGCTATTACCTTAGTTTTTTGGTAATTGATTTTGAGGCATTCTCTTTCGCAATATATAGCAAGCCTCCTTAATGCCCTTTTGAGACCGACTGGTGTTCTGGATAGGATAACCGCATCGTCGGCATATAGAAGGACGGGAATGTGCCGGTTTGCGAGCTTTGGCGGGTGGAAATCCAAATCAGTTAGTGCAGCTACTAGGTTGTTAAGGTAGAAGTTAAAAAGTAGTGGAGCCAAAAGGCACCCTTGTCTGACGCCCTTGTATGTTTGTTAATTTTTGTAACTGAACTTTTAAATACCGGTAGCAGTAAAGCACTTTTCTGGCTACAATTTTAAAAATTAATGCCCCCCCCCCCCTATATATATATATATACTGTATACAGTGGTACCTTGGTTCTCAAATGCCCTGGGACTCAAACAACTTGGAACCCAAACACTGCAAACCCACAAGTAAGCTTTCCGGTTTGCAAACTTTTTTTGGAAGCTGAACATGTTCCGTTTTGAGTGTTATGCTTCCGATTTGTGTCCCACACTTCCGTTTTGAGTGTCACACTGAGGTTCCGGCTGTTTTTGCATTTATTTTACATTTTTGCGACTTTTTTGTTTTCTTTTTGTGGCTGTGTAGAACCTACAGGTAGGTAGCCGTGTTGGTCTGCCATAGTCACAACAAAATAAAAAATAAAAAATTCATTCCAGCAGATTCTTCAGTATCTGAAGAAGTGTGCATGCACACGAAAGCTCATACCAAGAACAAACTTAGTTGGTCTCTAAGGTGCTACTGGAAGGAATTTTTATTTATTTGTTTTGTGTGGAACCCAGTTCAGCTACTGATTGATTGATTGATTGATTGATTGTGTGACTGCAGTACATTGTTTATTGCTTTCCTTTTATGGATCAATGGTGTCACTGGTTAAACTGCTGTTTTAGGGGTTGTTTTTAGAAGTCTGGAACTGATTCATCCGTTTTGCATTACTTTCTATTGGAAAGCACGCCTTGGTTGTGGAATGCTTTGGTTTTGGAACGGACTTCCGGAACGGATTAAGTTTGAGAACCAAGGTACCACTGTATAATGCAAATAGGAGGGGCTGTAGCTCAGTGGTAGAGCATCCGATTTGCATCCAGGTGATTCCAGGTTTGATTCTCAGCATCTTCAGGTAGGGCTTAAGTTAGGGGCTGTTTAGAGACCCATGGTGTTGTAAGAGTTAACGGGCTCCCCAGTTTGAGTGGCAGACACCCCTTGAGAGGCGGGACATTCCGCTATTTAAAAGGAGGGAGCAGCCGTTAGAAGGGAGTTGAGGTTGTGTGTGTGAGAGGGTTGGAGAGTGGTGACTGAAGAAGGAGGGTGTGGGGCGAGGTTAGGTTTAGGTTAGGTTAGGATTGTTGAAGATGTGTTTATGTTGCTGAAAAGTAGAATCTACACTGTTAAGAAACTAAGCTTATGAACCAATACTGAAACCGTTATGCTCTGTAATAAATAAAGATCTCTTGTTTGTTGAGCCAAGATAATATCGTCGTTCTTTTGGTCCAGCGAGTTATATAAGCTCTTGAGGAGGGGAACTCAGGGAAAGGGCAAAACTAATCTGAAAGGCGATAGTTTGTGTCTTAGAGTTCCCTCAGGAGGGGCTAGTGGGCGGAAAACCTAGTATTGCCACAGAGTTGCTAAGAGGGCTTAGTCAACTGATATAGTGAGGGGATCTAATAAAGAGAGGCCCTGAACTATAGGCAAAGGAGAGGTTAACCCCCGAAGCCCAGAGCAGCGGATATAACTGGCCACGGCCGCTGGACAGGAAAACTCCCGTTACTAAGAGATTCCCAGTTTATTAATCAAAGGGAAAGGCAATAACAGACGGACCTCAGAGGCACAGGTGGGGTGCATGGTAATTTGACCCAGAACACCTGATTTAAAAAAAATATTACTTAGTAACAAGGGGAGAGTCTGAACTGGAGGTTCGTCGCAAGGGCCAGGAGAGAACACTGCCTGAAAGCCTGAAGAGCTCCTGCCACTCCATGTAGACTGTCCTGAGCTGGATAGACCAATGATCTGCCTCAGTATAAGGCAGCTTCCTATATTCTTATGAGTATGGTCAATGCCTGGGCAGGTGGCTTTCTAGAAACCACATGCATGCCCACACATCAAGAGAAGGCAAGCTAGCACAGGAAGGGCAGCCCCCTTAGGACCAGGACTCCCGTACCCTATCCTGCAAGGGACATTTTAGAGCAGCTTCCCCCAACCTGGTGCTCTTCAGATGTTTAGAATCACAACTCCCATCAGCACCAAGCAGCATGACCAGTGGCGAGGGATGATGGGAATTGTAGTCCAAAAGTATAGAGGGCATGAGGTTGGGGAAAGCTAGTGGGCATCCTCATGAGAAATTCAAGGGCACTGCCATAATGAAGACTAATTCTCATCTCACTTCTGTGTGATACGCTCCTACTGCATGGCAAAGGGCAGATATAAATCACAAATGTGTACACCGACCTCCTCCAGTTACAAGCCTTTCGTTTTGTATTCTACCACCCGTGCTTCCACCTTCTGACTCATGTACGATTTATCACCTGCATCATCGCCCATAAATACCCAGCTCTGTGCTGGCAAAGGAAGTGCTCGTATTACGTAGTATATCTGAATAAGGCATATTTGGATAAATCCTCCCTGCCTAGCTGCTCACGCTATGGGGGAAAACTGTCAGAAAACATCTGCTGATTTATGACACCTCTTCTCTTGGATGAGCTTTTGCCACATACAGCTCACAGGATTCGGGTGGAAGGGCATTTAGCTGCAGTTTCTGCACGACTTTCTACTATATCTGTTGCTGGCGAAGCCCATCTTTCCTAAAGGCTTTTGAATTATTCTTGAGGTCACAGGCCACCTTTCTTAGATGATACATCGCCACTGTTTCACTCAGCTTTATGATCTATCACTCAGAGAGATCGTGAAAGTTGGTCTCTTCGGCAATACACTATAAAAAGGAAGAGGGTCACAGCCAGAGAAGAAAGTGTCCAATACTGGGGAAAGGGGAGCTGATGACTAATTTACAACGGCATCGCCTGTGACAAGCTCCGCACGTTGGAGTCTATTTGTTGTTGTTGTTCAGTCGTTCAGTCGTGTCCGACTCTTCGTGACCCCATGGACCAGAGCACGCCAGGCACGCCTATCCTTCACTGCCTCTCGCAGTTCGGCCAAACTCATGTTAGTCGCTTCGAGAACACTGTCCAACCATCTCATCCTCTGTCGTCCCCTTCTCCTTGTGCCCTCCATCTTTCCCAACATCAGGGCCTTTTCTAGGGAGTCTTCTCTTCTCATGAGGTGGCCAAAGTACTGGAGCCTCAACTTCAGGATCTGTCCTTCTTGTGAGCACTCAGGGCTGATTTCTTTGAGAATAGATAGGTTTGATCTTCTTGCAGTCCATGGGACTCTCAAGAGTCTCCTCCAGCACCATAATTCAAAAGCATCAATTCTTCGGCGATCAGCCTTCTTTATGGTCCAGCTCTCACTTCCATACATTACTACTGGGAAAACCATAGCTTTAACTATACAGACCTTTGTCGGCAAGGTAATGTCTTTGCTTTGGTAATGTCTATAGACTTTGGAGTCTATAGGAGCAGGTAATCCTAGCTTTACCAATACCTACAGTGGATGCTCGGGTTGCGAACGCGATCTGTGCGGGAGGCGTGTTCTCAACCCCGAAATCACGCAACATGAAGCGGCCATAACCCGAGGTATGACTGTATTTACACATGGAGAATTTACCGCGCCTGAATCAATATGCTTGTGTTTAACAGACTGAGCTAGAATCATGCCGGTGCCTCTCCGATTGCTACCTCAGATTTACAAAAGGAATGAGTCGATGCAGCAGGGCTGCTGCAAAATCCTTTTCTGCTTTTCAGAGCATTTTCAAAGCAGCTGCTACCATTCGCACAACGGCTAGATCTGAAGCCGCTTTTTTATTATTCAACAGTCACTGCGTGCCACATTAGTGTTACTTACGTTCCCAACATTATTCACAGTTTCAGGCTTCAGAAATGGAATTTTTATTATTTGCACGTCTCGTCGGTCCTGGCTTCCTGGTTTTGTTTATGTATTTGTTTTGCGGAAACCAATACCATTTACATATTTCCCCTCCATTTATTTTACTTTTGCAGGGAAGCCTGCAGACCCAGTTCTGCCAGAGATGTAGGTGTGCTGAGGTTCGACTGAAACTAACGTGCACAGTTAACACATTCTCAAGATGAATCTTCTGTTGAAATGTAGTTTTCGCAAACTACATTTCACAGCACTCATTAACTAAAAGCTCATCTAGGCTAAGGTTACCAGATTTTTTTCAATGAATCTGGGGACACTTGAAATAAATAAATAAATAAATACTACACGTTCGGGACCTTGATGTTGCAGCGATGGCAGTGACTGAGGGGCCTCTGAGTTGTTGGTTCTTCAGTGGTGGTGGGGAAGTGGTGCGGTGGGTCAGGCATGGAAGGGCTGAGAGCGGCGGCCAGTGCTGTCAAGTATCCCATTTCCCCCGTGATTCTCCCTTATTTCAAGCAGTTTCCCGCTGCTCTCCCTTATTTTTTATTTCCCTTAAATTCCCCGTTTTTAATGGAAGCAGCTTCTCCCCTGCTGGCCAGGGACTGGGTGGGAAGACCTCGCCTACTTGGAGAGAAAAGCCTCAGCCCTCAAAGCAAGTGGGAGCCGTTTCCCGTGCTTACAGGGGGGTGTATTCCTCCCCCTACATCAGCCCCTAGCCCCTACAGCAGCGAAGTCTGGGCAGTGCGATGCCACCCTTCCCATCAGAAAATAGTAGAAAAACAAGAACTCCGGCTACAATGATGATTCAATTGATTCAAGTTTTTCAAGTCTCTTATGGATAGATTTATTTCTTAAAGTGTACTAACTCTAAGCAGCCGGTACACATCGACCTTAAGACTTTAAGACTCTATTAGCTGAAGAAGAATCACCGAAACAGGGCCTTGTCCTGGCACATTAATATCACCTGGTATATAAACTTTAAGAAATAAATCTATCCATAAGAGACTTGAAAAACTTGAATCAACTGAATCATCCTTGTGGCCTGAGTTCTTGTTTTTCTACTATTTTCTGCATCCCTTCCCAGAGGAGCAGCCCCAACCCCATTCCTACTTGCGTGCAAGCAGGAGGGGGCGGAGATCCATCAGCTGGGAAGGGAGGCTTCCCATTGCCTAACTGAGAGATCCCTGCCCCCTCCTGCTTGCACACAAGCTCTGATAGGCAGCGTGAAGTCAGGGAAGGTGGAGGCAGCCCGGAAGCTGCATCTTAGAGCCCCTGCACCACCATCATATGGGGACTTCCAAGCAGCTCCTGAAGCCAGACATGAATTTGTAAATCTATCTGTGCTTGGGTACCCAGAGCTTAAATGGATGACCTTTCACACACCCTTTAAAACACACGCATTTGGAGAGGATCCCTAACTTGAGAGAGAGAGAGAGAGAGAGAGAGAGAGAGAGAGAGAGAGAGAAGACCTGAAATGTAGGACAAAACTGTATCAATGATGTAGCATTATACATTGAAATACAGGGCAATCCTGTATTATACAGGGCATGTGGCAACCCTACACATTGGGACGACTGGTTCTGGCAAGGACAGTAGTGACATGCTCTGGGATATATATGTCATGGTTGCAACTTGACTGTTCTAATGGAGGGAGGCCCCTCACCATTGTGTGAGCTTGTCTCTTTTCCCACTCTTTTAGCTATAGCAGCCATTTTGTGTTATGCCAGGCCCCCAAAGCAGCCAATCTTTCATTTGCACCCAGGGCACTTTCACAAAAGTCCAGATGTGCCCACTGGCCCCAAAAGGTGAGCAACACAGCACCTGTGGAAACTTGTCATTTTCCTCATACACACGGTAGACCGGGCTAGACTTTCGTAATACGGCGCCATATGCAAGACTAAAATTTGGTTCCCGCAAATGAATCTTCTCAATTACGGACAGTTTCAATTTTGCACCCCTTCAGTTCGACACCCTCTGCAAGAGAATCACCTGCAGCGCCCTAAATCCAGTAAATCATCAAAGGAAATTATATTATCAAGAGGGTTCTCTTTTATTGCTGTAATCTTTGCCCACAAAGTCTAAGCTCCTCTTGGGATGTTCATTAATTATGTCTTTAATTATGGATTAATTAGTAGTCAATTGAAAGTACTTTTTGTACTTCCCCTGCTCTCATAGCACTAATGTGTTTCCCATCGAACTTGATGGATGCTACTGTAGCTACATGCAGAGAGGGATTCATTGCGGATGTATTCCCCTTTCTCTTGACTGAGATGCCCAAACAATTCCGCAGACAGATTCCTCCTCCTGCCATGTGGCTGAAGCTCCTTCCTTCCTTGCTGATTTCACTTCATCTTTCTCATCTTTATTTTATTGCCCAAATATCAGTGTTTCGTGAATAGTTATCATAATTACAACGAATTGTTTGATAGCAGCTTAGGAGCATCTAAGGCTGTCATATGCTGAGTTGGCCCATTGGCCTCTCTCATTCACTGGGTCTCCAACAACTGGCAACAGCTCTCCAATGTTTCAGACCAGGTTCTCTCCCAGCCATACCAGAACCAGAGGGTATCTGCAGGCAAACAAGTGCTTTGCCACTGAGCTCCAGTCCTTCCCCGCTAGGCCCAGAGACGTAGCAAGGTCAGGTGGTACCCGGTGCAGGAATTTTTTTGTCACCCCCCCCCCCACACACACATTGAAATTGAAATCTGTCAGAGAGCCACCCCACCCCCACAGGTGATGCTGTTGTTGGTCAGTAGGGCTAATGGGTGGTATTCTTCTAAGTTTTACTCAAATTAATGAACATGACTATGTTTGGTCCATTTAATTTAAAGAAGTCTGCTCTGAGTAAAATAATATCATGCAATGTCCTTTTAACAACTGTATTTTTAAACTGCTTAGTGATAACAAATTAGCAGCCTAATAAGAATATATGAAGAGTTGGATCAGACCAAAAGTCGGTCTAGTCCAAATTTCTCTATTCACAGTGACCAAACAGATGCCTTTGGGTAGCCTGCAAGCAGGACATGAGCACAGCAGCACTCTCTCCCACTCATGATCCCCAACAACTGGTATTCAGTGGCAAACTGTCTCTTATTCCAAAGGTTCTATATCACCATCATGACTAGTAGCCATTGATAGACTTATCATCATTGGTGAATGTGCCTAATTCCCATTTTAAAAAGTCCAGGTTGTCTAAAACTCTGGACAGCCATGACCAGTCAGCATAGACAATATAGAGCTAGATGCCTATGGGAAACCCACATAAACAGGACATGAAAGCAATAGTCTTCTCCTCCGGTTGTCCTCCAGAAACTGAGGCATGTTGCCAGTGTGGTGTAGTGGTTAAGAGCGGTAGACTCATAATCTGGTGAACTGGGTTCGTGTCTCCGCTCCTCCACATGCAGCTGCTGGGTGACCTTGGGCTAGTCACACTTCTCTGAAGTCTCTCAGCCCCACTCACCTCACAGAGTGTTTGTTGTGGGGGAGGAAGGGAAAGGAAAATGTTAGCCGCTTTGAGACTCCTTTGGGTAGTGATAAAGCGGGATATGAAATCCAAACTCTTCTCTTCTTCTTCTTCTTCTTCTTCTTCTTCTTCTTCTTCTTCTTCTTCTTCCAAACCTGGAGCCCCTAATAACCCTGTCTACCACATCTGTCTCCAGCCTTAATATTTACTCCCTGCTGGTATTTCACTTTTCAACTAACATGCATCCTCTTCTTACAGCGATAGGCGCCAGGTGATAACTTGTTCATCTGCAACGTAACTTTTTGATCTGCAGCAACACTTTCCCTCTCACACACAAATGTCTCTCAGCTTACCAGATCCGCTCTACATCCATTAGATACCTAGCACGTGACCTTCATGAGCATACGTTCTATAACTCTTTTAAACGTCACTCAAGATCCTGACACGCAACAAAGATAAATAGCCAATCTCCCAAAACTCTCTCTCTTTTTTAATATAGTAAATCATTTTCACTCCAACCTATGCCCTTGAGATAGAATAGTACAGTTTTTAGGAGGCAGGGGTTGTTTTGTTTTCTACAGTGGAGACATAGAGAGTACTAGTAACTGCAGTCAGGTATGTGTGTGTGTGTGTACACATACACACACACACACACACACACACACACACACACCTCATTATATACATTGCAAGTTCAGGTCGGTGTAATGAATGCATTTAGTTAACTTATCATTGTATATGAAACACCAAGTGTACCCAAAAACTATCATGTTTCGGGCTGAAACTTTATATCTCTAATCTATATATTTATTTATTTATTAATTTCTCCTTCTGTCTCTCTCTCACGCAAACACACACATTTTGGCAGGCACTAAAACACTATTAGCAGCATCAATCATCACTGATGACTTTGCATGTTTGATCCCCAACAGATCCGAACCACTGTCATCTCAACAGCCAGCAAAACAGTCGGACCACTTACCTACACCTAAAGAGCACTATTGTTCTGAGCTCCTCGGTGTACCTGTGTGGCAAGGAAAACTGGAAACTCTGAGGTTGTTTACAGCAACAACGTAGCAGTTGGTCAGCCCCGTATCTCTATTTGTTTAAACTTGCCAGCGTGACTGGCCTTCCAGATTTGCTAATGTTCTATATTTGTAATGTGCTAACATGATCTGTGGTTCGAAATATCAGCCCTGCAAAGCTCCGTTCGGATAAAAGAACGGAACTTTTACTAGGTTAAGCATCTTAACAGCACTTTGGCGAGGGTGATAAAAACAACATTCCTTTGACCTGTAGTCCCAGCATTCGTTAAAATCACACAGAGGTGCCAGAGTGTTATTCCAGGAAGAAAGAAGCCAAGTTGATTTTTTGTTTTGTTTTTTTGTTTTTTTTGATACTCTGTTAGAATTAGACTAATTTCCTTCAGACTGGAGTCCTCTTTATAAAATAAGGAAATAAGAAAGAGAACTGAAAGTAGCTGCAGCTGTCATGGCTACAGGGTGACCGGAGTGGTGTTGCAGAGCAGGAGTTGGGGACAGGGGCCATAGCTGTCAAGTTTCGGATTTGAAAATAAGGGATCAGCAGTCTCACCTATCCCGGGGACAGTCACATGTCAGTGGTGGGCGGAGCCAGAAGCAAAAGTGGGCGGAGCAGCAATGTAAACTCCAAGCGGGCTCGGAGCGGAGCAAAGAGGAGGGCAGCCATGTGCTCCGCGCAATGGAGCCCCATCATCTTCTTGTCTGATCCCATCAAAACAGGACAGAAACAGCAGCTGCTCAAAGGCAGCCAGGCTCCGCCCGCCAGCTAACCCTATTGGCCGGCTGAGGGGCTCGGCGGCAACGGATAGGGGCTGATGCAGGGGGAGGAATAAACCCCCCTGTAAGCGCGGGAAACGGCTCCCACTTGCTTTGAGGGCTGAGGCTTTTCTCTCCAAGTAGGCGAGGTCTTCCCACCCAGTCCCTGGCCAGCAGGGGAGGAGCTGCTTCCATTAAAAACGGGAAATTTAAGGGAAATAAAAAAATAAGGCAGAGCAGCGGGAAACTGCTTAAAATAAGGGAGAATCCCGGGGAAAACGGGATACTTGACAGCACTGGGGCCCAGTCACAAAACAGTCTGGCCAGACACGCTCACTGTTTAGGTGCCACTGCCCTTCTGAACTTGGCAGGCTCTGTGCTTCCTGATATAGTCACAAAGAGGGCTCTCAGGAACGGATCCAACTTTTATTTCCTGGCAGGCCTTCATCTCTGAGACAGCCACTTTGAAATGTATGTGAAGTAGCTGTGCCAGGAAGCACTCAAGGACTCTCGGTAAACAGGTTGCCGGGGCCGTAACAGAAGGCTGTTGCAGAAGGCTGCCACCATTGGCTATGTGCTGAAGCGTCGGCTATGTGCTGAAGCATCGTGCTTTTGCCCACTGCACAACAGGCAAAAAAGAAAGGGGTTTTGCCTCCTCCGTCGCTGCATTTCTTTGCAGAGGAAAGTTGCAGCTGCTGATTTCGGCTTCTTCTTCTTTTTTTAACACTTTATTATTTTTAAAACAAACATTCACACAATTCACACATCCAACACATCCAACAAATATTACAAAATTACAAAAAGCTTAATAACAAAAACAACACAAAAAACAGAACAAAACAAGACAACACAAAAAGTCAGCGTAGTTATCAAAATTTAAAACCTACTTGTTGTCAAACAAAAGGACTTCCAATTAACATCGCTGTATTTGTTAATTTTTACCCAAATTTCTCGCACAGTTATAAATTTTTTATTCCCTTCTTTTATTTCTTAACTTACTCTGGTTTAATATCTTATTTGGTTCGGTCTAATTCTGCTAATAAAAAGCTGATTTCGGCTTCTTATTCAGCTGCAAAAGAGCCGAAAGTAGGCACAGTGCCATGCATGCAATTAGCACTTTTATGAATTGCTGTTTTTAAAGTCCAATAGGAAACTCGAGGACCCACAATATGGATTGGGAACCCAGTGTGAAGGGTGCAGGGAGCTTTAACCCTCCAATCCCCACTGCGTTCCCCATCTCCCATGTCTGCTGTTGGCAACAGAATCAGTTACTCTGAGCAGATTACGGTAGTGAGAATGTCACCAACCATCAGCTAACCTTTGGCCTCTTTCATTAGACAAGGAACCGAACGTACGAGGAGGCCATTGGTGTCACATCAAATTCTAGCCTTTCATCCCAATCAACTCAGTAAATCAGCCGAAATGTCTTCCACTGGATCATGGCTTCTGTGCATTCCCCTCTTCCACAGCAACATGAATCAATATGAGCCACTTACTACACAAGGCTAAAAGGTCACTCTGGTTTTTATTTTTTAGAAGGCTCAGATGCAAGTTTCTAGCCTTCATGTTTGCAGAGGTAAGTTTGATGGATGTGTGTCTGAAGGATTCAGTAACCCAGGGTGGGGGGGGGAGAGAGAGAAGCTCATTTGCAGATCTCGTTATTTTTGTTTATTTCTTGATTTCTAAGGGTTGGTTTATTATTTTGAACATTCAGACATTCTCGGTCAGCCGAGGAACTATGATTATGGTTTCAAAGCTGGGCTTTCAAATTACTCGAAATGTACAAAGGTCATATTGCCTCAAATGAGCTTTTCTCATGTATATTTGAGAGTGAGCACTTTCCTCTGGTGACTGAATGTAAACCGAGACTAATGATAATGCACCACTTCAGAAACTGCACAGAGAGCATCGCACTGTCAACTATATTATGCTACTGATAAAGTTCCATGGTTATAGGATTGATCGATTGATTTTTGTCAACATAACACGGCAAACTAGTTTTATGTTCCGCTTTCACTCCGATTAACTATAAATACAAGTCCAGCATTTTAAGCAATGAATTTTGAGTTTGAGTCAAAAGGCAGGGGAGGGAGATCACAGATAATAGGATGATCAATGTTTCAGTCAACTTTTTTAGCTATGCCTTTCACAATGGCTCTATAAGTAGGAGTTCTCAGGGAAAGCCTTTTTCAGCAGGAAGACAAATGTGATCATCTGATTGTCAAGCTACAATGCAAAGCACCATGTGCGTACCCAGGGGGCAGGGGGGGGGGCCTGAAGCAAACAATAAAATAAAATAAAATAAAATGGTTATCGGCAGCCTAAAAGGTAAAAAAGGCTCTCCTAAAAACTATTGGTCTTTCTCCCCCTCCCAAAAATCTCAATAGCAATTGAGCTCTTGGCCAACACTCTGTGTGTGTGTGTGTGTGTGTGTGTGTGTGTGTGTTTTGCGCCGGCTGATCATTGCAAGGGAGCTTTGGAAACTGAGTTCCCTTGCGTGCTGAGTAGTTCCTTTGCAAGGGCTGAGGATCCTGGGAAACTGAGTTTTTCAGCCATTTGGGGCTTTCTGTTTGGGGGGTAAAGTTTTTCTGTTTTTTTTTTGAAGCTGTTTTTGTTTGCTGTTTACATAATGTGGTCAGTAATCTAAAAACAAACCGAACCCCTAAAAAACGGGGCATTCCTCATCCCCCAAAAAGGTCAACAACTTTGAGTTGAACCCCAAAAAACGGGGGTAGATCACTGCTGAAAGTAGATCACAGTCTCTTGGGAGTTGGCCACCCCTGGTATAAGACATGTAACTAGAATTAAAAAAAAAATTAAAAATCAAGCAAATAATTGTAATAACTACCGTAATAAAGCACTGCTATAATTATATATAATTTCCCTAAAATTTTGGTTTCATTCGCCTTTCCGTGCTGAAATGTCACAACCTGAATGACCATGGCTTGCCCCCCCCTTGTTTTGATCCTGGGTACGCCCCTGCAACGCACTGTTGCAGCTGATTGAAAAGCCAGCAATCCACAGACTAACCTTCCAAAGAATGCCCCTGATCATTATGATTACCTCACCAATTGCTGTGAAAGTAAAGGTAAAGGTAAAGGACCCCTGGACGGTTAAGTCCGGTCAAAGGCAACTATGGGGTGCAGCGCTCATCCTGTTTTCAGGCCAAGGGAGCCGGCACTTGTCCACAGACAGCTTTCCAGGTCATGTGGCCAGCTTGACTAAACCGCTTCTGGCGCAACGGGACACCATGACGGAAACCAGAGCAGCGCACGGAAATGCCATTTACCTTCCCGTCGCAGCAGTACCTATTTATCTATGTGCACTGGCGTGCTTTCGAACTGCTAGGTTGGCAGGAGCTGGGACAGAACAACGGGAGCTCACCTCGTTGCGGGGATTTGAACCGCTGGCGTTCTGATCGGCAAGCCCATGAAAATAGGCAGAATATCAACAGGTGAAGCTTTTTCCAGCAATGAGAGGCTTCAGCATGGGCATAGCCAGGGTTATTGTTAGGGGGACAGGCCTTTTGTTGGGGGGGGGCAGAAGAACCTCAGTTTGCTATGTATTTTTTATTGATTTTTATTTATTTAGGGGGACAGCTGCCCCTTCCTGCCCCCCCCCTTGGCTACACCCATACTTCACTTCTTGTTTTCTGTCTGTTTGCAGGTGCTAATGATATGCAACCTTTGTCTATTAAACAGGAAAAGGTGTGTAACTGGTAGCCCCTGATCCCTGAATTGAGAAGTTATTGTCCCCCATAACATACCCCTTTTGCTTGTTTGGATAACCCAAAGAAAATCTTGCCCGCTCAAATAATTGTGAAAGTATAACTATGAGGCTGTTGTAGCTTAATTCTTTCCCCTTTTTGTTTATATTTTTTCTTCATCCAGCCACCTTCTCTAACTTGTGTAGCATCTTGCTAGAAGAAGAGTACAAGATGTCACGAAAGCTTGACACATTTTTGAGACTTTTGGTGGCTCCTAATACCAGGAAAGGGACGCGGGTGGCGCTGTGCGTTAAACCACAGAACCTAGGGCTTGCCGATCGGAAGGTTGGCAGTTCGAATCCCCGCAACGGGGTGAGCTCCCGTTGCTCAGTCCTAGCTCCTGCCAACCTAGCAATTCAAAAGCACGTCAAAGTGCAAGTAGAAAAATAGGTACCACTCTGGCGGGGAGGTAAACGGTGTTTCTGTGCGCTGCTCTGGTGAGCCAGAAGCGGCTTAGTCATGCTGGCCACATGACCCAGAAGCTGTACGCCGGCTCCCTCAGCCAATAAAGCAAGATGAGTGCTGCAACCCCAGAGTTGTCAGCGACTGGACCTAATGGTCAGGGGTCCCTTTACCTTTTAATACCTGGGGAAAGTGTCTGCGGACAAATGCCAGCTCCCTTGGCCTGTATAGCGAGATGAGCGCCGCAACCCCAGAGTCGTCTGCGACTGGACTTAACTGTCAGGGGTCCTTTACCTTTTAATATAGACACTAGCCAACTGCAGACTTGTTTTTTTTACCTTTATGGACCAACACAGATCCCCTTGTTATTGTTGTTACAGGACTGTCATAATTACACCCATATTGTGGGTATTTCCCATGGGCGGGGTGGGGTGAGCATGCATTGCAAGAGGTGATGTATTAGCAATGAAACTCACAGTGCCATCTGCTGACTGAAGATGGTTAGTGCTCTGATGGGTCACATACATCAAATAATGACACTGGAAGTCTATGGCCAATGGGCAGGTTATAACAGCAGCTGTAGTTCAGCACCACACCTGCTGCAGATCATAGTCACAACTTACATAAATGACAGGACATATGTCTTCCAAATCAGTAATGGTTTCTTCTGTTTATTGGAATTCTGCGTCTCACAGGCTTTGCATTTTCAGCACAGTTTCCAACACAATCCAGTGCACATGTACTCACAATTCCCGGTGTGTAAAATGGGATTTATTCCTAGGTAAGTGTGCAGACTGATCGCCGAAGAATTGATGCTTTTGAATTATGGTGCTGGAGGAGGCTCTTGAGAGTCCCATGGACTGCAAAAAGATCAAACTTATCCATCCTTAAAGAAATCAGCCCTGAGTGCTCACTGGAAGGGCAGATCCTGAAGTTGAGGCTCCAGTACTTTGGCCACCTCATGAGAAGAGAAGACTCCCTGGAAAAGACCCTGATGTTGGGAAAGATGGAGGGCACAAGGAGAAGGGGACGACAGAGGACGAGATGGTTGGACAGCGTTCTCGAAGCGACTGGCATGAGTTTGGCCAAACTGTGGGAGGCAGTGAAGGATAGGCGTGCCTGGCATGCTCTGGTCCATGGTGTCATGAAGAGTCGGACACAACTGAACGACTGAACAACAACAACAAGTGTGCACATGATTGTAGCTTAAATTCCCATGGAATACTCTGGGCACTAAATTTTGCTAGTTTGGCAAAAATGATTGGAAGAATCAGAAATCAGGAACACCAAAGTTTTAATAAGGATTGGGGAAATTTTATAACTTACCTTAAAAACCATTGTTAAAAACAGTTCAAATCACTAGTAGGATTGGAATAACACTTGTAGTCTAATGGTGAATTTTGGATATAATAGAGATGTAAAAGATTTGGATTATTATAAAAGATGCAGGAGGAAATGATTAATAATAGGACCTACAAAGGGGAGGAGGAAAGTCCAGGAGATTTTTTTGGAACCTTGTTTTTATGTTGTATGTTGGATATGTGATTGTAAAATACTAATTTGAAAAAAAACAAATAAATTTATAATAAATAAATAAATTCTGGCAGTCTTTCAAGTGCCTTTCAAGGTAGAGGTGATATCATAAAAGTTTTTAAAATTATCCGTGGCATGGAGAAATTGGAGGTATAAAAGTTTTTCTCCCTCCCTCAAAACACGAGAATTCATGAACATCGGATGATGCTTCATGATGGATAAAAGAACATATTTCTTCACACGGGAACTATGGAACTGGCTCCCAAGGAGGCAGTAATGGCCACCAACTTGGGTGGCTTTCAAATGCCTTGGTTCTCAAACGCTTTGGTTCTCAAACTCCGAAAACCCGGAAGTAAGTGTTCTGGTTTTCAAACGTTTTTCGGAATCCGGACATCCGGTATGGCTGTCAGCTATTGTTTCCGGGGCACCTGCACCAATCAGAAGCTGTGCCTTGGTTTTTGAACATTTCGCAAGTCAAATGGACTTCCGAAACTGATTAAGTTTGGCACTTTTGTTTTTGCTATTTATTTTGCGTTTTTGCTTTTGAGGCTTTTTCAATTAATTTGATTGATTGATTGATTGATTGATAGTGTGACTGCAGAAATGGATAAAAGCACCCCATCCAAACAATGACTATCATCAGTGCATGTAAGAAAAAAAATTAATTTTGATTTTTATCATCTACAATAATGTCTTGTTTATTTTATAGTACAGTACATTATTGCTTTCATTTTATGGATTAATGGTCTCGTTATTAAAATTCATGTTAAATAGCTGTTTTCGGGGGTTGTTTTTTAAAAGTCTGGAATGGATTAATCCGTTTTGCATTACTTTCTATGGGAAAGCGTGCCTTGGTTTTGGAACGCTTTGGTTTTGGAACGGGCTTCCGAAACGGATTAAGTTTGAGAACCAAGGTACCACTGTACTGGATAAATTCATGGAGGAGAGGTCTATCAATGGCTACTAACCATGATGGCTGAATACCACTTGCTGGAAGCCACATGTGCAGACGCGGTTTCCGGTGTCACACTGCCCTGGTCCGGCCCACGGAGGATCTCCGCGGTAGTGATCCGGCCCATGCCTGGTAAGCCTTGCCTACCCCTCTTCTTAGGTAATATGTCTGAAGAAGGTATTTAGGCTATGGGTTTAGACTCACTGAAATCAAGCCTGCTTTCACAAGCCAATCCTTGCAGTGCAACTGTGGGATGAGTTCACACAAGCATATTCACCACCTCGTTTCAAAATCAGGTGCTTCCTCACATGTGTTAAACAGCTACCACAAATCAGACACCATGGAGTTTGTATCACCTGGCATAACCTCCAATAAAATGCCTTTTTAATAGAGGTGGGTCAGATGGGAAGCAAAGTTATGAAGCACTGAACTCTTCGGTAGGCTAATGTATGTGCATATGAGTGTCAGCCCCCCTCCCCCCCCCAAAAAAATAGGGGGTGAAAGAGGAGAGGTTTTAAAATATGTTTTTGTGGGGGGGTTATTTGGCTGTTGTTTTTATATTGATTATGTATTTTGTGGGTTTTATATTTTGATTTTATTCTGTAAACTGCCCTGAGATCTCTGGGTATAGGGCAGTACATTAATAATAATAATAATAATAATAATAATAATAATAATTGGAAGCGAATCAATTTGCTAAAGGCTGTGTGTGTTGTCATGTCACTAGAGAGCTTGCCATATCAATAACAAGATCTAAATGAGAGCCCTCCATTAAATATATTGCTTTTTGGTCTGTCACACAAATATTACAATAAAGAGAGGGAGGGAGGGAGATGTGCATGGTAATTACAAAAGGTAATTACAGGTAGAGGCACTGCACTCCATTATATGCCATGACAAATTACAGGAAAGAACAGAGAAACCCTCCACAAAGAACTAATGACTTCTGTCCGTGGCTTACACAGAGATGAAACAATAACTTTAAAATAATTAACAAGAGAGAAGGTAATGATGGGGGGGGGAGAGGCCAGTTTACATGGCACTAAGTGCCTAATTTGTTGCAGTGAGTTGTCCCATTAGGGCCGGCATCAATCACTGTGATCTGTAAATGAGGTTTTAATACTTCCAACCACAACTGGAAAAAGTTTAAGGCATTCACAGGTGCCGTGCAAAATTAATACGCTCCTCCTGGGGAACTTCAGAAGCCGATCATTCTTATCTGGGCTTGTGCGTTCAGACTGTTAACGTATTATCATAACAGCTCTCCTCGACCCAAGAGTGCACCTGTGATGGCCTGGGAGTCAGACTCTGATGCTGAACCTGAGGGATCCCAGCCTGCACAGGATTCCCCGCCTCCAGAACCAGCTGAGCCGGGGCCAGGGCTTGAGCCTGAAGGATCCCCACCTGTGCTGGATCCCCAGGTGCAGGCATCAGCAGAGTCTGCTCTGGCTCCTGATGGGAGGAAGGACCCATTGCCTGCAGGTGCTCCACTCCCAGCCTCTTCAGAGGAAGCTGAGGCAGCCCCTGGGTCCAGTAACCCACCAGCCTCTCCTGAGCTACAGAGGCTCAGGACAGAGAGGCGAAGAGAGCTAAGTGCTTTCAGGAGGAGTGCTCGCCTCCAGGCCCGGAGGAGAGGCAAGTCTCCGGAGGATCAGGGCCGCCCTAAGCATAGGGCCAGATAAAAGCCAGCCAGACCCAGCTCAAGTTGCGTGAGCAACTTAGTTGCAAGTGTATGCTCAACCTGAAACCTTGTGCCTGCACCTGACTTGGACCTTGACCTGCTCCCTGCCTCGCTCCCCGCCGGACTGACCTCCTTTGGACCCCTAGACCCAGGACTGGACTTGGACCTCGCTTCACGGACAAACCCTTGGGGCCAGCACAGCACCTTTGTCAAAAGGATAATCTAAAAGGTGTTTGTCTCTCTTTTCCTTGCCTCAGTCCAAACCTCTTACAGAAGACTCCATTTCATTTCCCCCTCTACTAGCTCAATTGAAGGGGAGAGGCTTTCAATGTGCAGGTAGCGTTCTGTGCGTGAACGTAATTCTCGATGGGCTGCTTTAAGTAGGGTGGCATCCAGCTAACAGGTCCTATCAGCACAAGGATTTCCAGTTGTGCCGTGGAACTTCATCTGATCCAGAGAGTTGGGGGAACCCTTAAAACAGACTTAGGGGGTGCACAGAGCAAGGGAAGAAAAGAAATGAATGTTTCATTGCTTTTTAACAGAAATCCTTGCACTAACACAGGGGTCAGCAACCTTTTTCAGCTGTGGGCCGGTCCACCGTCCCTCAGACCATGTGGTGGGCCGGACTACTTTTTTTGGGGGGGATGAACGAATTCCTATGCCCCACAAATAACCCAGAGGTGCATTTTTCACCTGAGCATATGGATACCCTGCTCTCTCGCTTTGGCTGCTGCCATTTTGGCAACATAAGAATGGCACTCCGAGAACAGAGTTCACTATTAGTATTTTATTTCCCTTTGGGGGGGGGTATATATGTTTATTCTGTTTCCCTACAACTGACAGTCACACATAAGACTGAGAAAATTGGGGGGAGGGGGAGGACCTGGAACAACCATGAGGAATGTAAAAGTAGTCACTGCATAATGTTTTTGAGTAGGGGGAGGCGCTACTCAGCCCCTGTTACGCCTTCCCAGCGGTCGCCGCCACCTCTTGGTAAAACCGGGAGGCCAGATCCGGCACGGCCTCCTCCAGCTGCCCGACGAATTCGTTCTGCTCGGCCTCTGACCAGCTGTGGAACCACTGGTCCCACAGCCTCATCTGGCACTCAAAGATGGAGGGGGGCTTCCCGGGTCCCACGCTGAGCCCCGCCAGCCCTTCCAGCAGGGGGAGCACCTTCCAAGGCACAGCCTTGTCCACCAGGTCGCGGAGGAACTGCTCTCGTTGCGCCGGGGCCCAGCCCGACAGCCAGTGCAGGGGCAGCGGTTCAGACATCCTGAGTCCACGCCCTGCTCAACACGCACCTCCTCCCGTCCCGACACCCAATGTTGCCCCTTCCATTTTTCACCTCAGGGAGGAGACTCCCTTTACTTCCCTTTTTTTTTTTAAAAAAGTATTTTTTGCAGTGTTCATTACATTATATTCAATGGGAAAAGTAATCACATGGCGAGAGTCTCCTCAATTTTACTTAGGTGTTGTGGCTTCTACAGAGCGTGCCATGAATATTACTGTACACTTATCAGGTCAAACGCTGATTTCAGGTCAACTCATCTCAAACACAGCACAGTAAGACTGTAGAAGAGAGAAATACAAAGTGAGGGCAAGAGAAAACTTAACATGGGATGAAGCAGAGCTATGTTTGCAATTCTTAAGCTATTGGTTCCAGAGGACTAGTGCCTTTAACTCCTGAATGGCAAGCCAAAAAAAAAATCATACCAGTCATGTCACAGCTAAGGCTGCCAGCAACTCAGGAAATGGTGGTATCCCTGCAAATATATCCCTGGGTTATTCCTGCCAAATATCTTGGGCTTGAAAGAATGTAGAAGACAGAAGGATTTGTAAGAAAGTTTCGGCCCTGGGGAAACTGAAGCTTTTCAGATGCAAAATCTCTTTGAACTAAGGTTTGGCGGCACCACAATTGGGTTTCATCCCTTTGTAATTGACTTTGGAAGGGTTAACAAAGCTCCAGGACTCAGGATATTTCTGCAAAGGAGCTCCTAACAGCTATTGCCACTTCCTCAGTGACTCCTCACTGACAGCTTCACACTTAGCATTGCTTTCAAATGGTCTGTAATGCTGCCAGCTGAAGTTAACACCAAGAGGAGAGGCAGATGTAAGGGAAACCAGCACACAGAAGCTTACATCTTGGGGTGGTGGTGGGGGGGGAGGATTTTGTTGCTTTCTGTAAGAAACAAGGCCAGAAAAAACCAAGGCAAGGAAACAAAAAGGCACCCCAGAATCCATGTTTCTGCCCAAAGCAAAGTTTGCACAAGCAACTGTTTGTATCTCTCTAAACTCTCTACTGAGTTAGCTTGCAAGCAATTTTGCATAATGCTCACATCCGAACACAAAACAAAATGATACTGGGAAGATTCCCATCCCCAGACAGCCACAGTAATGACTTCAGATCTTTGTCACTGCTGGGAAATTAGTTCAATTCAATTATTCTCCTTCTGAAAGGTCAGAGGATACTGTGGTTAAAAAAAAAAGGTAAAGGACCCCTGGACGGTTATGTCCAGTCAAAGGTGACTATGGGGTTGCGGCGCTCATCTCGCTTTCAGGCCGAGGGAGCCAGAGTTTGTCCACAGACAGCTTTCTGGGTCATGTCGCTCAGCATGACTAAACCGGTTTTGGTGCAACGGAACACCGTGATGGAAGCCAGAGTGCACGGAAACACTGTTTACCTTCCCGCCACAGCGGTACCTATTTATCTACTTCCACTGGTGTGCTTTCAAACTGCTGGGTTGACAGGAGCTGGGACAGAGCAATGGGAGCTCACTCTGGTTATATCTGGGACGCTCTGGTTATCTCCCGTTTGGACTACTGCAATGTTCTCTACGTGGTGCTACCTTTGAAGGTGACCCGGAAACTACAACTAATCCAGAATGCGGCAGCTAGACTGGTGACGGGGAGCGGCCGCCGAGACCACATAACACCGGTCCTGAAAGACCTACATTGGCTCCCAGTACGTTTCCGAGCACAATTCAAAGCGTTGGTGCTGACCTTTAAAGCCCTAAACGGCCTCGGTCCGGTATACCTGAAGGAGCATCTCCACCCCCATCATTCTGCCCGGACACAGGTCCAGCACCGAGGGCCTTCTGGCGGTTCCCTCATTGCGAGAAGCAAAGTTACAGGGAACCAGGCAGAGGGCCTTCTTGGTAGTGGCTTCCACCCTGTGGAACATCCAATGTCAAAGTAATAAACAACTATCTGACTTTTAGAAGAGCAGCCCTGTTTAGGGAAGTTTTTTATATTTGATGAATTATTGTATTTTAATCTTTTGTTGGAAGCCACCCAGAGTGGCTGGGGAAACCCAGCCAGATGGGCGGGGGTATAAATAAATTATTATTATTATTATTATTATTATTATTATTAGTCCATTGCAGGGATTTGAACTGCTGACCTTCTGATCGGCAAGCCTAAGAGGCTCAATGGTTTATACCACAGCACCACCCGTGTCTCCTAGAGGATACTGTACAATGGACATGAAATGGCAGAAGCAGTTGTGCTCCATCAAGAATAGGACTCCTTGCAATGTTTTCATGGGAGAAATGCAGAAGCAGCTGCAACACTTCCTATTGTCTGTCTGGATGTGATTCTCGAGTGTCTGTGTAATTGTTTACAGCGGATCAAATGCCACCTTATTAATAACTGTCAAATTTCCGGCAAGCCTAGGGAGAAGGTGTATATAAGCCTTCCAAATAAATAGGATTGTATCCAGTTTTAGTTATACTCTACTCAGAGTAGACGCATTGACATTAATGGCCACAACAAACCTAAAGTCCATTAAGTTTTGTGTGTTCCTTCTCAGCATTGGATACAGCCCACAATAAATATATTTCTCATCATCAGAAATCCCACATACTGCTATCCTTCCCACCAGGGGCAGGCTGTTATTGGAGATACATCAGTGATTATTTTTTTATTTCAGGCAGGAAAAAAGGAAAGCAGTTACAGATAAGGAGAAGAAGCGATCATCCGCTTTGGCTCATCAAAGTGAGGACCACTCATCAGGATGATGGGGGACAGCAGCAGGAGGCCCCAAAGATTGTTAAGCCCTTAAACTATGATGCACAGTTGAGGAATAAAGGCAGCCAATGGAATAAAAGAACAGTGTGTGGTTTTGAAAGAGAGAAAAAGATACAATTGGCCCCCCGAGCTTTGGAAGATTACTCCGCTAATCTTACTTCTCCATCCTTCTGTTTCCGAGTCAGCAAATTGTCAACCCCCCCAAGTGAAACACTTGCTTGCATTCTAAGGGGCTGTGTTTCATTATTTCTAAAATCCCATGTTGTGATTTTCGGATCATAGCAGAGCCTCCTGACAAAGCTCCTCCAATAGTAATTGAACTTTTCCCTCGATGGCTCAGAAGATGGGCCGATCCTCTTATGTCCACAGCTATAGCTCTAAGTGGAAGAGCCTGCTGTGCACAGCTGGAACTGGTGCCAAACTTACAGCCTCTGCAAGAAGAAAGTGTGTTTGACAAGCTGCGTAAGTTTCTTCCATATGTTTAAATTAGGCTTTGTGGGGGGGTTTTTTAAACAAAATTCATTGCCCTGGGGGATGCCATGTTTCTGTTGTAAGCGAATGACATCCTGAGGGGATAAAAATAAAAAATAAAAAATCCTTCCAGCAGCACCTTAGAGACCAACTAAGTTTGTTATTGGTATGAGCTTTCGTGTGCATGCACACTTCTTCAGATACCAGGTAGGTAGCCGTGTTGCTCTGCCATAGTCGAAACAAAATAAAAAATAAAAAAATTCCTTCCAGTAGCACCTTAAAGGTAAAGGGAGCCTTGACCATTAGGTCCAGTCGTGTCCGACTCTGGGGTTGTGACGCTCATCTCGCTTTACTGGCCGAGGGAGCCGGCGTACAGCTTCCGGGTCATGTGGCCAGCATGACAAAGCCGCTTCTGGCAAACCAGAGCAGCGCACGGAAATGCCGTTTACCTTCCCGCCGGAATGGTACCTATTGATCTACTTGCACTTTTGACATGCTTTTGAACTGCTAGGTGGGCAGGAGTTGGGACCGAGCAACGGGAGCTCACCCCATGGCAGGGATTCGAACCGGCGTCCTTCTGATCAGCAAGCCCTAGGCTCTGCGGTTTAACCCACAGCGCCACCCGCCAACTAAGTTTGTTATTGGCATGAGCTTTCGTGTGCATGCACACTTCTTCAAATATCCTGAGGAGAACTTCTTCAGCCATAGGCAACTCTATTTTTAATTGACAAATACCTAACAACAACTTTTTTCTCTCAATATTACTAGTCCTTCATCCTAAAATCCCAGGGTGGATTGCAACAATTTAAAATACATTAAAAACAGTTTAAAACAAATTCAAAATCAATATCATTTTACTAATAAAATTTCCTTTTATTGATATTTATTGTGAGATGTCTCTGATTTTTCTAATGTAATATAAGAAGCCCACTCCTCTTTTAAGAGTATTTCCCCCCTCCCCAGTGTGAAGATATAAAGCAGTCATAGGCACACTTGGCCCTCCAGATGTTTTTGGAACTACAACTCCCATCATCCCCTGTCCACTGGTACTGTTAGCTAGGGAAAATGGGAGTTGTAGTCCCAAAACATCTGGAGGGCCGAGTTTGCCTATGCCTGATATAAAAAATAGATTTCAGATCTGCATAAGGAGAACCCTTAACAAACTACATTTCCCAGAATTCTTTGAGGAAGAAACTGTGACTGTTTAAAGTGGTATGAGACCGTTTTAAATCTATAGTGAGGATGGGACCGTTATCACAGTTCAATGACACATTCCAGCAAGGCAAAAACACCCAAGGAGGCTGCTCAGGGGCATGCCCTGGAAAAAGTGTCAAGGGCCAGATACAGAGACCTAGAGGGCCAACATTTGGCTTGTGGGATTGATGTTGTTATAGTCCAAAACCTCTACAGAGAACCAGTTATTTATTTATTTATTTATTTAAATCAAGCATAGGCAAACTTGGCCCTCCAGATGTTTTGGGACTACAACTCCCATCATGCCTAGCTAACAGGACCCGTGGTCAGGGATGATGGGAGTTGTAGTCCCAAAACCTCTGGAGGGCCAAGTGTGCCTATGCCTGATTTAATTTATATACTGCCATTCACCTCTAGATCTCAGGGCGGTTCAGTGGTGGAAGGCTGGTATAGCCAATGGCGAGAAAAACTAAATTTTTAAGTTATTTTTATTGTGTTTTATTGCATGTATATCTCCTCCAAGGAGCTCAAGTTGGTGCCCCTGGTTCTTTTCCTCCCTATTTTATCCTGACAACAACCCTGTGAGGTAGGTTAGGCTTTGTGGCTGAAGTGGGGATTTGAACCCTGGGCAGCTAGTCCAACACATAGTCCACCGTGCCATACAGACGAAGAGCCAATATTGGGGTGAGGGCAGGGAGAGCTGTCAAAGCCTGCAAACTGAGAGATTATTATTATTATTTTTCTAGATGGCTGCATCTGATCCTTCGAATTGGACTGCCGAGCAGACATACACCCCCTCATCATCCTCTCTGTCAATATACCCTGCTCTGTCTTGAGAAAATAGCATGTTAAAATTGTCTCCTTGGAACTCCCATGCTCACTGCCTTAAACTGCCTTTCGTGTGCCGGCGTGAAATGATTTGACCTACTCTTGGAAGCCATTGATTATCTGTCAGGGCCAGGATCTTCTCAGCAGGAGCTGTTGCATGAAACATTTCTATTACTAACTGGGAACATGAGGGAGTGGGGCTCGTGGCTCCGTCCCGATAGAGGGCAAATCACAAGTCTGAAACTCAGACACGTACATCAGATCATGAATGTTCTGAGGCTGAGGGGAACTGCTGGGCACCCAACACAGAACGATCAAAGGGATGAAGCAGCTCTCCCATGAGGAAAGGTTGCAACATTTGGAGCTTCTTAAATTTGAGAACGCAGGTGGTGCTGTGGGTTAAACCGCAGAGCCTAGGGCTTGCCAATCGGAAGGTCGGCGGTTCGAATCCCCGCGACGGGGTGAGCTCCTGTTGCTCTGTCCCTGCTCCTGCCAACCTAGCAGTTCGAAAGCACGTCAAGTGCAAGTAGATAAATAGGTACCACTGCGGCGGGAAGGTAAACGGTGCTTCCATGTGCTGCTGTGGTTCACCAGAAGCGGCTTAGTCATGCTAGCCACATGACCCGGAAGCTGTCTGTGGACAAACGCCGGCTCCCTCGGCCTATAGAGTGAGATGAGTGCCACAACCCCAGAGATTGGACCTAACAGTCAGGGGTCCCTTTACCTTTACATTTTTAAATTAGAGAATTTAAAGAGGGGACGTGACAGAGGTGTATAAAATTATGCATGGTTGTTTTGCTCCCTTTTATAATGCTGGAACTTGTGGACATCCAAGAAAACTGAATGTTGGAAGATTCAGGACAAAATAATGTATACAATGGTACCTCCGTTTTCGAACGTAATCCGTTCCAGAAGACTGTTTGAGTTCTGAAACGTTCAAAAACCGAAAACTCAATAGCCGACAACTGGGCCTCAGGATCCTGCACTCAGCAACAGCCGCATGGCATGTTCGACTTCCAAGGCTTGTTCAAAAACCAAAGCACTTACTACCGGATTTACACCATTCAAAAACCCAAATGTTCGTCAACGGAGACGTTCAAAAACTGAGGTACCACTGTCAGGGGCGTCGCTGGGGAGGGGCGGTGGGGGTGGTACGCCCCCAGTGACAGGGTGAGCAGCGGGGGGTGGGGGCGATCCCTCCCGCCACTCCCACGCGCCGCTGCGCCCTCCGTCACCCCGGGAGCAGCAGCACACGGATGGGGTGCTGCCGCCGCTTTTTTCGGCGGGGGGGTGTCGACCAGCGAGGGGGGGTGTCACGCTTGTCACCCCCTCCTCGCTGGTCACCCCCCCGCCGAAAAAAACCGCGGGGGGGCGGGGAAAGCCTGGAAAGGAAGCAGAGTAGGCGCGTTTAAGCGCCGCTCTGCTTCTTTTCCAGGCTTTCCGCCCGCTTTTTTTCGGCGGGGGGGGGCCCGACCAGCGAGGGGGGGCACGCTTGTCACCCCCTCCTCGCTGGTCACCACCCCCTGCCGAAAAAAAGCCTCGGAAAGGGGGAAATCCCCCCTTTCTGCATACACGTGCGTCGTGCCCCTCCCCCAGGGGGGTGCCTCTGCGCTGCCGCCGCCCCCAGCAGCGCAGAGGCTAGCGACGCCACTGACCACTGTACTTCACAGAGTTCAGCTATGGGACTGGTTCCCACAAGAGGCAGCAATGACCACCAACTTGGATGGCTCTACAAAAGGATTAGGCAAATTCATGGTGCATAAGCCTGTCAAAGGCGATTAGTCATTATGGCTATGTTGTTACTTCATTATCAGGGGCAAAATGTCTCTGAATGCCAGTTCCTGGGAATCCCAGGTGGGCAGAGAGCTGTTACCATCAGGTCCTCTTGCCGTGATGTGGAACCTGTGTCCCTCCAGATGTTATTAGACTCAACTCGAACCTACCCAGACCCTGAGATCGTCTTCTGAGGCTCTCCTTTGTGTGCATCCCCCTCAAGAGGCCCGGAGGGTGGCAACACAAGAACAGGGCCTTATCTGCAGTGGCTCCCCATGTGTGGAATGCTCTCCCCAAGGAAGTTCACCTGGCACCTTCATTACCTACCTTTAGGCACCAGGCAAAAACGTTCCATTTTAACCAGGCCTTTGGTTGACCTGATTGACACCCTTTACCCTTTTAAAAATGTGGCTCTTTTTGAGTGGGGGGTGTTATTGGGTTATTGTTCTTATTTTGATTTTATATATTGTGATCTTTTCTTTGAGACCTCCGGGTATAGGGCGGTATATAAATTCAATAAATAAAAGAAACTCCCATCAGTTTCAGCCAGCATTGTCAACGGTTCAGGGACAAGGAGAGATATACAGGTGAAACTCGAAAAATTAGAATATCGTGGAAAGGTTCAACTTAAAAGGTGGAACTAATATATGAGATAGACTCATGACATGCAAAGTGAGATATTTGTTATAATTGTGATGATTATGGCATGCAGCTGATCAAAACCCCAAAGTTGAGAGTCTATCTCATATATTAAACTCCAGTAGCTAATGAAAACAATTGCTTACACAAATGGACTTTTCCACAATATTCTAATTTTTCAAGTTTCACCTGTAGTCCAACACCATCTGGAGGGTCACAGGTTCCCCGTCTCTGGTTTAAGGTCAGTGATGGAACAGCCAGGAGAATGAAATGGTCCTACACACTGCTGTAGAGAAGATGAATGGAGAGGCCTTACTTTGCCTGTCACGTGGCCCATTAAAAGGACCCCTGACCATCAGGTCCAGTCGTGTCCGACTCTGGGGTTGTGCGCTCATCTCGCTCTATAGGCTGAGGGAGCCGGCATTTGTCTGCAGACAGCTTCCAGGTCATGTGGCCAACATGACAAAGCCGCTTCTGGCAAACCAGAGCAGCGCACAGAAACGCCGTTTACCTTCCCACTGGAGTGGTCCCTATTTATCTACTTGCACTTTGACGTGCTTTTGAACTGCTAGGTGGGCCGGAGCTGGGACCGAGCAACGGGGGCTCACCCCGTGGCAGGGATTCGAACCGCCGACCTTCTGATCAGCAAGCCCTAGACTCTGTGGTTTAACCCACAGCGCCACCTGGGTCCTCATGTGGCCCATTAGCAGTCTCCAAAGCAAGGTAGGTACCAACCAAGTGTTAATACAGCCCTGCGAAGTGGCCTGTGAGAATATAAATCAAGAGGGAGTTTGTAGAGAAGGGTGTCATAAGTGTTATGAAAACTTCCCGCGGGGGCAAGTTGAGAGACTGACCCCCAAGGCGGACGAAGCTTCCGTGCCCTCTGGCTTCTTGAGTCCAGGGGCACAATTGTAATATGCAGTTGTTCCCAGCTTGAAAACAACATACACAAGCCATTTGGCTAAGATCTACTTTATTGTAGATAAAGAGCAGAGTATGCCTCTGCGTAGCAGCTCATAATTCAGAGCTGTGTCTTAATGCGTCTTGCATCTCCTGATGCAAAACAGAAAAGAGACAGTACAATAGTAAAATACAATGACATCACATGTGTGGGAGCTGGTATGCCCAGTGTAATTCCCACAGAGAGGAAACATGACTCTTGAGTCTTGTGACCTTGCTGCAGCGTTCGCAGCTCGTCATGTCATAATATCACAACATCCTCCCCCGATATTAGACAATGTAAGAGCGGCGAAAGTTAAGGCATTATTAACAGAAGTAAACAAACAGTTATCATATACACAGTATGAATCTGATGTCTTTGTTCCATCCTTGGAACTCTCTGAGACTGGTTCTACCAGTTGAAGCCTTTGATAACCAACTCTCCAGGGGACCAGAGCACTTGCTCTGTGTGTGTTGGCAGAAACAGTGTTGAACTTTGCAACCTGTTGTGGTGGCTTTTTCACACCTGTGAAATGAGCCTGAGTGCAAACTACAGCTACATTTGCAACAGCTGAGATTGCAAACTCTTTGGAGTAACGTTTGGGCGCCTGACCCTTTGTTACTCTCTCAGATCTACGCACAAGATGTAGATCCTCTTTGCTGAGTTTCTCCTGAACAGGACTTTTTGGAGAAACTTTACCAATTGTAAACAGTGGCTCTAAAGATCCTAGCACATCATCATCTGTAGATGGCCTGGTCATAGCATGAGTTCTCTCAATGACAGTGTCACCTGTGTCGGAACTAGCCGTGGTTGAGCTTGCACTGCTACTGCTGGTGTCAGTGTCCTCATATGTATTGACATCAATGGGAAAGCTTTGGAGAATCTGTGTCTCCGGCTTTACAGTAGGTTCTACCTCCTGAGTAAGAATTACTGTGTTTGAGGAAGGCAATAGAATTCTGTATTGACCTTTCTCATAGCCCATAAAAATGCCTTGGATGGTGGCACCTTCAAGTGATTCCACCCACATCTGAGAACCAAAAACCTTAAGATGCTTAACAGAAGGCTTTCTGTTAAACAGTATCTCATAAGGTGAGCATTCCATTCCTTTTGGAACACTCCTGACCCATGCATATGTGAAGGCAGATAGGCTTTCAGCCCAATTCTGTTCAGACAGCTTTGCACTTAGCAATTGCGCCTGCATACCCTCACGTAGTATTGTGTTAATTTTAACACACAAATCTTTGTTCCATGATGATTGGCTGACAGCAACTTTGTGCCGAATGCAATGTTGACTTAGAAAGTCCTTGAACTCCTGTGAATCAAACACTGGTAATTGATTAGTATACAAACATTCAATTTTGCCATCATGCATGAAATCTATCTTAGCACAAAATTCAGTGAACTTGGCCAAGACTTGCTGCGGACTTTTCATAGTGTAAATCCATGAGAATTTAGAGAATTGATCACACAGCAATAAATAACAGGTAGCTCCGCCTCTAGATTGTGGCAAAAGCCCTATTACATCAGCAGAGACCTGCTGGAAACATCTTGTGACCTTTTCTCTGCGTGGCTGTTTGGTAGTCTCCTTGGACTTTTCAGCTCCTGCAAAATAAGAGTCAACAACATCATAACAACAGTCAGTATTTTCAAAAGACAGTAAAAAAAGTCCATCTTTGTTCTTCTGAGCTGTAAGGATAACTTCTCCATCCTTATAAATTGTGCACAGTCCTTTGCGCAGCCTGAGCTCGCAGTCCTTCTCGGTAAGCTGCGGTACACTTAGCAGGTTGTAGGCAATTTCTGGCACATAGAGAACGTTGCTTATAGATAGCTGGAGACTCTGAAGATAAACAGTTCCAACTCCAGTCGATTTCAGGTGTGTTCCACTCACCTGCGACACGGTGGAGTCCAGCCTCTTAAAAGTCTTAAATAAACGCTTGTTTGCGGTCATGTGGTGACTGGCAGCTGAGTCAATAACAAAAGCCAGGTCAATGTCAATGTCATCCTGCTCCTGCACGCCTTGTGTAAGCAATGCAAATGTGCGCCCTTTGGAGACTTTGGCTTGTGCCTTGCCTGTAGATCCACCGGCTTGTTGGTTAGATCCTTTCTTGGGCTTTCTGCAGGTCTGGAAACTGTGTCCTCTCATTCCACAGTTTGTGCAGCGTATGACTTTAAGAGCTTGCACATGCTCAGTTGGACCACTAGGTGGGGTTGAGGACGCTCTTGCTTCACTCCCCCTTCCATTAGCCTCATTTTGAGCAGCACAACGATCTTGCTCATTTAGCAAAGTTGAGAAGACTCTGGCCACGATTAAGTTTTGAGCATCCAGGGCACCTAGCTGTGATGCAATAGCACTATAACCGGCATGGAGGCTATTCAAAACCATGAAACAAAACACATCTTCGTTCAATTGAACGTTGCGTTGTGCGAGTTCACTTCTTAATTCTTTCATATGGTTAAGATGCGAACGCAAATTGTCTCCCTCCTTTAACCTTAGGTTGGTGAGACGTTGGAAATGCAGCATGGAACTTCCTGCCGCAATCCTTAAATGTTCATTTTGCAAAACAACCCAATAATCATTAGCGTGGACCAAATCTCTGACGTGTATTAACTGAGATTGGTCAAGATGCAAAACAATGGTCGCCTTCGCCTGATTATCCCTGTTCAGCCATCGAGGGCCAGGGAGCAGTGGAGGGGCATTAGTGACCACATCAAGCAAATTCTGCCTGGTAAGCACAGCTTCCATTTTAATACGCCATGTCTGATAATTTTCATCAGTGAGAAGTGGACAAAGGGAGCTGCTGCTCTGCTTGCTATCCTTTGCCATATTGGCGAAAAGCAGGCTTTTCACTCTCTGTCTTCAGAAAGCAATTTAAGCAAACAAACCTAGCCTTCTGAGGTTTATTGCCTCGTAAATCAGTCCGGCTACTCACAGTCCAATTAACGCGTCTTCTTCTCACAGCGGGAAACGGCCGTCTTCAGCACGAAATAACTCCCCCGGAACGAAGCACACAGTTTAAGGCTGCTTTCTTTGCCGGCAGATAAACATCAGGCAGAAGTCAATCAGAGGTCCGATGTTCGAAAACCAGCCAACTGCTACCAATGTTATGAAAACTTCCCGCGGGGGCAAGTTGAGAGACTGACCCCCAAGGCGGACGAAGCTTCCGTGCCCTCTGGCTTCTTGAGTCCAGGGGCACAATTGTAATATGCAGTTGTTCCCAGCTTGAAAACAACATACACAAGCCATTTGGCTAAGATCTACTTTATTGTAGATAAAGAGCAGAGTATGCCTCTGCGTAGCAGCTCATAATTCAGAGCTGTGTCTTAATGCGTCTTGCATCTCCTGATGCAAAACAGAAAAGAGACAGTACAATAGTAAAATACAATGACATCACATGTGTGGGAGCTGGTATGCCCAGTGTAATTCCCACAGAGAGGAAACATGACTCTTGAGTCTTGTGACCTTGCTGCAGCGTTCGCAGCTCGTCATGTCATAATATCACAACAATAAGTTCATAGCAGCGGTCTTAAATTCATAGAAACTGTTCATGCTGGGTTCTCTTATATTGGTCATCCTCCTGTCTGCCACCCTGCACAGAACAAAATAAGGGCATTTTCATTTTTATGTGAGGGGGAAAATGTGACTGGAAAAATTAATTATAGGTAATGAAGGTTTTTAAAAAAACAAAAAAATCCATGTAAGAAAAGCAATTTTACTGTAACAACAGAAATTACATTTCAGACCCAGAAGCCTGCTGAGAAACAGATTAGATTCCCATTTCATAGCTTAAGGTCTTAAAAAAAAATATCGCCCCCTTCCTTGTCTCCCATGACAACTTTCCACTTCTGCTCTTTGTCTTTATTGCGTCCTTCTTTCAACTTCAGAAGCATGTTCAAAGCAGTTTTATCTTTCAGAATGGCATTTCAGCCAAGAGATCCCAAGGAACCTGAACAGTTCACTAAGTCACGTTATTTGTTTCCTGTTCCTGCTCCTCTTCCATCTCAGCATTTACACTGGAAACATAACTCCTCGCTTTATGGAGGTAATTGGACGGTGGAGAAATGTGGCCTTGTTGTTCTAAAAGCTTATGGGTCATCATCAGGTGCTTCAAGTTGGTAACGTGGAGGGGGAGAGGGAAAAGGTTCACACACAGCTATATAGGGTTAAGTAGTCTCTCTATATGCACCAGTAGAGTATTGGGCTTGTTAAAAGTTAATAGCATTTATAAAAACCGAGAGAAAGGGGGAAAGACATGTGTGTTATGACCTCGGCAGGAAAAGCGGACAGGTGCAAGATCCCAAATGCTATTTAGTGCAACATCATTTTCTCGGCAGAGCACGGGCAAAATTATTACGGACACTAAATTTAAACAGTTGCACCTTCTCGGTGAAAGCAATTTCCTACATTCACTATATCTATTGGACATATATACATATGGACTTGTGAAAGGAAGGGAGAAAGGGAATCCTCTCCACAGGTTTGAAATTTTGGGTTGTATCCTGTGCTAGTCCTACCCAGAGTAGACCTGCTGGAATTAATGAACCGAAATTACTCATGTCCATTAATTTCAATGGGTCTACTTTGATTAAGACAAGCATTTGATAAAGCTCCCGAATTCCTTTTTGTTTTGGCACCGCTGCCAGCATCTATTTTGGCATTAAGTGGTCTGTAAATATATAGAAATATAAGGGGATTCTGGGAAACAGCCTGTAGTTAAAAGTCATAGACACCCCACCCCTAAATTATTTCTGTGGACACCCACATCTCCCCCCCATGTCAAATATATTCTTCCAACTCTTGAATGCAGAATCGTGCAGAATCCGTCTCAGTTTTTAACCTGCCTTATCACACCACAAACCAGAGTGGGTAACAATCCGCTTTTTAGCATGGTGGCGTTGCTTTGCATTGAAAGACAGGAGAGAGAGGAGGGGAACCATGATCAAAAGAAAATAAATCCATCGTTCTGCCCGGACACTGAGGTCCAATGTCGAGGGACTTCTGGTGGTTCCCTCACTGTGAGAAACAAAGCTACAGGGAACCAGGCAGAGGGCCTTCTCGGTAGTGGCGCCCTCCCATCTCATGTCAAAGAGATAAACAACTACCTTACATTCAGAAGACACCTGAAGGCAGCCCTGTTCAGGGAAGTTTTTAATGTGTGGTATTTTCATGTATTTTAATCTCTGTTGGAAGCTGCCCAGAGTGGCTGGGGAAACCCAGCCAGATGGGTGGGGTACAAATAAATTATTATTATTATTATTATTATTATTATTATTATTATTATTATCTTTGCCATGCGTAACATGTTAAAGCCTCCTAACAATTTCAGATACTGTATTTAATGTGAAAGAACAATAAATCAGTTATGTGGATTATGATATGTTTCTTAATTTGCTAGCTACAAAAGCCCTTTGTGTTCCAGCAGGCTAAACTCTTCAAAGCTAGATGGGACATCATCTTAACTCTGATGAGTTTGAAACATTCCCTGCCATCATTTAAGTGTAAGCACAATTAAAAGCTTGCTACTTTAGCCAAATATCCCCAAACAAATACCTAAGACAATACTGATCACTTTCTCTTAAATGTGTGTTGGTGTCTCCCAGCACCTACAACCTGAAAAAGGAGAAGCAATTTCAAGAGATAATTCCCAAGTTAAGCTTAACATGTTATTCAATAGCTTTCCCTAAGAACTTGATTCTATCTGTATAGATCCTTGTAAAGTCCTTTTGTTGCTCTTGTGTACATCAGTGCTAATCTTGTTTTCAAGTTTACAACATTCAGGCACACTGAAGAGACTTAAAGCTGACAGAGAGACAACTCTCTTCATCTGCAGCCTTGGGCCTGATTTAACTGCAGTGCTATATAAACAAGAGCTAAATTCTGCCATCCTGGCTTTGTGTTACCTTGCTTGCCCCCAAGACACAACCGGGGGGGGGGGGGGGACTTGGCATTCTCTGGCTCAATTTCAGCAAATTGAAACACTTGTGAAACCCTCCAGTCAATTGATATACAAAGTTGGCTGCTTTCGTTTTGCACAAGATCAAATCCAAAGCACTAAGGAAGCAGATTTTGAAGATCTCACTCAACTTGAAACATTTCAGGAAAATAAATGCCTAGAGGTTTTAGAAGCTATTACAGGAGCAGCTGTATCTGTAGCTTTGCTCTGGAGCTTCTCATCCTAATGTCAAATAGCAGGGACTGGAGAACAAAAACGGATTGGACTGCAGCTGACCCATTTCTTAATATGAGGATCTGACCCAGTGCTCAAATGAGACCAGAACATGAACCCTTTGTGGTCTTCTAAAAACAGTAGCTATGGGACCAGGCTGTGGCCTGGAGAAGAAGAAGATGAAGAAGAAGAAGAAGAGTTTGGATTTGATATCCCGCTTTTCACTACCCGAAGGAGTCTCAAAGCGGCTCACATTCTCCTTTCCCTTCCTCCCCCACAACAAACACTCTGTGAGGTCAGTGGGGCTGAGAGACTTCAGAGAAGTGTGACTAGCCCAAGGTCACCCAGCAGCTGCATGTGGAGGAGTGGAGACACGAACCCGGTTCCCCAGATTACGAGTCTACCGCTCTTAACCACTACACCACACTGGCTCTCCACAAACAAGCACACCACAAAGAGGGTTCTCCTTCATGGAGAGCACATGTTGCGGTGGGGGCCAGCAAGTCACCCCTCTGTTGCTGGGCGGGATCGTTTAGATGGCCAAGGGCTATGATTGGGCTCTGTGGGTCGTTGGGGGGAATCGCATGTAGCAAGTTGTGATGGACAGCCCTGAGGCTATAAAGGTTGCTGGCACGCAGAGTGAGCCCCTCTTCGCTGCATGCAACGGATCACCTGCCAGCCCTCCTTATAATTTAGGCTACTGCGTTGACCTTGCTATGCCTGTCATGGGGTCGTCTGCTTTGGGGGCAGGGGCCTGGTAGGAATTTTTCCATTTGGCTGATTGGCTGGTGCCATTTGGTTTTCGCCTACTGCGTAGCAATTAGGATTGTGGTTAGGCATTGGTTAAAATTGGTTGGTGGAGGGGAAGTGGTTGGCTGTGCCTGCCCCTCCAATGCTGCTGCTGCGCGGGGAATTCCGTTAAAGGAATCCAGGGGCTCACCATGCTTTTGTCCGTACCCCCTGGTCAGGGGCTAGGGCCACGCAAGAGCCCCTGGGAACATTAGGGGAGAGGCGAGGGCCTGACCCCCCCGGCTCCCATTCTCTCCCCAAAGTGTTTTCCCTTTACTGACTTCCGTAAGGCGGGCGGATGTCAGTCTGCCCCCAGGCGGGGACAGATAGTCGGAACCAATGCCTAAGCCAGTGTTTTTCAACCACTGTTCCGCGGCACACTAGTGTGCCGTGAGATGTTGCCTGGTGTGCCGTGGGAAAATTTGAAAAATTACTTTATATATAGTCAATATAGGCACAGAGTTAAAAAAATTTAACATTTTCTAATGGTGGTGTGCCTCATGATTTTTTTCATGAAACAAGTGTGCCTTTGCCCAAAAAAGGTTGAAAAACACTGGCCTAAGCAACCACTCACATTTTGTATTTTAATAAAGTTGTGGCCAGAAATTATGCCAAAAAACCTTGAACTTAAATTCCTGTGCGAAGTGTGTGTTTATTTATGGGGTGGCTTGGGGACCTCGACACACAAAAAGCAGTTGATGTTGCAAAATCTAGTCTGAGCTGGAAGGTGCAGGAGATACAAGGTGGCGGCTTAATCAGTAAAGGCAGCGGGTGATGGACTATATGGAGCTCGCAGAGATGACCGGGAAACTTCGTGATCAGAGGGACGACGCAGTGGAAGAAGAATGGAAGAAATTTAAATTGTATTTAAAAAATTATTGTATGATTGATAATTAGATATAATTTGGAAGAAAAGTTAGACTGTAGATGTAGAGTTAGGTTAAGTGTTTAAGATAGATGAAATATGAGTTAAGATAACAGTTAAGATTAATAAGTAGGTATTTTTATAGTAAATAAGGTTTTGCAAGATGTTTAGAAATTACTAAAGATGATAGACAAGGAACGCAGGAAGAGGAGATAGGAGGAAGTCAATATACAATGTGAAGGACAGTGATAATAAATAAGATTTTTTGTTTTTTATTGTAGGTTTGTTTTTATTGTAGGTATGTTTTTATTGTAGGTTTGCTTTTTAAATAATTGTATTGTTGTGTTTATGTTTGAATATGTTGTTGTTTTTGTTTTATAAAATCTAATAAAGATATTTTTTTAAAAAAAATCAGTAAAGGCAGCGGGGAACCATGGAGACCAGTCCAGGGTAAATGCTGCAAAATGGAGTTAGACGAGATGCTGAGATAGTTCAAGGGGGAGCACAGACCCTCCAAGTGTCCCTATTTCCCAAGGACAGTCCCCATTTTAGAGAAGTTGTCCCAGTTTCTGATTTGATCCCGGAATGTCCCACTTTTCCTTAGGACGTCCCTATTTTCATTGGAGAAATGTTGGAGGATATGGAGTTGTCCGAATCCTGAGCCATCTGAAGCCCTGTATAGGGAACCTTTTAAATGTTTTGTTACGTTTTTATATAGTTGGAAGCCTCCCAGAGTGGCTGGGGCAACCCAGTCAGATGGGTGGGGTATAAATAGTAAAATTATTATTATGGAATGGGACGTCCCTATTTAGAAATGTATGCGAATGGAGATAAATTGCTGGGCAGCCATTCAGAGACACCTTCTTTAAACAATATAAGTGACCGTGGTGCTGAAGGACATCACAGTACAGTGACACAGCGGGGTGGGAAGAAGAAGACAAGGTATTTGTGTGGTTCTGATGATGAATAGTGCAAGGAAAACGCATTCAAAAATTGGCTACACAAAGTCAACACAGTTAATAGCCGAATGTCCTTCACACTACAAAACATTTTGCTTTAGACAAGCCTATCCAGTTATGTAGAATGTTGGCATGTGTTGCAATCAACATTTCTATTTTTAAAATGTTTTAAATTGATGTATTTAACTGTTTTTTTATCAATAATTTTATTTTTCAGTTAAATATGAGGGAAGAAAAGCAGCAAGAAGCCATTCAGAAAGCATAAAATTTAAGGAGTTAGAAGAGCGAGGACACTTGTCCTAAGAAAATTTGGTGACAATAGCTGAAGTGGAGCAAGTTTACCTCAGTATTTCACACCTTTCAAAGCTATGGAAACAAAATGCTTCCAAGAATATTGCCTCATTCTGATATTACAGCAAATAAATCCCTGTGGGTGAACAAAAGCAGCCAGCATAATCACAAATATTTTGGCACCAAAATAACTAGAAATCTCATTTAAGGACTTGGATGGTGCTGCCCCCCTCCCACTTGGATCTGATGCCTGAAACAAGGGAGACAGGAAATTCTTCAGCAAATACTGTACCTCACCACAAAAGAGGACAAAAGCTGACACAACATTGCATGAAAATTTGCATATCCTGTTAGATGCAGATTTAGAAAGAATGGCCGTAATTTAAATAGACATCAAATACATTTTACTATAGTGGGGAAGCCTGTGATCAGGTGACCTGCTTTGGAGTTGTTCTTGGGCAGCTTCAATGCTTCTACTTTTCCTTCTCATGGCTCTTTATATATCAGCTGTTGGACCAGATAGCCCTTCAACTTTTCAGAGAGCCCCTCACGTGGAGGACTGTTATCTGTAAAGTAGCACACATAATAAGGTCATTCTCTGTACGTTTGTAGAAAAGTAGGGCATAATCGATGATGGACAGAGTAGCAGCAGTAGTGGCGGGGATAGCAGTAGAAACTCTTCCTAACTGAGAGTCCCTACATGTATACAGTAGTGCTGGTTTTGACCTATGAAGACTTAAATGGCTCAGGACCGCAATACTTCAAGGACCGCCTCTTTCCATATGAACCTACCTGGACCCTGAGATCATCTTCTGAGGCTCTCCTTCGTGTGCCTCCTCCTCAAGAGGTCCGGAGGGTGGCAACAAGAGAACAGGGCCTTCTCTGCAGTGGCTCCCCATCTGTGGGAAGCCTAAAGGTATACAGTGGTACCTTGGGTTACATACGCTTCAGGTTACATACTCTGCTAACCCAGAAATAACACTTCAGGTTAAGAACTTTGCTTCAGGATAAGAACAGAAATCGTGCTCTGGCAGCACGGCGACAGCAGGAGGCCCCATTAGCTAAAGTGGTGCTTCAGGTTAAGAACAGTTTCAGGTTAAGAACGGACCTCCGGAATGAATTAAGTATGTAACCAGAGGTACCACTTTATAATGAAGGCTCCAGGCAAAAATGTTCCTCTTTAACCACGCCTTTGGTTGATCTGATTTACATCCTCTGCCCTTTTAAAATGTGGGTTTTTTTGGGGGGGGGTATTGGGTTGTTGCTTTTATTTTGATTATGTATTTGGGGGCTTTATCTTTTGATTTTATTCTGTGAACTGCCCTGAGACCTCCATGTATAGGGCGATATATAAATTCAATAGTAGTAGTAGAAGAAGAAGAAGAAGAAGAAGAAGAAGAAGAAGAAGAAGAAGAAGAAGAAGAAGAAGAAGAAGGGCTTTCAGACTCTTTATTTGCTGTTTGCATTTTTTCTCCAAGGAGTTCAAGGTGACATACATAGTTGTTCCCCTCCTCATTTAATCCCCACAACAACCTTGTGGGGTAGGTTTGGCTGAGGGGCAAGTGACACCCAGTGAGCTTCACGGCCAAGTGGGGATTTGAACCCTCATGTCCCAGGTCCTAGTTCAACAATTTAACCTCTACACTGCCCTGGCTGTCAACTCACTTAGAGGTAGGTGAGTTGCAGCAGACATTTCTGAACAGTTCTCATAGTTGTGAATAATGATTCCTCCCTCCCTCCCTTCCTTCCTTTTTGTGTTTTTAAAACAAGTTTGTACCACTCTCCATCCAAAAAGAGAGATCTCACATTAAAATACTGGCAAGGGAGACAGACCTCAGCAAGTTAAGAAAAAGGTCTGAGTTGAACTAAACAGGTTTTGCCTAAGTTTCTAAAAGAGAGCGATGTGGGTTTCAGGCTGTCCATATTCAGAGCAACAAACCCAGAAGGGTTTTTTTCTTGTTGTTGCCACCCCCTTCACATCTTTTCTTTTTCTTTTTCTTTTATTAAAGATTTTCTTGGTTTACAAAGTGTGTGTAATGTCTCTCATATTTTTCCATAAAACATTTTTACAGATCAATTTTAGTTGTTGAGACATTAGGGAGAGAGGGGGGGAAGGAAGTGGGTGGGATGGGAGGGTGGGGTGGGGAGATGATGTTTCTATTTTCCTTAATATATGTAGGATTTGGTATCAGCGTTCCTTGTGTTGGTTCTCTGTTCAGGGTGGCAATTATAGAAAGGGCACATGGGAGATGGATGCCATTCCCTAAGGTTTCCTTTGAGTGATAACTGCAGGTAGAGTGGTAAGCTGACCATTGCAAATCGGGTTCTACCATGAGTAAGAGCACGTGTTGCGATTGGGACCTGGCAAGACACATTCCCTTCCTGTGGGGGTGGGGCCGGTAGCCGGCCTTAGTAGCTAATGGTCAGTTAGGAGTTGCTGGGCAAAAGTTAATGTTGCAATTTGTGATGGACAGCTTAGCGTCCTATTTAAGCCTCTGCACGTAGGGTGTTCCTTCTCTTGGCTTCGGCTGCTGATCACCCGTCCCGCCCCCCCTTTTTTCTTAGGCCTCTGCTTTGACTTTGCTCTGCCTGTCATGGGGTCGTCTGCTTTGTAGCAGGGGCCCAGTAGGAATTTGTCCATCTGGCCGATTGACTGTGCCTTTTGGTTTTGCCTACTGCAGTAGCAACTTGTCACAACTTGTAAGGTTGGCGGTTAGGCATTGGTTCCTGTGTGGATTGCTGGATTGGGCACTGCCCATCCAGAATCAGGTTGATGCTGGGAATTCCGTTAAAGGAATCCAGCGACTCTTATGCTTTGTCCGATGCCCCCGGTAGGGGTTAGGGCCATAAGCCGAGTCCCCGGGACCATTGAGGAAGAGGGACCTGTTGCTTCCCCCCGGTCCTTAACTCTCCTCAGTCGCATTCTCCCAATTGCTGGTTTTAGGCCAGCCTCTGTCCCGGTGTGACAGTAGTCTGAACCAATGCCTACGCAACCACTCACCGAATTTGTATTTAAATAAAGTTGTGGCCCTAAATTATTTGCCAAAAACCCAAACCAAAAATCTGTCTCCTGTGTCAAGTCAATGGGGGGTGGATTGAGGTCCTCGATACGCAACACCAGTGGCTTCGCGGGTTAATCGGGCATCCATGCCAGGTCCAGCTTTGTTCAGTTTGCTCTGACAATCCTATTATGCTGAAGCACTGCAAAAACAAAGAGGAAAGGTCCTTTCCCCAGTTTGCAGTGTTTAATCTTGCAGCACTGTAAATAAAGCTTGATTGAAATTTCCAGGGCCAGTTCCTTAATGTCTCCAGTCTTATCTTGCTTCTGATAAAGCTGGAGGAGAGAGCCATCTCTCGGATTCTGAGGCCTGAGCAATCACTTTCCGATGGGCTTTCTTGACACCAAATATTGGAAGCCATTCAGCAGTTTAGTGCCAAACGTTTTTTGCAGGCCAGTCAAGGGAAAACAGCAGCTCGGCATTCTACATCTGTTGGTTTAATGCCTATACCATTTTTGTGTGCATGCCATGAAAAAAAAAAAGGAACAGAATGTGGGAACATGGTGAGAAACATTTCCCAGTTGTTTTACTGTTGCCTTTCAGTTAAATCAGCCTTCTGATCTTAGCAAATGGCACCAAGTGTGAAATTTCATCTATTTCACACACACACACACACACACACACACACACACAATTTTTAATATAGAACTAGGAGTCTTTTTATTAGGAATATACCCAGGTCAGAAGTAACATTTAAATAAAGATTATCTCTCCTGAAAACTAATAACTGTGCTGTTTCTCTGTTTGTTCTGCCTTCAATCCACAGCATTGTGAGCCAAATATAAGCCTTGGATGCTGAGAGAGAGTTCTAGTTCTTTTATATGTTTTTCTTCAGAGTTTCTTCCTTTATTAAAAAGTGCATTTTTAAGAAAGTTCATCACAAATGTAACATAGAAATATTTCATACAATATAATACTATTCAACTTATAAATATATTAGTTATAAGTGCAATGTTGGTGTCTAATGCACAATCACATCATCAGTCATTAACTAGGGTTAAATAATACTACAGTCCTGAGAGGAAAATAACCTGAGATTAATCGTTCCCCAATTCATTTATTTCATCTGTGCTCCATACTCTTGGTTCTTACACTTCCCCCAACAAAAGAGATGGATATACTGGGTGGTATGCAACTAAGTTTTAGATCTATTGAAGACTCAGCATTGCCACTACAGTCATACCTCAGAAGTCGAACAGAATCCGTTCCGGAAGTCCGTTTGACTTCCCAAATGTTTGGAAACCAAGGCGCGGCTTCTGATTGGCTGAAGGAAGCTCCTGCAGCCAATCAGAAGCCGTGAAAGCCGCGTTCAGAAGCTCCTGCAGCCAATCAGAAGCCTCTCTGTCATGGCAGCAGTAGTGTATCTTGTATTCTGCTGATGGAGCATGGCTTCTGCCATAACCTATGGTCCCTCAGCCAGCATATCTTGAGGACAGGATTGCTTGGTGAGAAATCAGGTCCTCCCTTAAAGAGGGCACGTATTGCAGTGAGACCAGGCAACCAAACCCTGCGTTGTGGGTGGGTATGATTGACAGACACAACACCCAAACGGTAGGTCCCTCGATGCAGGGTTCAATCAGGCCAATAGGGACGCAAGCTAAATACCCCATACACATGACCCAGAGCCTCCTCTTTTCACACGTGCATTGGAACACCCGCCCACCTCTCCCTACTTTTAGGGCTTGTGCACTTGACCTTGCTATGCTGTCGTGTGTTGTCTGTCATTGGGACAGGGGCACGGCAGGAATTTCCCCCACTTGGCTGATTGGCTGTTGCCATTTGGGTTTTGCCTGCCTTGTAGCAAATCATCACAACTGGTAAGGTTGCGGATAGGTTCTGGTTCAGGTGATAGGGACGGGAGAACGCTCTCGCCATCCCTATGTGAAGGGTATTTCGTTAAAGGAATCCAGGGGTTCGATGGTTTGGTCAACCCTGAGAGGGGTTGTGCCCGTGCCCAAGTCCAGGTGGCGGACATAGTCTGTTCCTGGCTTTCCGCTTATCCAGGTGTTCACCCTTGGCTGACCTATGCTGGTGCCCTGGGTCAGCGCCACCTGCAAGGGTGCAGGGAGCTAGTCGAACCAGAGCCTATGCAACCACTCACTTTCTGTAAGCAATAAAGTTGTGGCCTAAATTCTGCCAAAAACCAAACTAAATTTTGAGTCAAGTGTGAATTTATTTAGTGGGGAGGTCTCTGGGTGTGAACACGCAACAATGTTTTAAGCCGGAAAGAGTATTGCCAATAGGCAGAGAGTTTTACGGTTAGAATTTTCGATAATGTAATCCCTGTAACAGTCGCAGTTCTGCAGATCGAAGTGGCCATGATAAGGCAATCGCACAATTAAACTGGTCCCAAATTGTTGCTAATCCTAACACCGTGAACTTGGCCCAGGAGCAAATCAGCAAGCAGCGCTGATCTTTTGAGCAGAGGTGCTATTTTTCTGACAGGGTCTTAACTCCTGTCAGGAACTATGCTGTACTAATTGCATCTCCTGGATCAAGCAGGGATCCCACCCACCCACAGTCTTTCAGCACGGAGGGGGGAGGGGGCATTTGAATGCCATTTCTCCAACCCAGGAGTCATGCCAACAGCATCCGCCATGTCATCATCAAGGGTGGGGCAAGCAGGCAGTACCTCACCCCCTCACCATCAGTGAAGCCATGGGAAAGGGACACGCAAACATCTTTTATTTCTGTCACCTCTTAATCACAGCTTTCTCAGTGAGATGACTACCTGCATACAGGGCCGGATTTAGGTTTGATGAGGCCCTAAGCTACTGAAGGTAATGGGGCCCTTTATATGTTCAGCTGTCCTTTGTCAACAACAAATTGTCACCCCAGAGTCGTCCGTGACTGGACCTCATGGTCAGGGGTCCCTTTACCTTTAGCACTTGTGTAGAAGAGGAGTTATAGCTTGCCAAAATCCTGCCTTCAATACAACTATTAAAATTTTGGAGTCCCCCTTTCCAGTCTTGTGTCTGGTCACCGTATTCCAGTCTTTTGACCTGTCCCCTAAAAATAATATTTAAGCAAACAGGAAGAAAAACACAATGCCTTCAGCAGAACCAACCTAAAAGGCATGGAAATGTTGTGTGCTTTAAAGTTCTCCAGAACTCTACACCAGGCGAGATGCTACACAAGTTATGGGGTGTTTGCAAGAGGAGAAGAGCCTGATTATCGTCTTCCAAAGCAACAACTCTATTCCGAATTTAAAAATGGAAAGTGTAATGCTGGTAGTCAACAACAGAGGTTTAAAGACTGTCTCAAGGCATATATATATATATAGAGAGAGAGAGAGAGAGAGAGAGAGAGAGAGAGGGAGTGTTATAAAAACTGACAACTGGGAAACACTGGCCTGCAAGTGCTCCAGTTGGAGAACTGTCTTTACCAAAGGTGTCATGGGCTTTGAAGACACTCGAACTCAGGACACAAGGGAGAAATGTGCTAAGAGGAATGCACACTTGGCAAATCCACACCGTGATCAACTCCCGCCCGGAAACCAATATCCCCACTGTGGAAGGACTTGTGGATCCAGAATTGGCCTCCACAGTCACTTACGGACTCATTGTTAAAACTGTGTTTATGGAAGAAGAAGAAGAAGAAGAAGAAGAAGAAGAAGAAGAATGAAGCTGGATCATAGCTGTCAACTTTTCCCTTTTCTTGCGAGGAATCCTATTTGGAACAAGGGAATTTCCTTTTAAAAAAGGGAAAAGTTGACAGCTATGAGCTGGATGTTACAGCCACAAAGTCTTTTTATAGATAGGTGTGCAATCCATATGCTAGATTCAATCTAATTCCCAGGTGATGAGATATCATGTTCATGTTTGATGGTGTTGCAAAGCATTGCACCCACTAGGTGAAGACCAATGCTAAAGCAGATTCCCAGTTAAGGATCAACTTTACCGCCTGCTGTGCTTGTGAGTGCTTGTGAGTGACTGTCCCCCCCCCCAGCAAGAAGTGTTTATGTATCTTAGGGGAGGGGTAGGAACCAGTCAGCTCAGAGAGATTAGAACTGATGGGTTGTACCTCTGCAAAGTATTTACCAGCAGAGGAGCTACTAGGAGCCATACGTTTCTCCTGTGATGCTCTAGGCTAGAGATATATACATATGCAATTCTTTTTCACTGTTGCTATAGTTACTCCTTCTATGTTTGGAGTAAAGACAGCTACACAGAACAGCCCAAAGAGCTCTCCCTTGGAAACTGCATTGCTTTTAAAAAACGGCAGGAAAATGTATTGGAAACAAAACACCAGGTAAGTCTGCTTTTATATCCTGTAACTGCCTCGGTTTCAAGGAGGCACCTTTTTAAATCTTTGCATGCACGGAGGCAAATTCTAAGCAAATTTTAGACATGCAGAAGCTTGCAATTTTGGCTCCAGCGAGAGTTAATGGTAATTGACAGAGCTGTAGAAAGTTTTACTAATTAGACTACAAATGTATTTAGGAAGCAGCTGCCCTGGTGATATTATGAAAGAGAATGCAGCTGTTAAACTAGGATTCTATGGTTGTACAGGATAGCATCCTCCATTTGGCAACAGTGGTGGCTGATCCATTCAGCTGCTTTCCTCTAGTTTTTAAGAGTAAGATTCTCAGCTTGAAGTCTCATGGAATTTAGTTTTGGCTTGCAGTACAGTACAAAAGCATGTCTACTCAGAAGTAAGTCCCACTGAGTTCAATGGGGCTTACTCCCAGGTAAGCAGCAGTAGGATTGCAGCCTCAACTCCTTAGCTGGTGATAGCCAAGTAAGCCATTGTTAGAGCAGAGAGTGTTTTTAGTGGGTCTACTCTTGAGTATGACTTATGCCGATTGCCACGCAGTGTGTTTAGTATTGCATTCTTTACCTTACGATTAAGATGGCATTCCTATGTACTAACTTACACCATGAGACATTTTATGGGATATCGTTTTGAGTTTATTGTGACTGGAACCACTTTGGTGTTTCTTGTTTGTAAATGAAAAAAAAGAGCATGAAAACCTTTTTACTAAATAAAATACCTGGGAGTCATGTTCCATTGAATTCAGTGGGATTTACTTCTGAGTAGACATGCCTTGGCATGTACCTTTCTCTCAAGCCCTTTTCTATACAAACTGTTTCTTCTGATTTTGCATTTCTAGGTTTATTTTAGCACTGACTCTGGCCTTGCAAAGCATTCACTTTGGAAAAGGTGAGAAGCTCCCTCTTCTTCTATTTTTTCCCCTCCCCTCAACACTCTGTGGTTGTTGTTTTTTAAGTGCACACATTGAACAAACTTATATCATCTTTTTTATCACCTTGTCTTCTATAAGGGTCCAGACAAGAGCAAATACATGATGCTGGAGAAATTGCTGATGCCACAGCCCCAAAGGATAACATCAAAGACCGACTCACCACATTAAATATCTTCAATGAGATGAACCAGAGTTATGAGAGCAGGAAACAGCTCGATAAGCCGATAGTGCCTTTCACTGGTCTTACTAAAAGTAGGTAACAATGTCATTTGCCATCTTTGCATGCTGCCAAAACAAACATTATATGGCCTGTGGCCCTCGACATGTCATTGGATTCCAACTGGTCCCAGCCATCTGTATTTGCAGAAATAGCAGAGGCAAAAAGTCTGGTAAAGAGTTTTGAAATATATAGCCTTGGGCAAAGGAGGCCCAAGCTCAAAACCTTGCTCTGCCAGGAAACTTCCTGAGAATGCAATCCCCGATATGCTTACCTGGAGGTAAAACCCGTCGTGTTCAATGGTTTTCATGATTGCAGCCTAGGTAACCTTGAGCCCGGTCACCCACTTTAACCTATACTACCTCACAGGGTTGTTGTGAGACTAAACTGAGGGACACCTAAAGCTCCTTGCAGGAAGGGTGGGATAAAAATGTAATGAATGCAGATGTGTTCATTGGGAATCTGCTGTCAATTAACCCCAACCCTTGTGCCGTTTCTAATTTAATACTCCGATGTTCATGGGTGCCAATTCTGTGAAAATATTTTATGTGGTTCAAGCAGTTTTTATGCTGTTGGATATCTGAACAGGAATAATAATAATAATAATAATAATAATAATAATAATATTTTTTATACCCCGCCCATCTGGCTGGGTTTCCCCAGCCACTCTAGGCAGCTCCCAACAGAATATTAAAAACGCGATAAAACATCAAACATAAAAAACTTCCCTAAACAGGACTGCTTTCAGATGTCTTCTGAAAGTCAGATAGTTGTTTATTTCCTTGACATCTGATGGGAGGACATTCCACAGGGCACCACTACCGAGAAGGCCCTCTGCCTGGTTCCCTGTAACTTTGCTGGACCTCAGTTTTCTATGGGAAAGTGTTGCAGTTCGCAATATGTCTATGGCTTAGGTCGATCACTGAGCTATATTGAGTTATATCAGAAATAGTCTTCCTAGCCAAGGCTAATAGAAGAGCATGAGATGTTATTCTGCTATTAATGTCACATAAAAAACAAGGCCATGTGCTTGTTAATTTTATATCAGTTCATTGTGTTCCGCAAAACAACAACCCGTCAGAAATCTGCAAATCCAGGAGCAATCTTTGTTTCACAAACATTTGTTAGGGGATCATAAGAAAAATCTGACTTCCATTCTTTTTGGTAAATGTGGTGCTACTTTAAAAAAACAACAACCCACATTTATTTAAGTGATGAATGAGGTCTGCTTCTGGGAAAGTGGACTTATATGACGTCCACAAGCTTCTTCATCAGAGACATGCCAGGGGGTTGCTCCCTGGCCACTGAGTAATCCCTAGTAGTGTGCTTTTAATCCTTATCCAAACAAACTGGGCTTAACTGAGCAAACACTCTTAACAGGCAGCTAATTTTATTGTCCCCCCTCAAGGCCAATAAAAATCAGACCTTTGGCAGCCAGGGAGACTTGGTGGAGCAAGTGAGAAAGTAGGTTCAAAGCGGGGGGTCTGTTTCTTAGTAAACCGTGGAATTATTCGCTTCCAGGTAAAACGCTGGACCGGGATTGCTGTCAAAATGGAGGTACTTGCATCCTGGGCAGTTTCTGTGCATGCCCCCAACACTTCACAGGCAGATACTGTGAATATGATCAAAGAAAGAGGTAAGGAAACTGACTGGGAGACATGAGTTCCTGGAGAGACGTGCTTTGCTTATAATTAAGGTCGATTGGTGGGGGAAAGACCTAGTGAATCCGATGGAAAGGCTTTTGATGCAGCTGATCTCCCAATATTTTTCGCCTATTTACCTTCGTACTGCTCACTGGAGGCTGATGCTCTTTGGCATGAATTAGGACGGAGGACAGAGCAGGATTTCTAAACTATAATTGCTTATTATTTTATTTACAGGTAGGTAGCCGTGTTGGTCTGCCATAGTCGAAACAAAATAAAAGATTTAAAAAAATGTCCTTCCAGTAGCACCTTAGAGACCAACTAAGTTTGTTATTGGTATGAGCTTTCGTGTGCTTGCACACTTCTTCACATACCAGTTGGTCTCTTAAGATGCTACTGGAAGGATTTTTATTTTATTTTATGTTACGCTTTCTGTGGACTGCTAGCCTGGGTTTAAGTTTTTCCTATGCTGCTGTTTTAATGATGGTGATGATAAAATATCTATATTAAAGTTCTGAACCTTCTGATCTGTCCTTGGCAGCAACTGTGGCGTGTTCAAACATGGACAATGGATACGAAAGAGTTGCCATCTTTGTCGGTGTGCTTTTGGTAAACTGCACTGTCTGTCTCCGCAAAACTGTGGTAAGATGAAACTTCAATCCATCATTTTGCTAATTTGCTATACAGTATATTGATGGTCCTTCATCATTCTGACTTGTCACCATTGAGCTTCCATTTTATTTACCTTTCCAGAAGGATCCTAGCTTCTGAGAGCTTAGCAACAAAGGTGATTTCAATGTAGCTTCCTTTCTCCAGGCTATTTGAAACACTTCCAAATAAAAAGTCACAACACACCATAACACTGGGGAACCTTCCCGCATTCTGAGTTTTGAAGTTTCCTGTCCCTGTTGCTGAATATTTGATGGAAGCAGAAAATAAGGCTCAAGAGGTTTCTTGTAGAGCAATTTAAGGAAATCAGGTCCTCAAAGAGGTGTTGCGGTGAGACCTGGCAACCAAACCCTTGTGTTGTGGGTGGGAGCTTTTGGATAGCCACAGCACCCTATTGGTAGGTCCCTCGATGATGGGTGTAATCTGACCAATGGGACGCGAGCTAAATGGATTGAGGGACCTACATATAGCCCATGCACGTGTCCCTGAGCTTCCTCTTTTGGGCCAGTGCATCGGAACACCCGCCCACCTCTCCCTATATTTAGGGCTTGTGCGCTTGACCTTGCTATGCCGACGTGTGCCATCTGTCATTGGGACAGGGGCACGGCAGGAATTTCCCCCACTTGGCTGATTGGCTGGTGCCCTTTGGGTTTTGCCTGCCGCATAGCAAATTGTCACAACTTTGTAAGGTTGCGGATAGGCTCTGGTTCCGGTGATGGGGTGGCAGAACGCTCTAGCCATCCCTATGCAAAGGGTATTCCGTTAAAGGAATCCAGGGACTCAATGATTTGGTCAACCCTGAGAGGGGTTGTGCCCATGCCCAAGTCCAGGGGGTCATCAGGGTGGTGGACTAGCATGACCCCGCTTTCCGCTGTTCCAGGTGTTTACCCTAGGCTGGCCTATACTGGTGCCCTGGGTCAGCGCTACCTGCAAGGGTGCAGGGAGCTAGTCGAACCAGAGCCTATGCAACCAATCACTTGCTGTAATCAATAAAGGTGTGGCCTAAATTCTGCCAAAAACCAAACCAAAATTTGAGTCTTGTCTGAATTTATTTAAGGGAGAGGTTAAAGGTCTAAACACGCAAATGCATGGGTCGTGTTGGAGTAGTTCAGATTAAATTTTATCATAATGATCCCTTCTGGCCTCAGAAATCTATGAAAGCCAGTCAGTTATGTATATCTGTTATTTAAATGTCTTATCTTAACAAAGTTCATTGAGCAATTAGGCTATACCAGGAACTAACTCCACACTTGCTTGACTGCTATTTATATGTAAAATATATGCTAACAGTGTGATCCTTACTGCTCTCAAACATGCATCCCCACCAAAATAATGATTCTCCCAGTTCAATTAAGTGCATTTTAAGGAGCAGGAGTTTAACAGAAGATGTTATTTCGGGGAAGAACTTCCCCAGTTGAATTTCTGTTTGTCCTGCGGCTGTTAAAAGTGCAGAACTTTAGTCCAGCACCTCCATTCTTAATGCCTTTATTCTCAGTGTTCAGTATTTTTTCCTCCCTATAATTTTTTTAAGGAAAGAATATGGCTTTAAACTTAGAGGTTCCAGTGTAATATGTGATCCTTGTAAGTTTGGGGTATTAATCTGCTTATTTCCTTTACTTGTGAGGAAAGGGTTAAAAATAAAAGCCATTCTATTAACTTCCTTGTGGTTTGTATTTACATTTGATTATGCTGTGATTAATGCCTGCAAGAGCTGATAAGTTGGCTCACAAAGGATTCTTCATGGTCCGCATTTGCACCTCTCAACTGAGAATAGGATCTGTGATTGGCTTCCAGCAGATGTTAGCTTTAGCAAAGAAGCAGAGGAAATTGCACAATCTGTTGAAATTCTTTGCCGAGGGCCCCCCCTGTTAACAAACTGACCATTTCTGTTTTGTTTCTCAGCTGTAAGCGAGGAAGAGCAATGGATCCATTTACTTTCAAATGGCCAAAGATTAAAGAAAACAATGGGCTGCTTCTGCCTAGGCTGTTTCTTTGCACTCTGCGGACTACTCTACCTGTTGTGAAAACTCTTTAAGACTGGTATTCATAACCACAATTTGCCTTATGATGATTGCTTGCCCTTTAGAAGAAGGAAGACTAAAGGCTAAAACAAAGGACACTCAACTGCTTTTCCTTCGTAATTTACCTGTTTAACAGGGTTTCTTTTTTCATATAGAGTGCATATGCCACATATAAAATTTGTAGTGCCTGTCGTCGTTTCAAACTCCCAGTTCTACTTTCAAAGTAAACTCAACAAACCTCACTTCTGCGATGTCCACAGAAAATTGCTCAAGAAGTAAAGAGGGGCTGATACTTGACATTTTTGTTTCCAGGGATCGAGAACTTGCAGCTCTCCAGATGCTGTTGGAGCCCAACAATATCTGGGAGGCTGTAGGTTTCCCATCCTGATGTCGGTCACATTGCTAAATCTGAAAAGGATATGCTACTTTGACTCTGAAGGATTGGGACTGGTGGTTGCGCTAGGCCCTAAAATTGGTCTCAAAAGTCCTGTTCTGAGCATCTCAGAAGAACCAGTGAGATGCTGGAATAACCAGTCATAAGGTTATCCCTTGTGAAGTGCAAGCCCTACAGTGGCTAACATCTGTTTCAAAGATTAGCCCCAGTATTAAACTAGTGTTTGTTTTTTATTTTTATTTTTTAAATGCATTTTTATTAAAGATTTTCTTGGTTTACAAAAGTATATGCAATCTCTCTCTCTCCCTCAAGTAATTTGTTTTACAGATCAGTTTCATTTTTTTGTACATTAGGAAGAAAAGAGAAGTGGAGGGGGGAGAGGTGAGTGGGGGTGGGGTCGGGTGGCGATGTTCCTACTTTATTTAATATATGTGGGGTTTTGTGGGGTGGGTGGGTGTTTTGGATCAGATTAGCCTAAACTAGTGTTTGTTAATGAAAAAGCACTATAATGCATTAATTCCGTTTTTTGTTAACTTCTGTTTAAAGCTGATTTAAGCAGTTCTTTATTCTGGTGCTGACTCTTCCAGTGGAAGAAAAATGTATTTTCTATGGCTTAGGTGCTGCAAACAGTAAATGTTGTGTATATTCTGGAACTTTCTTTTCCTTGAAAGAAGAAAATGCATTGGATTTTTCTTTCCAACTTATGGAACATTAATGAACCAATCTATTTTCAGTACTCATCGCGTTTGCATGTGTTCAATCATATGTCGGTTCTGTCCCATTTCCCCATTAAATGAAATTTGAAACTTTGCATGAGAACTTGCATTCCAATTGCATTTATACGATCTGAAGAGAAACCAGAGTATTCCAATTGCATTTTGAGACATCGTTTTGAGCCGCAAATTGCGTCGGAACATTTGGGAAGTGCAAAAGCCAGCACGTAGCTGAATGTTTTAATCTGCAGGCTAGTGAGGTCAGTTCCTATCAGCATCCACAGACTCCTCAAGCATCCTGAGTTAGGGCAAATTTGCATCGCTGCTTTTGAAGGCTTCCTTCAGTCCATTCCAAACTGCCATTCCTTTTCCACACAGATCACGCAAGCACATTGTATATCAGTCTGATGCACCAACTAACCATAAACTCAAAATTCCATGCTAAGCATATTTATTTGTAATAAATAAATTTTTAAAAATGTTTAGCATGGGATGCATGAGAAAACCCACATAATCCATTCCTTGCAGGCAATTACCAATAAATGGGCCGTTTTGTCGTGTTTTAATGTTGCCCATTTTATATGCCACACTTCAACAAACTTTCCAGGTGGCTTGTATTATTGGAAATACAGAAGCCTGAACACCCATTTATTTTTCCTTTCATTTTAAACATCAGCCAGTGTGGCCACATGCATAGACTTTTGGTGACAGAGGGCTTAATTTGCTATCCTTGAGTAGCCTATAGAACACATTGTTATCAAGCTGTGAAATTCTCTCTCTCTCTCTCTCTCTCTCTCTCTTTTTACAAACTGTCTTTCCCATAATCTGGAGAAAATACTCATATATGATTTTTGGGCTACATACAGTGAAACTCTTGAATTACATTAGATCCTCTCACTTGGACTTTACTTGAAATTTGTTTTTAAACTTCTGCTAGATGCATTTCTAAAAGGCAGACTTGAGCCCGTAATGTACACAGTGTGTTTTGCATCTGTAGTTGATCTGCCAAGGAATTTCTTGTTTTGAGATTTACCACAAGATAGCTGTCATTTTCCCTCTGACCACAGCCAGGCACGTTGATATAATCTTTCCTTCCCTCTAGAAATTAGCCAAGTTACACTACTGTTGCCCTTTGTTGAAGGGAAAGCTATTGGTTTGGCCTGCAACCATTGTTTATAGGGAAGCAGACATCTTGGCACCCGTGTCACTAGTAGGCGCCTGGTTAGGCATGAATGCATGAGGAGTAGCAGCAATAGAGGGAATAAATGAAATATTTAGAGTACATTGATTTAGTTCTCTTCTTCCCCACCCCACAACCAGTTTATGACACAATTAACGTGCCTTTGTTGATTTATTTATTGCTTGAAGTCTGTGCACGGCTTCCCTCAAGGCTGCATTTCTGCTGTGAGGATATATCCTTTTATGAGCACTCAAAACAATATATTTTGTCCCTGTTTGGGGGGGGGGTCAGGAAGAGAATGCAAGGGATGCTCACTAACAGCCTCATGGGGAAAGAATAGGCTCACTTATTTTGTGAGGGGGGACACATTGTTACCTCATAAAGAGATACTGTGCCTCAAGAGTATCCCTTATGTGGAAATTGGTCCTGTTTTCAATGGGGCTTACTCCCAGGAAAGTAATGGTAAAGGAATCCCTGACCATTAGGTCCAACTCTGGGGTTGCGGCGCTCATCTCGCTTTATTGGCCGAGGGAGCCAGCGTACAGCTTCTGGGCCATGTGGCCAGCATGACTAAGCCGCTTCTGGTGAACCAGAGCAGCGCAAGGAAACGCCGTTTACCTTCCCGCCGGAGTGGTACCTATTTATTTACTTGCACTTTGACGTGCTTTCGAACTGCTAGGTGGGCAGGAGTTGGGACCGAACAATGGTCAGGGGTCCCTTTACCTTTAATGTGCGCCAGAAAGGAGAAAAGGGTAGTTCACTTTAGTTTTCAAGGGAAAGGCTGTGATTCAGTGGGTGGGCATCTGCTCTGCATGCAAAATGTCTCAGGTTTGATTCTCAGCACCCCTAGGTTCAGATTATGAAATATTCCTGCCTGAAACCTTGGAGAGCCACTGCGACTCAATGTACACAATACAGAGCAAGATAGATAGATAGATGTTTATTCGGCATTTGCGCCCATCATACAATACAATCATACAATACAAAACAAGCAGTCAATCAAAAATCAGGTAAAATCAAATAAAACGACGACCCAATACAAGCCGTGGATATAATAACACAACTCACAGGGACCAATATTATCACTTTGATAAACCATATCTTAAAAAATAATAAAATAAGGTTAAAATTTAGGCACCCAAAACTAAAACCAATGTCTAATTCTATTTTTGAGAAACAAGTAATTGGCTGACATCCCATTTTGTCTCTTGTGCGAGATGACGGCTGTTAGGAATCTAGCAACCTGTAGAGTTATATAAGGGTCCACATCTTGGAGAACCCAAGCAAGACGTAGGTCAACTGGCTTATCAGCAATGGACTGAATTATCGGATTTAATATACTGGCACGTATCGATCTGTACATAGGGCAATTGAACATTACATGCTGTAGAGATTCAGTTGATTTATTTTCACAGGCACACATAGGAGAAACTTGGCAAGATGAATCAATGGTCTCACTGAGTATATGCCAGCTCCCTGGGTTTATGACTAAGGCTGTGTACACACTAAACCATTAAAGCACATTCAGAATGCATCCTTTCCCTCAAAGTATTCTGGACACTGTAATGATAATAATATGCCTCCCATCTGACTGGGTTGCCACAGCCACTCTAGGCAGCTTCCAGCAGATGCAGACAATCACGCACAGCAAAACACCAAACGTTACAAACTTCCCTAAACAGGGCTGCCTTCAGACGTCTTCTAAAAGTCAGATAGTTGTTTATTTCCTTGACAACTGACGGGAGGGCGTTCCACAGGGCGGGCACCACTACTGAGAAGACCCTCTGCCTGGTTCCCTGTAACCTCACATCCAGCAATGAGGGAACCACCAGAAGGAACCCTTCACAGAATTACATTTCCCAGCAAACTACAGTGCCTAGAATTCTGGCGTGTGCACATGCATGCACCTTAAATGTGCTTTAAAGGCCCACGGTGTGCACAGCCAAAGAAAGAATATGTGGGCGTAAAGACAAATGGTGGATAAATGTGTGGATAAGAACAGAAAAGCCTCTGAGAATCTAAAAAAGCAACTCTTCGGGGTGTGAGAGGCATGCTCCTCCAGCTATGTTCCAGCTATGTTCCTCAGCGTAATGGATCTCAGCTTCACAAGGAGCAGGTATTTGTGCTGCACAGAGGTCACACCAAGGTGAGTAAAACCACACCCACCCTTAAAAAAAAAATGTATGTCTCTCTGCATCCCAAGGGAAAGCCTTCAGAGTCAAAGGAATTCAGGCAGACTCTTTGGCTAGGTCAGTGTGTCTCCACTCTTATCTGTCTCCAGCTGCTCAGGAGTCAGATAAAAGAGAATGTCCCACTGCCAGGTCGACCAAGCCAGCTCCTTCTAACAAAACAGTGAGGAGTGTTTAGAGCAAACATGAAAGTTTGCTCTTCAGCAAACTCCCAGCCTCTTTTATAGCCGATTCAGTGAAATGAGATGTGTCACAGGAAGCGTGGTCTCTCTTGCTAGGTAGGCAGGCAGGCTTAGGAGGAAGGGAGGCCGAAAGAGAAAATTTTTACCAAGCACTTCACAGCTCCCCGAACTATTAGGCCTTTCACTCCTCCTGATTTACTGCAGAGCTAAAACAAATGGTGCATCACGCGACTTGCCTTCCGCTCTGGTACAATCCTGCAACAACCCTCCCAGCCATTTGTAAGTCATTCATACATGATGGACGCAGCATATGGGGGCGTGCTGTTTTATTGTATGCACTTTATCAGATTCACTAAACAATTCTGATAAACCTCGTTTCCTATGGAGGTCACATGACCTGCCTGAGAGAGGACAGGGGGAATGTTGTCGGACGTAGTGTATCTTGATTTCAGGAAGGCTTTTGACAAAGTTCTCCTAGATATTCTTGCAGGGAATATCTATTGCGTATCGAGGACCTCAATCCACCCCCCATTGACTTGACACAGGAGACAGATTTTTTGTTTGGGTTTTTGGCAAATAATTTAGGGCCACAACTTTATTTAAATACAAATTCGGTGAGTGGTTGCGTAGGCATTGGTTCAGACTACTGTCACACCGGGACAGAGGCTGGCCTAAAACCAGCGATTGGGAGAATGCGACTGAGGAGAGTTAAGGACGGGGGGGCAGCAACGCGTCCCTCTTCCTCAATGGTACCGGGGACTCGGCTTATGGCCCTAACCCCTACCGGGGGCATCGGACAAAGCATAAGAGTCGCCGGATTCCTTTAACAGAATTCCCAGCATCAACCTGATTCTGGATGGGCAGCGCCCAATCCAGCAATCCACACAGGAACCAATGCCTAACCGCCAACCGCCAAGTTGTGACAAGTTGCTACTGCAGTAGGCAAAACCATAAGGCACAGCCAATCGGCCAGATGGACAAATTCCTACTGGGCCCCTGCTACAAAGCAGACGACCCCATGACAGGCAGAGCAAAGTCAACGCAGAGGCCTAAGAAAAAAGGGGGGGCGGGACGGGTGATCAGCAGCCGAAGCCAAGAGAAAGGAACACCCACGTGCGGAGGCTTAAATAGGATGCTAAGCTGTCCATCACAAGTTGCAACATTACTTTTTGCCCAGCAACTCCTAACTGACCATTAGCTACTAAGGCCGGCTACCGGCCCCACCCCCACAGGGAGGGAATGTGTCTTGCCAGGTCCCGATCGCAACACGTGCTCTTACTCATGGTAGAACCCGATTTTTCCTTGCTCCAACATAAACAGCGTTATTCAGAATAGAGGTTTGCATGACCCACTAAGGAATACAATAGCACAATAAAACTCAAAACAGTAACAGATAATTGCACACTTATTCAAAATCTAATTAAAACTATTTAATTAATCCGACAAAATTGATGAAGTTGTTCCTGTGATGCCAGCTTTTCAAAGCCTGATAGTCATTTACACTCCCAGTGCTCGGCTGCCTCCACCTTGCCTCTTGGCTCTCCCCTAGGTTATCCCACTGACCTACAGGGGGCAGTATCGCCTGCTTTGGGATCCACTGGTCTACACTGATTCACTGCAGGGTTTAAAACCAATGAGTTTTTCCCAGCCCTTCCAGCTCTTCGATTGAGCCTGAGACATTCTGCATGCAAAGCATGAACTATGGGCTCTTGCTGGATTTGAGATTCACTTTTTAAATTGGTAATAGCTCATTTTCAGTTGTGTTAATGGATCATATGTTCAATTAGAAACTAGTTGTTTGCCAACATGTTTTTCGAGGGAAAGTGGAAGAAGACAACAACTGCCATTAACACCGTTCCCACCCACGATTTCTACCCACCACCCCAAACACCCTACTAGTATCAGTATGGTGCACCACAGTGGGAGCGAGATACATTAGAACCAGCGGGCACCTAGATGCACCATAAAGCTGCATCCCAACTGAATTTATGCCTCTCTAAGGTCAAAGACCTAGAGCGGGTGGCGCTGTGGGTTAAACCACAGAGCCTAGGGCTTGCCGATCAGAAGGTCGGCGGTTCGAATCCCCGCGACGGGGTGAGCTCCCGTTGCTCGGTCCCAGCTCCTGCCAACCTAGCAGTTCGAAAGCACGTCAAAGTGCAAGTAGATAAATAGGTACCGCTCCGGCGGGAAGGTAAACGGCGTTTCAGTGCACTGCTCTGGTTTGCCAGAAGCGGCTTATTCATGCTGGCCACATGACTCGGAAGCTGTACGCCGGCTCCCTTGGCCAGTAACGCGAGATGAGCGCCGCAACCCCAGAGTCGTCCACGACTGGACCTAACGGTCAGGGGCCCCTTTACCTTTAAGGTGAAAGCCACAGTGCAAGATTTAAACATCTCAGAACATGCTTGCCATTTTTAGCCTCAAGAGGTTGCACATGAGCAAAGAGAAGTTCTTTGGGGCAGAGGCAGTCTGGAAGTTGCTCAAAATGATGGATTTTGCTGTGAAGGTACATTCTTTCTCAGATTACAAGGTAGAAGATAAGCACTGGACAACTGAAAATGGACCACAACACAAAATGCAGCTTTGTTTTAGCAGATGTTTTAAAATATTTTTCGCTGCTCTTATTTATAATGTTTTGTTTAATGTTGAGGTTATTATTATTATTATTATTATTTGAATTTACACACCGCCCTATACCCAGAGGTCTCAAGGCAGTTCACAAACAAGATTTCTGCAGCTTTAATAACTAGGGTTTTTGTTGCATTGTTACTGTATCCCACATATAAGCCAACTTGCTAGGTGTATATCCTGAAAGGTGAGCTAAGGATCTATTAAATAAATAAAATCTCCTTATTTCAGGAGCATCTTTGTCCATAGACTGTTCTTGTAATCACTGTATTTAGTTGCAGTTCAGTTTATGCAATCGGTTCATCTTTCTGACAGATCTCCTCTACTATGATTTCTTTTGTTTAGGAACCATTTCAGAGACACTAATGCACATTACAAAGTCTACGGCATAAAATTTAGAAAGTGACACGAGACAGTCAGCTAGGAACACAAGAATTTAATTCATTTTCAAGGTTGTGCGCGACTTTCACACCTCGCACCCGCAGTTGCGGAAAATACATATTGAAACCCGACTCTGCTTTGCACTTGTAATGGGTCCCTTGACATCTTGATACAGTTTAGACAGCTAATGAAAACACACAGCAAAAAGTGTCCCGCGGTGACCTTTTTTAAATAATTTGATTTGGTTCAGACTCTGGTATGAAAAGCAAGGAAGCGAAGGAAGCATCAGAAACTGGAGCTAGGGAATAGGATAGATGAGACATAAAGATCTGAAATATTTGAGGGTTTGGGTTTTTCTAATGTAAGAAGACAGCTACCTCGTAGATCATATTATATGCATTTTTTTTCTGGGTAGACTGCCAGTGTCAACAGTGATGTAGGAAGCCGCTCGGGCACCCGGAGCGGCAAACATGACGTGCACCCGGGGTAGGGCATTGCTATGTAGCGTGCATGCGCAGCGCCGCTACGTACGATGCATGCATCGCTACGTAGTGACGCTGCGCATGCGCGCTACGTACCAGGTTGCCGGTGGCGCTGCTCCAGCGCCGTATGGACGGTGCCAGGTGTGGTGGAATAATGCCTGCTGATGGTTCAGGTTCATTATGGGTTAACCTATCACTCCCATGTTAGGTAGGTGTTCCCTGGGAGGCAGAGCTAGTTGGCATTCTAAAAGGAGGGGGAACAACCGTTAAAAGGCAGTTGGGGGTTTGGCAGTTGGGGGTGGAGGATTAGAGAGAGAAAATGCGAGGTTAGGCTTTGGGGAATGGGAGGAAAGGTCATTACCATTGCTAAAGGGATGCAGGAAATATTATAACAAAGCTGAATTACATGAGAAGAAGATTTGTACCAGTAATAACCCGAGACATGCATGTTTTCTAGTTACCTAATAAAGTTAAATGTGCTTAAACGTTCCCTGACTGTGGCAGTGGATCAGTACCTTAAGAGGTGTGACTAAGAGGAGAGAACAAAGCTTTCCTGTGGAAGAGGAAACTGTTTGTTTATTCTCCTGTCATACAGAGGGCTGGACAGTGAAGCCAAGTGTGCCACTTATTTGCCTAAAGGGGAGGCAAACTGCAGTAGTTGGGAACCCTGGGAGGGAGATCCCATAGGTGGTGAGAGGTATTCAAACGTAGAGCCCTGAGGTACCCCAGAGACAACTCCCATATGAAGGATTCATCCTAGTTGTCAGTGAAACCCAGGGAGAGTCACTGTTGGGGAAGTATTGAAAGGGAGGGAATAGGATCCCTCACACCGGGATCCTCTGCTTGTGGCTGCAGCCATGAGCAGAGGATCCTGGCACCATCCGTATGGCGCTGGAGCGGCGTCGCAGGTAAACCGCATGCCTTGTCACCCCCGGAGACATGGCACTGGGAGCACAACCCAGAAGGGCTGGGAAGGAGGGAGGCCAGCCACCAGCCAGTGGGTGGGTGGGAGGGGACGCTTCTCGTGGGCCGCCCCCACCCCTCCCTGGCCCGCCTCTCGCCTCCGCCCGCAGCCCAAGCAGGAAGAAAGCAAAGCACCGAGCTTTGGGAGAGATTTTGGCAACACTTCTTTTTAAAAGTGTTAGCCTGCACGCTTGTGCATTTAACAAACACCATCTTTGCTCGGATGCCAACCGCCATAACCATTTCTTGGATTCCAGATAACTTTATACAGAAATTAAATGTTCTCCATAACAAATATGAACAGTAAGTACTATACTGAGATTAAACACCATTTCATTTGGGGTTTTTTAAGAGAAAGCTATCACATTTAGCCAAATTTGTATACCGCTTCATCATAAAAAACCTTTAAGTGGTTTACATAAAATGTAAAATACCTATGCATTAAAAGGATCAATAAAATTCTACTGTTAGAAACACATTGGGCTGAGTCTCCCGCCCCCTTTTTTATTTACAAAGTAAAATTACATATTAAAACACATGCCAAATTTGCATCTGGGTGGGCTTTCTGAAACAAAAAAGTTTTTGCAGGTGCCAAAAGCAGTACAGGGAGTTTCAGAGGGTAGGTGCTGCCATGTTGTTGTTTTTTAAAAGTATTTTTTATTCAAGATTTTTCTTGACTTACAAAGGTATGTGCAATGTCTCTCTCGTATTTTTTTTCCATTTAACATTTTTACACATCAGTTTCGTTTGTTGAGACATTAGGAAGAAAAGGGTGGGCGGGGTGGGGAGATGGGTGGGGTGGGGGTGACGATGTTTCTATTTTACTTAATATATGTAGGGTTTAGGTGCTGCCATGTTGAACAACCTGGTTCCTTACAAAGAAATGTTGAAACGGTGATCACTGTTAAAATAGAATATTAAAAGCACATGTGCTTATTTTCTTCTGTGAGATGTTCAGAACATAGCAAGCTGCCTTATGCCAGATCCAACTGACAGCAGGGGTTTCCAAGAGACTCCTTTGACATCGTCTTATCCTTTTTAGCTTCTACCTGTGCACTTGACTTCAAACATCAGCGATGGGAGTGCACAGGAGCCAAGATAAACATGTTCACAACCAAAACTAATAAGGGGATGGGGTGAAATGGAATGGAATGGAATGGAATGTGATAAGGGTTGGTCGAGATGTTCCCTTGGTTGGCATATGTTGCACAAAACATGGCATGGGTGTCATGTCAACCCAGATAATTTGTTGTTGTTGTTCAGTCGTTCAGTCGTGTCCGACTCTTCGTGACCCCATGGACCAGAGCACACCAGGCACGCCTATCCTTCACTGCCTCTCTCAGTTTGGCCAAACTCATGTTAGTAGCTTCGAGAACACTGTCCTCTGTCGTCCCCTTCTCCTTGTGCTCTCCATCTTTCCCAACATCAGGGTCTTTTCTAGGGTGGACGCCTTCCGACCTGAGGGGCTCATCTTCCATCGTCATATCTTTTATATGCCTGTTGTCTTTGTCCATGGAGTTTTCTTGGCAGGGATACTGGAGTGGCTTGCCAGTTCCTCCTCCAGGTGGATCACGTTTGGTCCAAACTCTCCACTATGACCTGTCCATCTTGACCTGTCCATAGCTTCCCTGAGTAATTCAAGCCCCTTCGCCACGACAAGGCAGTGATCCATGAAGGGGACCCAGATAATAGAAGATAGGAAATATTGGCTAGCTTGATGAACAGTTATCTGTATCTCAAAGCCTTGCAGTACCTAACTTTTCAATTTTCTTAGCAGAGGTGGATATTTATTCATTATGCCATGAAAGCTTTGCTTCATACAGCACTGGCATCCCCCTGTCCTTATCCTTGTGTTCTGAGTGCAGTTCACATGAAAGACATTTGGACAGTGACTTCTAATGCTTGATATCTCCTTGTTTACAATAAGAGCTACTGGTCAATATCCTTTGCATGCCACATCTCTTTTTATCACAAAGAGCAGCACAAGGTTGCAAATAATGTTTATCGACTCTGCAATTAACATATTCTGATGTAAAACCAAAGGTCATTCATACTCTGTCCTTTGATTGAGCTTCATATGATGGGGGGAAACGTATTCCAAGAGATCAAAGTTGGGAAAAGTTCATTTCCCCTTTCTTGCAGCTTGATTCGATCTTTGCAGAATTGTCTGACCAACCGTTTTGGGCACAGAGGGCTCTCATATTTTGTCCCAATCTGTTCTGAAATGTTCAGTCATCGTTCCAGATTGACTACATCGAAATAAAGACACAAATATCATTCCTTCCCATTGAAATGAAATGTTGCACTCCAACACCGAAGACACCGTGTTGCAAATAACTTTGGCCTTTTGAAATCTAATCACTGATACCAAAGAAGGTCTGCGGTTCAGCATCTTCTGTAGTGAAATCGGATGGGACAATTTCATTTAAATTCACTAACATATTCTTACATTCCATTATTTTTCTTTCTGACGTCTAATGGACCCACATATTTCTCAGCAAATGTATTAAGTTTCATGAATTAGAAATATAAGATAAACAGTGCAACAGTTCCAGGATCAATCCCTGGCATTTCTTGGTAGGGCTGGGAAATCCTGAGGTAAATGGATCAATGATCATTCTGCACAAGGCAGCTTCCTGTGTTCCCAACATTCCTTAGAACTGACTTATTCATCATATAATGAATGACGGCGCTTGAAATGGAAGCAGCAGGAACTTCCAACATTGGAAGAATGGCAGACAAAGATGATTGAATATGCCGAACTGGCGAGACTGACGGTGAAAATCAGAAACCAGTGTGACGAACTGTCTGAAAAGGACTGGAGTAAATTTGTACAATATACAAAGGAACATTGTAAACATATGAAAACATTTGCAGGATTGATTGAAAATATTTTGTTAGGTTATGATTTGATACCTGTTTATAAATATTTGAAGTAAGTTTTTAAAGTATGGAGATAAGGTAAACAGGGTGATTTAGAAATGCTAAGATAAAAGTGATTACATATGGAAGTCAGGGAGGGGGACGGGAGGAAGTCAAGCTCAATTTGAGCAAAGATATATGTGATGACTGTGTTGACCACAGCAAACTATGGCAAGTTCTTAAAGAAATAGGAGTGCCGGATCACCTCATCTGTCTCCTGAGAAATCTCTATGTGGGACAAGAAGCTACAGTTAGAACTGGATATGGAATAACTGATTGGTTCAAAATTGGGAAAGGAGTACGACAAGGCTGTATATTGTCTCCCTGATTATTTAACTTATATGTAGAATTCATCATGCGAAAGGCAGGACTGGATGAATCCCAAACCGGAATTAAGATTGCCGGAAGAAATATCAGCAACCTCAAATATGCTGATAACACAACCTTGATGGCAGAAAGTGAGGAGGAATTAAAGAAACTTTTAATGAAGGTGAAAGAGGAGAGCGCAAAATATGGTCTGAAGCTCAACATCAAAAAAACTAAGATCATGGCCACTGGTCCCATCACCTCCTGGCAAATAGAAGGGGAAGAAATGGAGGTAGTGAGAGATGTTACTTTCTTGGGTTCCATGATCACTGCAGATGGTGGCAGCAGTCATGAAATTAAAAGACGCCTGCTTCTTTGGAGGAAAGCAATGACAAACCTAGACAGCATCTTAAAAAGCAGAGACATCACCTTGCCGACAAAGGTCCGTATAGTTAAAGCTATGGTTTCCCCAGTAGTAATGTATGGAAGTGAGAGCTGGACCATAAAGAAGGCTGATCTCCAAAGAATTGGTGCTTTTGAATTATGGTGCTGGAGGAGACTCTTGAGAGTCCCATGGACTGCAAAAAGATCAAACTTATCCATCCTTAAAGAAATCAGCCCCGAGTGCTCACTGGAAGGACAGATCCTGAAGTTGAGGCTCCAGTACTTTGGCCACCTCATGAGAAGACTCCCTGGAAAAGACCCTGATGTTGGGAAAGATGGAGGGCACAAGGAGAAGGGGACAACAGAGGACGAGATGGTTGGACAGTGTTCTCGAAGCTACCAACATGAGTCTGACCAAACTGCGGGAGGCAGTGGAAGACAGGAGTGCCTAGCGTGCTCTGGTCCATGGGGTCACGAAGGGTCGGACATGACTAAACGACTAAACAACAACAACAAATATGTGATGAAGAAATGTTATTTGGTTGTTATAAAGGAAAAAAGGGGGAAATAATAAATATTATATATATATATTTAAAAATGAATAACGGTGTTTGTTTTCATTCTATGTGTTTTTGTCAATCCAGAATGAACTTGTACATAATGAAATGGCCACCTGAGCACCCTGCAAGCCTGTGTTGCAATGAATTATGCCACCACAATTCAGAAGAGTGACAGAAGTTAGCAACACTTCAACCTGTGGCCTGTTTATCTGCCCAAGGATGAAGTGCAGGGGCACAACCCTTCGCCCTTAAAGTAAAAGAAGAGCATCAGGAGGGTGTTTTGCCACCTCACCTGTCAAGGAAGGAATGCTGCTGTGATACAAGGCATCACCGCCAACTCAAAAAACATTTTCCTTACTATGAAGTACCTGGATAACTACAGTATGGATCTTATGGATCTAATTTTATCGGTTTATGTCAGTAGCAGGATTATTGCTGCAATAAACACTAAATGAGCCTTCTATAAATGTTTCAGCTGCCACATCAGTCATGTCAATAATAAAAAAACCTTTGCAATCAACTAATAAAACATGTCAGCTCTCTACTTTGGTGCCTTCCTGACCTTCAATTTTCCCTATAAAATGATATTAAAAACAGATTTGTTGTCCTATATTTCAACAGCAGGTGAAGTAACCAAGATAACACTCTTAAAGGATGTAGAGGTGAAAAATTCAACGTAAATATTGTGATACCAACAGCGTTTATAGAAAGCAAAGCTGAATTTCAATTTCCAGGATACTATTTAAGTAGCTCAAATGGGGTTTTTGGTGGCGGCTTGTTGCTGTTAGTCTCATGTAGCAAACATAGACTTTTATAGCCCTCATTTTGCATCTTTGAGATTAGCATGGCAGGCCATTGTGAGCAGGCAGAGAGTGAAAATTAGGGAGAAACTTGTATCTTTGTAAAATATTTGGTGTAGTGTTCACAGCATCCTGAAAGATTTGGCACACTCCAAGTTTCTACTTAATGTTGTACAGCATCCTACATGTATAAATATGATAAGGAGAAGAACAGAAATTACACAGAAAAAAAGAGGAGCAAGAAGAAAAAGATGGGAGAAGATGAGTAACCATTTAAGTCAAGGTAAAGGGGATATGGGTGGTGCTGTGGGTTAAACCACAGAGCCTAGGGCTTGCCAATCAGAAGGTCAGCGGTTCAAATCCCTGCGACAGGGTGAGCTCCCATTGCTTGGTCCCTGCTCCTGCCAACCTAGCAGTTCAAAAGTATGCCAGTGCAAGTAGATAAATAGGTACCGCTCCAGCGGGCAGGTAAACGGCGTTTCCGTGCACTGCTCTGGTTCGCCAGAAGCAGCTTAGTCATGTTGGCCACATGACCTGGAAGCTGCCTGCGGACAAACGCCAGCTCCCTATAGAGCAAGATGAGTGCCGCAACCCCAGAGTCGTCCGCAACTGGACTTAACGGTCAGGGGTCCCTTTACCTTTACCCTTTAAGGACCCCTGGACAGTTAACTCCAGTCAAAGGCAACTATGGGGTTGCGGCACTCATCTCACTTTCAGGCCGAGGGAGCCAGTGTTTGTCCACAGACAGCTTTCTGGGTCATGTAACCACCATGACTAAACCGCTTCTGGCGCAACAGAACACCACAATGGAGCACAAGGAAATGCTGTTTACTTTCCCGCCACAGTGGTACCTATTTATCTACTTGCACTGGTGTGCTTTCAAACTGCTAGGTTGTCAGGAGCTGGGACAGAGCAATGGGAGCTCACCCCATCACAGGGATTCGAACCGCCAACCTTATTATTGGCAAGCCCAAGAGACTCAGTGGTTTAGACCACAGTGCCAGCCACGTCCACATCATCTGAGATAAGGCTAAACCAACTACACTAAAGATCTCCCACAGAGTTATAAGCATGATCTACTAGGGAGTCCTTGAAGCTGGGAAGAGAACACCTATTCACCTTTCCTTTTGAAAGGGTGGCTGCAGATTCAATAGTAGTCAATGGCACCAAGGAATCAAGATTTGATTATGAGCAGGGGTGATATATGCACAGATAAGGAGCAGCAAAGATTTTGGTGTCCCAACCAAAAGGGGAGTAGATGCAACTTGCATCCAAGACAGATAGAGAGCATTCCAATGTACAAGAAATCTTCAAGGGAATACTATAAACGTAACTACCGGTATGCTGTTGTGCAATTTTAAAAGTAACAAATAGGATTTGTTTGCTGCTTTCACAAAATCCATTTATTAATGTGTCTAATGTGCATTGATTTTTCCTTCTTTTTCAGTAGCATCAGTGCATGTTTGCCATGCAGAAGAAAAAGGACAAGCCCAGAAGTCACATATTCAGTCGCCAGTTTCTGTGCTGCCATGATAGATATTCGTAGACGGATGGTCTATGCTACAAATCAGTCCTAAAATGAAGGCCCATATTGTTAGATCTGTATCATTGAAGCCCAACGCCATATAGCTGTTTTAACTGGTCTTTTTAAATTCTTCTTATTAGTTTTTATTCACCCATTATTCATGCTTAATCAAATATTCTATGTGTATGTTTTAATCTACGGTTGGTTCTTGGTCTCATTTATTTATTAATTATTCGCTTAGATTCATACTGTTATGCTATTTATTTAGATGTTTTGCTTATGCTGGTCTGGTCTCATTCATTCATTCAATACATTACTGTCCTCATGACTGTAGGAGACGACAAACGTGTCGTCATTTAAATTTCACAGATCTGCCCACACAAAGATGAGAACACGTTCTGAACACGTAAGGAGAATTTGATACCTGCAAATAAAAGGAAAACATTAGCATTGCCAAAGGTTAATTCTTCATAGCCAAACATTTTATGGGTTCCGCAGAGGTAGATGTTAATGGCACGAAACAGGTGTTTACAGTATTTGTAGACCAAAGTGCAGACACAGTAGGCAGATCACATTTTGACTCCCATCTGCAGTATTATCCTGTTATACACATAGTATGTTGTCATGTCTGTTTTTAAATTTTCTTTGTCACTTCCTTCCAGAAAAAAAAATGTCGCCTCAGCCTTTTGTTTTCTGCTATTCTTGGTACTTTTGCCGCCCTCAGAAGTGCAGGGAATCATGGCCCAGAAGAAAGCTTTCTCTGTGGCAAGCCGTAAATTGTGGTACACTACAGATGGGCCCAAAAGGGACGTGGGTGGCGCTGTGGTCTAAACCACAGAGCCTAGAGCTTGCCGATCAGAAGGTCAGCGGTTTGAATCCCCGCAATGGGGTGAGCTCCCGTTGCTTGGTCCCTGCTCCTGCCCACCTAGCAGTTCGAAAGCACGTCAAGTGCAAGTAGATAAATACTGGCGGGAAGGTAAACAGTGTTTCTGTGTGCTGCTCTGGTTCGCCAGAAGCAGCTTAGTCATGCTGGCCACATGACCCGGAAGCTGTCTGTGGACAAAAGCCAGCTCCCTCGGCCTATAGAGCGAGATGAGCGCACAACCCCCGAGTTGTCCACGACTGTACCTAATGGTCAGGGGTACCTTTACCTTTACCTTTACAGATGGGCCCAGACACTCGAATGAACCCATCACCTTATGACTTCATAAACATAAGAAAATTAAGTGAGTTCACTTATCCCTTATGACCAAGTATTTTAAGCTCTACTGGTCTGTTCACACATTGCTATGTTATTTTGCTATATGTTTGGAAGGCCTTTCAATTTTATCCTAGCCTTACCACTAAGAGTTTATACAGTGCAAGCACACATGGGGAAACACACAGTAGGTTTGAGTAAGAGAAAGTATCTGAATCAAAATTATGAACTATTCATTGTGGTTGAAATGGGATTTGAACCTGGGTCTCACCAGTCTAAGCACACCATGGCAACCAATACACTCTCAATGAATTATATAACTTTGTGTTAAAAACAATTAAGACTGTAATCCTATTCATGTATGATTAAAATCAACCAAATTTGTTCCCGAGCAAAGATCCACATGACTGTGCCCAAAATCTTGATATATGTTCATAGGCTACAGCAATGAAAGTCATGTGCAATTTTTCAGTACACCTGGAAACGACCGAAACAGAGAGCTCAGTAATGATAAGGCAATCTTCTGTAATACAATAGTTTTAAAAACAACAACCATGAAATATAAAATCACTGGCCTCCTAAACTGCAGCTAATGCCATTTTAGTTGTAGTTTCAAAAATTGCAAGAAGATTAAGATAAATTTGGTCAATGCCACAGCCACAGACTGCTTGACGCTATGGATGAATTGAATGAAGACTGAGATTGGGATCTACATTTGTAATTCACCCAAAGGACCAAATATTTTCTCAGGAAATAACACCTTGTGGAGGTGGTCACCTATAACAGAGTGGATAACTGCAAATGAAGTCAGGTTAATGCATTTGAGCAGCTAGCAATAACTTTGAGAATAAGGCTGCAATCCTATAGACACTTGCCTGGGAATAAGCCCAATTAAATTCAGCTATGTTTGCTTCTGCGTATTGCACTATAACTCTTAGACCAACTGTGTCTGTTAGTACAATATGTAATTTTTTCCTCATTATGTGTACAGGTTGCTGATATGCGCTGAATTTGTGTCTAATAATGGAGCTTAAGTGCCAATGGCAACTATTGTAACTGCCTGCCTTACATGGGAACTGGACCTGACAATTTTGTTAGCAAGTTCTGGATTTTGAAATTGGGGGGTGATGCATTATTTTAGAAGTGACATGCCATAATATCTCATGGAACAATGGGAAAGTTGTTCTCAAGTAGATATAAAGTTTACGGCCTGTTATAACCTTAAAGAAAACATATTAAAAATGATGTATAGATGGCATCAAATGCTGGAAAAACTGGCCCAAATGTATAAGAACAGATCTATGTTGGAGATGCAATAGAGAAATCGGGTCTTATATGCATATGTGGTGGAACTGTGCAGACATCAGTGTATTTTGGAATAATATATATGAAGAACTTAAGAAATTATTTAAATGCACATTCAAAAAAAGACCAGAAATATTCTTATTAAGTATACTGCCAAATGAAACAGGAAGGCCAAAAAGAACATTGTTCATGGGACAGTAGCAGCCAGAATCTTGATAGCCAGAATTGTAAGAACAAAATAGTACCCAGCACATCAGACTAGCAAATTTTAATGGTGGAATACTTACAGATAGCAAAGGCAACAGGAAGGATAAAAGGACAAACGAGACAAGTAGTCCATAAAGAGTGGAGAATTTTCAAAGGATAATGATGTAAAAGGAAATCTCATGGCAGAATTAGACTGAGCCTGAATCTGTGTAAATATAGAACAGTAAAAAAGTATAAAGAAGATTAATAACAACTATACAACTATACAACTGTGCGATATAATTTCATTAATAGACAAAATACGATGAGACTAATTGGAAGTCAGTTTTAATAAAATAATAATAATAATAATAATAATAATAATAATAATAATTTTTTATTTATACCCCTCCCTTCCCTGCCAAACGGCTAACACCAATAAAATCACAACAAAAAAATAAAACAATTCATTAAAATACAGATTAAAATACAGATTAAAATACAATTTAAAATTTAGTGTTTCTTTTTTATAAATCTAGAGAATTATTAGTATGGGAAGGTGTACAGAAGATAAAGAGTAGGTTAACTATGTTAAGTAAATACTATTTGGCGCCCGTTTGTATAACGTTTGTCGTTGTGTGTGAAAATTTGTTTTGTGTTTGTTTTTGTCATGAATGTAAAAAAAAACAACTTTTTTTTAATAATTAAGATTTAATTGGGGGGGGGGAGAGAGAAGTGACATGCCAGATGACAACCAATGATCAATTTCAGAAAACCTTTTTACTGCAGAATTTATTTTTGAGTTGCAGATGAAGTAGGAAATAGAGTTGACATCTTTTAAAAAGGCAATGCCTCTCTGCCTTTAACTCTCTTTGGTAGACAAAATTCCAAAGGTGAAACTTTTCCCAACATGGGGGTGCCGAAGGATAAAGCTGTAGCTGCTGCTTTCTGCCTACAGTGCAGCTGGCTTTAAGGACATTTATGTCCATTAAAAGATGGCTCAGGTAGGTAGCCGTGTTGATCTGATGCAGTCGAAATATATATAAAAAATAAAAAATTGCCCAGTAGCACCTTAGAGACCAACTAAGTTTGTCTTAGTTGCCAGTAGGCAACTTCAATCTCCCAGGACATTCAATAAAGGATCTCAAAGCAGCTGTCTTATTACAAAAGCATTTCAGAAACAGACTTGAAAGAGAAGTTGCTGAATTACAATTTATCACTAAACTGAAAACTATGGAGAGACCTGGTCTAAATAGAGACATTGGATTCCTGTCTCATTACATATGCTAATCATCTGCATACTATCCCTTGCTTTTTCAGTTTTTCCTGTAGGACTAATTGCAGTCGTTAACAGTCGTCAACAGGTTTACCATACCCATTGAGTCAATCACCCATCTTCTACTACCCTCCTGAGAAAAACTCCATCCCACCCTCCCACTATATATAAGGGTCTGGTGACTTCTGTTTCAGTGTATCTGAAGAAGTGTGCATGCACACGAAAGCTTAGATATGTGTATGCTTTTCATCTCACCCACACAAGATTGTCTTCTTCCAAGGTCAGCCCACACTTTCTTCCTACTTAGGCTCTGCACACACCAGAGTGTTAATGTGCACATGGGTCACACATATCTGATTTTTCCATGTTTGCTTTTGTGCACATTTGTCCAAACATGAGTTCTTTTAATTTCAGTGTTTCCTTTCCACACTTGTAGGTTGTGCTTGACAGGATGCATTTGCACTGTGCGTTGTTGTTCCCTCCTCTCAAATAGTACTTTCCCACTGTCCCTGAGTTCTGGAACCCTGGGCTCCATTATGGTCATGCGCACAGGCATTTGTTTATATGTGTGCATTGCTTTGGAAAAGAGATGCAAGTTTTCCAATATCCCATGTTTGCTTCAGATTGTTAACTTCTACAATCTGGAAAGGGACACAGAAATGGCGGTGGAGAAAGAGACAGTGCGTGTACTTTTGTAAACCAAGAAAACCTTTGCGCGTTTAGACCTTTTAACGACCCCCTAGAAATAAATTCAGTCAAGACTCAAATTTTGGTTTGGTTTTTGGCAGAATTTAGGCCACAACTTTATTGATTACAATCAAGTGAGTGGTTGCATAGGCTCTGGTTCGACTAGCTCCCTGCACCCTTGCAGGCAGCGCTGACCCAGAGCTCTATGGTAGGTCAACCAAAGGTGAACTCCAGGGACAGCGGAAGGTGGGAACCCCGGCCAGTCTGCCACCCTGATGTCCCCTGGACTCAGGCATGGGCACAACCCCTCTCAGGGTTGACCAAACCATTGAGTCCCTGGATTCCTTTATCAGAATACCCTTCGCATAGGGATGGCGAGACCCATCTGCCACCCCTATCACGTGAACCAGAGCCTGTCTGCAACCTTACAAGTTGTGACGATTTGCTATGCGGCAGGCGAAACCCAAGTGGCAACAGCCAATCAGCCAAGTGGGGAAAATTCCTGCCATACCCCTGTCCCAATGACAGGCGACACATGATGGCATACTAAGGTCAAGCGCAAGCCCTAATTATAGGGAGAGGTGGGCGGGTGTTCCGATGCACTACCCCCAAGAGGAAGCTCAGGAACACGTGCATGGGCTTAAATAGGTCCCTCAATGTCCTTTACGCGAATCCCATTGGTCAGATTGCTTCCAGCATCGAGGGACCTACCAATAGGGTGTTGTGGCTATCCAAACGATCCCCACCCACAACACAGGGTTTGGTTGCCAGGTTGCACCGCAACACGTGCCCTCTTTGTTTTTTGTTTTTGTTTTTAATTTAATTTTTATTAATTCATTTTGTTTAACAAACATAGAGAAAAAAGTAACAAAATATTACAACTGCTATTATATAATATTACTAAATAAAATTTAACATCCCACATAGTCGTATCTGTGTCTTATTGTTTATATCTTAAGAGAAAACTAAAAGAAAAAAATTAGAAAATAAAAAAAAATTCAGCCAAGCATATAATTAGATAGTCCATACATCCACTTACTTATACATACCTATATATACCTAGACTCTCTTACCTACGTATACATAACAAACTTAACTTGACTTATATATCCACAAGACTTTAATTTCACAAATCAGACTTCCTGTCAAATCCCCATGTGTCTACCTCTCTTATTATTGAATGTAGATCAAACAATACTACTTTGTTCAGATATTTTCCAGTACATTCCGCCATATTATATATCCATCTTTCCCCAACTCTTTGCCCTTCCTTTAGCATTCAAAAGCTGGCATGGAAGTAAAGTTGTTATTATACTTTTGGGCATATTTCTTATATATATCCCATTTTCCAGCAAATTTTTGTTTAGAATTTCCTCTGAGATTATTAGTTAGTAGGGCCAATTCAGTGAATTCTTGTAATTTGCAACATGTGCCCTCTTTGAGGGAGGACCCGATTTAATAAAATTTATTTTTTTAAAAGGAAAGAAATGGCAATGGAGGGGTGAGTAGCTTTCTCAATGTTTTCCCCTCACACATTGGTTGACTTTGATTCAGAATTCATAAAGAACTCCCAAACTGCAGCCAAAATGTGTATATTTTGGGGATGAAAGCTAACACCCCTTATACTGGATTGCTACCTAAAATACGACATATAGGGCCCTTTTTTGGTCCAAGATAATTTACATTTTGAGGAATCCAGGAGAATGATGAGTTTCTGGAAAAGTAGGCTTTTATATATTACAATGTTGCATATTTCTCGGTGCTGTGTAACCATTTGTACTTTTTTGTGAACTGGTCATTTAACAAGGAAACAAGTGAATTTGTGAGTTTATATACTGTGTATTTTTGTAACAATGAAAAAAAAAGTCAAGCCCAGAGGTGGCTTACAAAGTAAATGTAATAATTAACATCATTTATCCAGGTCACAGAATCTAGCTGTTCTTGGCACAGAAATTAAGTTTTCCTGGGCAAAGAATGTGCTGGATTCCATTTGTTGTTTATTAATAAATTTCATCCTTCTGTTCTAGCATACAGGATACTCATCATGACCCCCCCCCCCAATACTTTGTTAGATTACCACTTGAAATTCCCCCTAAGACTGCATGAATTTTTCACAACATAAACACCCTCCATTTATATTTGCCATGACGGTACCGTAAGGTTACCAGATTTTTTTCAATGAATCCGGGGACTCTTATTGTTCGCTGCATACATGTGAAGGCTGAGAAAGCTGTAGATCCGGAGACTGTCCCCGGGAAATGGAGACGTCTGGTAGCGTGAAATTCTTCAGCTTTCACGAGAGAGTGTTCTTTAGGCTGCTCTCTTCATTGTCCTTGTGGCCTCCAGACATTGTCAAGGTCACCCCGCTCTCTCCATAGCATCTGATAATGTAGGAGGGACAGAAGCATCCGAGAGGGCTGTGTTTCCTGGTCATCTCAGACAGGGGGCTGCAAAGTTCAGGAAATGAGCTTGGTCTGCTAGCTATTTCAAAATAGCCTTCATATGATGAAGGATTTATGTTGCCCACCCCCAACCCCTTCAAATAAAAAGTTCAGAGGGATGCATTTCATTGCTGCTCTCAAGCTTCTTGCACCGAAGCAAAGGACCGTTATTGTCATAGTTGCGTGATCTGTTGGTGTCGCGCAGAGGCCATCTTAAAAGTAAGTAAGGCGTTTTTGCTTGACCTGCTCTCTGTATCATACATTTCATTGATGTACGCAGTAAAAGGAGAGGTGCGGCTAAGCTTACTAGAATGAATACATTGTTTTAGCTCTTATTCATAAATGTAAGTCAGGGAAACTGGTGCCCAGTTTGACACCATTCTGATAAAAGCTTAGTACAGTTGGCATAGAAGAGATATTTTAGGATTATGTCCCTTACTGAAGCCAGCGGACGATATATCTCAGTCTGTCCCTGCGTAATAAAGACCAATGTGCCACACAGTTAAATGAGTCACACTGCTATCATCTACACAGTTTTGCACTTTATTTCTGCAAACTATTCCATGGATTGTTTCCTATAGATGTGGCATCAAACAAAATGCAGTAGATAATGCTGCCTTTTATCAGATATTTGTGTCCTCTGGTTATAGCATTCTCTCTATTTGTCTATCAAGGAATCCAAAAGGTCAACTCGAACCACATCTCATTGCAGGTCAAAGCCGATTGGGGTGTGTACATCACATAGTGTCTCTCATTCATTTGCAGCTGAACATGTGAGCAACCTGGATATGAGGTGACAGGAAAGCATTTGTGATGGTGGTTTCATAAACACACCAGTTGGCACTGCAGCCATCCAGTTAAGAACATATGTATATGAACAATCCCAAAGTTGTACAGTCATACCTTGGAAGTCGAACAGAATCCATTCCGGAAGTCCGTTCGACTTCCAAAACATTCGGAAACCAAAGTGCTGCTTCCGATTGGCTGCAGGAATGTCTTGCAGCCAATCGGAAGCCGCGCTGGACATTCAGCTTCCGGAAATCATTCGAAAACCAGAACACTCACTTCTGGGTTTCGATTGTTCAGGAGCTGATTTGTTTGGGAGACAAGACGTTCGGAATCCAAGGTACGACTGTACTTGCTTTGTTAGAACTATATTCTTAGGTTAAAGCTTCAGTCTGCAATCCTATCCATGTCTACTCAGAAGCAAGTCCCATTCAGTTCAATGGGTGTTACTCTCAAGGAAGCGGGTATATCATTACAGTCTAAATCTTCTTAACTATCCCAAATTTTATAACTGTTATATATTTATTACTTTAATCCTGAGTGTCCTGGTTGTAAACCATTTCTTGAAACATTGCCTTCTGAAATCAATGAAAATGGAATCTCTAGTCTAGGTCATAATCTTGGAAAGTTTCGACAGGACACATTATTGAAATGTAGTCTAGTTCACATGTGCATTTTCCCAACGATTCAACCTCCAGATAATAATTGGTTATTGAAATTTCCTGTGCCTGTTTCTGTCTACAACCTAGTTCATGCATCATTTCTCCATGTTTGTGGGAACCTGCAACATGTACTGAGCTGTCCATGAACATGCGTGCTTCCAACTGCAGAATCATTGCCGTGATATCCATTGGCTGGTTTATGACATATAAAATCAGTGTTGTACAGCATTGATTTTAGTGCATCAGTAAAATTCAATATTTGCTCCCCCCCCAAAAAAACAATGGAAAAGCAGCATTAAACACCAATTAAAAATAGCAGACACAAAACTTCCCAGTGAGAAAACAAGATCCAGAAAGTGCTAGCAATTTCTATAACTGCACTGGAATAAGATGGTCTTCATTAGCTTCTGAAGAGCAGAAGTGCCAGTTGTCTGATCAAAAGTGCATGGGCCAATCAAACTTTGCCAAGGAGGAAATTTCATGAGATAGCACCACCTCCCAAAAGATGTTGCCCAGTTCATGCTTAATAACATAAGAAACAAAAAAGAGCTCTGCTAGATCAGGCCTATTTGTCATCTAATCCAACATCCTGTTCTCACAACGACCAACCAAGCACCTTTTCGGAAGTCCGCAAACAGGACATGAGAGCAATAGCCCTCTCCTGTTGCCCAGCAACTGATAAAATGTACAGCACTCTGGTAGTTTATATGTTGAGTGGAATATGGGTGGCTCTATGGTCTAAACCACCAAACCTCTTGGGCATCCCAATCAGAAGGTCGGCGGTTCGAATCCCATGACGGGGTGACCTCCCGTTGCTCTTTCCCAGCTCCTGCCAACCCAGCAGTTCAAAAGCACACCAGTGCGAGTAGATAAATAGGTACCGCTGCGGCGGGAAGGTAAATGGTGTTTCCATTGTGCCAGAAGCGGTTTAGTCATGCTGGCCCCATGTTGTCTGTGGACAAATGCCGGCTCCCTCGACCTGAAAGCGAGATGAGCGCCGCAACCCCATGGTCGCCTTTGACTGGACTTGACCGTCCAGGGGTCCTTTAAAGGTAAAGGGACCCCTGGACGTTTAGGTCCAGTCACGGACAACTGTGGGGTTGTGGCGCTCATCTCGCTTTATTGGCCGAGGGAGCTGGCGTACAGGTTACCTTTACCTTTTTTGCCTATATTTCAAGTGTTATAGAAATTCCTACAAATAAATATCATCTCCTTTATGCGATATGGGGTGTTAGGGTAGGGTTAGTACCTCTGTTGGGGGACATGTGCTCCTTCTGGGGTCGTTTGTCCACCTTTGGTCCCCATCCTGCACTCAGCTCTACCTGTGGCTCCTAGAAGCTGTCAGCATGCGACAGCAACCACACCCCGGGAATGGCCAGCTAAACCAGGTGGGGGTAGCTAGTGGGTCTCAAACCCTTGGTGAGTTAGGGATTTCCCCTGCATGTGAAGACAGGATCTGGTGGATTGAGTGGAGAAGTCCAATAGTGGGTCCTATGGTCAAGAAGGTGGTTTCTGCAAATGCTGCAGAGAGAAGTGAGGGGAAGTTGGGGCTCATCAACCTGAGAAGGTTGCCCATCTAGGAGAAGGAAAACTATGACCCTAAACCTTGGTTACCTTGTGGGATATCTTCAAGAGAAAAAAGGCTAAGGAGTAAATGTTACACAAATCCGGAATGAGGTCTGTAAGACGGTCGATGGTGTCTTATTTGCCTTCTTCTAGCAGGTGGCGCTGTGGTCTAAACCACAGAGCCTAGGGCTTGCCAATCAGAAGGTCGGCAGTTCAAATCCCCACGAGGAGGTGAGCTCCTGTTGCTCGGTCCCAGCTCCTGCCCACCTAGCAGTTCAAAAACACGTCAAAGTGCAAGTAGATAAATAGGTACCACTCCGGCGGGAAGGTAAATGGCGTTTCCGTGCGCTGCTCTGGTTTCGCCAGAAGCGGCTTAGTCATGCTGGCCACATGACCCGGAAGCTTCTGCGGACAAATGGCGGCTCCCTCGGCCTATAGAGTGAGATGAGTGCGCAACCCCAGAGTTGTCTGCAACTGGACCTAATGGTCAGGGGTCCCTTTACCTTTAGCACCTTCTGCAGCCAAGCGGGTGCCAAATGCATTGCTCTGCTTTCCTTTGGACCACATCAGTGATGCCAAGACTTGCCATCCAGGCAGCCCAGGACCTCCATACACACTGCATAAGCTTGTGCCCCAAGGAAGTCATGCAGCTGTTTGACTTCACCCCCAAAGGCACACTCCATTGTCTCTTGAAACAAACGGATGTCAGCAAATATGAGAGATGGTACACAGCCATCATGATTAGAAACCATGGACTTATCCCCCATTAATTTGCCTAATCTAGGCAGCCCAGGACCTCCATACACACTGCATAAGCTTGTGCCCCAAGGAAGTCATGTCAGTGTTGCTAATGCAGCTGTTTGACTTCACCCCCAGAGGCACATTCCATTGTCTCTTGAAACAAATGGATGTCAGCAAATATGAGAGATGGTACACAGCCATCATGATTAGAAACCATGGACTTATCCCCCATTAATTTGCCTAATCTCCTTTTAAAGCAATCCAAACTGGTGGCCGGCACTAAACCTTGTGGCAGAGAATTCAATAGATTAACTGTGCATTGTGTAAAGAAGTACTGGGTACTTCCTTTTGTCTTCTATCGCTACACATGAATGTATCCCAATTTCAGGAGTACTTGCTGTTGCACAGATGGGGAAATACCTGCAAAAATCAACCCTATGTCACCTCATTAGTGATTGCATTTGTCTAAGGCTGGAAAAATGCTTGAGATGTCTAAGAACCAACATCAAATTATTATGCATAAGGCTAGATGCATCCTGGAAAAGAACATATTAGAATTCTCAGACTCAAGCATCAATATTTTAGGAGCTGTAGTGACCCAGGGCTTGGTTATTTTTTCTCTCCAGCTGGAAAACTTGTTCCATCAGTTTAAAAAATGAGGGTGGGGGAATCTCAGGAATACTTTCCTGGTTCTCCATTCTTGCATCTAGAGTGTGCTCATTAACACAAAAAAATGTCTTCTCGGAGCCTTATGCAGGTTTTCGTGAATGCTCGTTGATTTTAATGCAGGCTCTGAATAAGCCTTTTACCCCCACTGATATACCAAAACAGAGAATGTGTTTCAGGTTTACTTGCTTTAAGAAAGCAAGTAAAATCACATGGCTATATACAGTATATACAGGAAAAAGAATATGAAATCTTTGCAGGTACAGAATGCAGCATCGATTCATTGCATCTATACCCCATATTTTCCTCCAATGAGCTCGAGGCGTACATAGTTCTCTCCTTCCTCATGTAATCCCTACAACAACATTGCGAGGTAGGCTAGTCTGCAAGGCAGTGAGCTTTATGGTTGATGGGGAATTAAAATCCTGGTCTCCCAGGTCATACTCCAACACTCTAAAAATGTAAAAGTATGAAGTCCTTTCTGGGATAAGCAAAATTTTTGGTTGAAACAGTTTGTTGACAAATAGTTTAGAGTGAATAAGGGCCTCTGGCAGCTAGCATCACATTGATCCGTGGCTATCCTTGTTGCAGACCATAGATGTAAGCTGATTTAACTATAGAAATCAAAAAAGAAGGAGAAATGTTGTTAATAGAGTTTGAAAAATAGCAGCAATTTTGCTCCTCCGACCTGATTCAAAAGGAACGATTGGCCAACAGCGCATTTTTTCAGTTAAATTAAGAGATCTGCTTAATTAAGGATGAAGGGGTCTGATGAATAATAGGTTTGGTAAAGGCAGCGTAAAAACACATTTCTGACCTTAAAAACACACATGTGTTTTTGAATGAGATGGGGGGAGGGGGAGTCTCCAACTTGGTAGAGAAAAATCTAGTTGAAATGGGTTAGAGCAGGGTTCGGCAAATTTATTTAGCCGCGGGCCAGTCCACTGTCCTTCAGACCTTGTGGTGGGCTGGAGAAGCAGTACCGGAGGGGGGAGCTGGAAGAAAAGGAGAGGGGGGCAAGTAGTCCTCCTCCCCACCTCCAGCCCCCAGCCCCAGCCGCTGCGCTTACCTTCCCTGGGGCTGCCACCACCACCACAAGCGCTGCCGCCACTGCTGCTGCTTCTTGTGGGTAGGCAGAGGGAGCTCGTCCTCTCCGCTCTCTGGCCCACAGGAGCACCAGGGTGGTGGCGGCGGAAGGAAGATGAGTGGCGTGAAAGGGCTGGCTCTGGAGAGGGGCTGCTTAAAATGGCCCTCAGCCAGCTCAGCCCAGCCCCCTTCCTCCTCTAGGAAGGGCGGGGAGAAGCCAGGGGGACGGAGGGAGGGAGGAGGAGGCGGTGTGGTGTGGTGTGTATGAGGGAGAAGGGGGGAATGGAATGGCGAAGGGGGGAATGGCGCAGCCCGAAGGAACAGAATCCCCACGCCAATCCACAGGCCGGATCCTGAAGGCAATTGGGCCTGATCTGGCCTACGGACCTTAGTTTGTCGACCCCTGGGTTAGAGTTTTTCTTTTACCTTCCTCTTCTCCCCCCCCCCCACAGTCTAGAGCAGTTTTGCAACTACTTTTAAAACATTTATGAACTTAGGGGAATCAGGGGCGGAGGAAGGTGGGGGCAATAGGAGCGCACCACCCCCATTGGCAAGATCCGGGGGGTTCCTTCGCGGCTGTTCCCCTGCCTGCACTGGGAACCACGCCCCTGCAGGCTGCGCGTCACGCCCCCAGAACGTGCACCACGCCCCTTTGGGCAGCACATCACGCCCCCAGTATAGTGCCCCACCCCTTTGGTTTTCCCAGTAGTAATGTACGGAAGTGAGAGCTGGACCATAAAGAAGGCTGATCGCTGAAGAATTGATGCTTTTGAATTCTGGTGCTGGAGGAGACTTTTGAGAGTCCCATGGACTGCAAGAAGATCAAACCTATCCATTCTTAAAGAAATCAGCCCTGAGTGCTCACTGGAAGGGCAGATCCTGAAGTTGAGGCTCCAGTACTTTGGCCACCTCATGAGAAGAGAAGACTCCCTGGAAAAGACCCTGATGTTGGGAAAGATGGAGGGCACAAGGAGAAGGGGACGACAGAGGATGAGATGGTTGGACAGTGTTCTCGAGGCTACTAATATGAGTTTGGCCAAACTGTGAGAGGCAGTGAAGGATAGGCATGCCTGGAGTGCTCTGGTCCATGGGGTCACGAAGAGTCGGACACGACTGAACGACTGAACAACAACAACAATGCCCCTGGGACGCGTGCCAGCCCCGCCCCCACCTGCTCCCCGCCCCCAGTGCCGGAGAATGAAGCTCCGTCACTGAGGGGAAGCAGGGACAATCAGGTGAAAGATAAACAAGTAACAATCCTTAGCATTGGGGTATCACTTTCAAGTGTTCAAAGCACTTCACATGGATTATCTAGGCGCAATTCTTACAACAACCCTGCAAGGTAGACCCATGTTATTAACACCCCCATATTGAGAAAGTGGGTTGCCTAAGGTCATCAAGTGAGTTCATTGCAGTGGCAAGATTCAAACCAGAGACTTGCAGATTCATAGGAACTTCTCCAGACAATCTGCTTCTTGGGCATTCACCCTGACATGCTTGCACTGTGTTCATGTGTCTTCCCATTAACCATTGCTCACCCCACACTTTTCCGTGTCTTTCCTTGTCGATCTTCCTAACAGCAGTAAGTCTGTTGTTTGCCTTTAAGAGGATTTGCCGCACAGTTGAACCACTTTAATTGTGCAACCCTAAATTTCCAGTAAGCATCTGCATCCCTCCCACAAAATCGGGACAGTCTGGATGCACTCATAACTCAGTCTCCACAACTGCAACAACTTCCTGGGTGCATAAAATATATCTGTCCCTTAAAAGTGTATACAGTCGTACCTCGTGTTACGAATGCTGCATGTTGCGTTCGTCATGGGTTACGAACCCGCCGAACCCGGAAGTACCGGAACGGGTTATTTCCAGGTTCGGCGGTTCACGCATGCGCAAACGTGTCAAATGACATCACGCGCATGCACAGAAGCGCCGAATCACGTGGCAAGCATGCGCAGACGTGGCACTCAGGATGTGGACTGCTCAGGATGCGAACGGGGCTCCGGAACGGATCCCGTTGGCATCCAGAGGTACCACTGTATACCAGAAGAAAGCATATGGGGAAGGAGAAGATCTGGTCCACCATCTGGTCAAGAAAGAATGAGGGAAGGGGAAGATCTGATCTAGCTTTGGTGTTTAAATATACACGTGTAATGCAAGATGTGAAACTGTGTTAACCGTGTAGGCAAGGAACCTGCTCTGACCGCTATTAAGAATGAGATTTATCTGTTTTTTATTCCCATAAGGCCGCAATCCTATGCAAAGTTACCATGGAGTCATCTCTGCTGAACAGAGTAGGGTTTTCTTCCAAGTTCCTCTGCTTTAAGCATGACAGAGCTTTCGTCACCTGCTCTTAATCGCTGGCCTTTGTTGAGGAATAGAATGGCACAGGCTTGTTGTTCTGTTACAGCAGAAGCGAACAATTCCTGCGGAAAAGAGAATCGCTGGAGTGCATTTCAGAGCATGACCTTATAAAAGTGGCCACCAGCTTCACCTCGACGCTGAATTGCCTCAAGGGATTAAGCACAGTAATGCTACACATGCCATGGAACACAATACAGCTGTCAAGCTGTATGAGAAGAAGATCCCCCTCTTGTTCTCATGTTATGAGAAGTCTCGTGTTATGTCATAGGAACGTTAGAAGAAGAAGAAGAAGAGTTTGGATTTGATATCCCGCTTTTCACTACCCGAAGGAGTCTCAAAGCGGCTAACATTCTCCTTTCCCTTCCTCCCCCACAACAAACACTCTGTGAGGTGAGTGGGGCTGAGAGACTTCAAAGAAGTGTGACTAGCCCAAGGTCACCCAGCAGCTGCATGTGGAGGAGTGGAGACACGAACCTGGTTCCCCAGATTACAAGTCTGCCGCTCTTAACCACTACACCACACTGGCTCACCTTATATCCAAAAGAAAAGATAATATCCAAAGAAAAGATTTCAGTTCCATATGTCTTTCTAAGACAATACATTCATGGACATAATCATTCAAAATGACCCCGGTCACAGGAGTGCGTAGCATTTAAACCACTCTAGTCTGTGGGTCTTGGCTGCGGATTCCCCAAGTCATGAGTACAAGGGCACATACCGTACAAAGCACTTCTTTCCCGTAATTTGCATAGGTTGTAATAATATGAAGACAAAACTAGGAATAAATCCCATTGAGTTCAATGGAATTTACCTTGGGACATGCATAGGATTGTGCTGTTAGATTTCTTTCCATAGAGCTCTTTTGAAAATATGACTCTCATTCCCTGTGCAGCAATTCATCTTGCTTGCACTTCCTAGTAAAGCAATCAGGATTTTTTTCAGAACTGTGCTTTCTGTCCTGTCAAATACACACACACACACACACACACACACACACACACACATCCAATCATAGTCTCAGCTAAATTTCCTAACAGGTCTTTTACTTTTTACTTTTTTCTCTCCACTCCTTTTTCTGTGCCCTACATATAATGGCTCTTGATTGTAACCTTAAATAAATACATGATAATGTACTCAGTAGAATAGCTCCAAATTTAGATAGACTACATCTTTGGTAGGTTTCTGTTTAACCTGCTGTTTCCTTTTGGGAAGACAAATAAAGTCATCCCATGTCGTGAATCCATTTGATCCTGCAATTAGTTTCCAGGTCCAATTCAAAGTGCTGGTTTTAACCTATCAATAGTCTTTATATGGAGTTCAGGACTCCATTATCTCAAGGACTGCCTCTCCGCATATAAACTGACCCAGACCCTGTTATCATCATCTCTGGTCTTTCTTCATGTGCCTCCTCCGTTGGAGGTCCAGAAGATGGCAACAGGAAAACTGGCATTTCCAGTGACGGCTCCCAATCAAAAGCTCTCTCCAGGAAGACTCATGTGGCACCATCCCATCTTGTTATCCTGTCTGTTCTGGACTTATGGTTTCTGTGGAAAACCCAATCATTTTAAGAAACAGTAAATCCTGGTTAAATTTGTGGGGGGGGGATATTGGAGATCTGGCGACAATCTGTGTGGCAGACGGTATTTAGCTAGATGGACCAATGGTCTCAGTAGAAGGTCATTTACACACACACACACACACACACACACACACACACACACTTGCATGAGATGAGATTTCATTTGTGTCAGGGCTCCCTTTGATCCAAGCCGCTTGGTAAGTTATCCAGCCAGCCTAGTTACCGGTATTTTATCAGTCACACTTCTTTCCTAAATGTTGGTAAGTTCCCCTTTGGAAATGTTTCTGCAAAATCAATATGAGCCTCCTTGCTTCTTTAGCTATTGTTCCCTCGTGCTTTTTTCCTTGATAGAAATGTGTTGTTTAAAATTTAGCAATAAATAAATCGGTATGGGCTGTATCCAGTACTATGAATGGATCTAAGTTAGCTGTGTCTATTAATTTCAGTGGGTCTTCTCTGAGTAGGATTAGCACTGGATACAATCCTATGTTTGGTTTCAAGTCACTCTTAATATATATTTTTATTTTCTCTCTCTTGCTATGAATAATGAATTCAGTTAACTCTTGTTTCATTTATAACCTCACTTTGTCACCGAGCGCAAAGCAGCATGCATACTCACTCCCCATTTTATCCTCAAAACAACCCTGCGAGGTTAGACTCCAATTGCTTAATTCCAATAACATAGTTACTCATGCTTCTTGTCTTCAAAACATAACGCCTGTTGATTTAAAGTCAAATAGCAATAATGCCTCATAAATGGCTTTCTCTTAGCTGTCTTTGGAGTGATTTATCCAGTGGCTATCAACCAGCAGAGTTTAGGCACACTTAATCCCATTGAACAAACCAACTTTAAGCACGCCTAATGCAATCTTGGGTTGCGGCCATTAGCTTTATGCTGCCAAATGCACTTGTCGGACACACATGCAAAGAAAGGAATATTATTTACTGACGAGATAAATAGCAAAAGGCAGGTCACTGGCATTAATGAGTCCATTTGGACTCTCAACAATCGATGCAGGGTCCCCTCGTGGCTTTGCAGATGTCAGCTGTGTTGATTCAGGGAGCCTGACATTTGCCTTCACCTCTTTCTGAAAGCATCTGAGTTCTGTAGCACTCGTAGCCAAAAGTCAATCACTCACCACACACAGGCAAGAAGATCATGCGCTGTTCAAAATAACAGTTTCGCGTTACAGGCAGGACTTTACACATTGGCTGGTGTGCCACCTAACCTTCCCCAGTGGTTTATGGGCTGTAGACACCATTGGTTGCATGGGAGGTATCCTCTCCCTCCCCATTCACCAGGGAGTTATTTGTTAACAATTCACAGCTCAGTCATGCTGGCCCTACACTGGCCCTGTACGCCATGAGAACATCAGAAGAGCCTGCTGGATCAGGCCAATGACCCGTGTAGCTCAGCATCCTGTTCTCACAGTGGCCAACCAAATGCCTATGGGAAATCGTGTCCTCCATCAAGGAGAGCACCTGTTGAGGTCACCCAAACTGCCTTGCTGTTGCTGAGGTGGGTACGATTGGATGGCCTCAACTCTCGATTGGTTGCCCCTCGGTTGCTGGGGAAGGAATTTGGCTCAGGGAGCTTTTGATTGGCAACCGAGGAGCTATTTATATCCCTGCACGTGCCGTTGAGCTTCCTCTTTTCACTGCGTGCACACTATCACCTGCACTCCCTCCCTTTATTTAGGGTGCTTATTGACCTTGCTATGCCTGTCATGGGGTGGTCTGCTTTGGAGCAGGGGCCTGGAAGGAATGTTGCTATTTGGCTGGTTGGCTGGTGCCACTTGGTTTTTGCCTACTGTGTAGCAAATCGACACAACTTTGTAAGGTTGGTGGTTAGGCACTGGTTCTATTGGTTAGTGGAGGGGATGTGGTTGGCTGTGCCTGCCCCTCCAAGTTGCTGCTGCAAGGGTATTCCATTAAAGGAATCCAGGGGCTCACTTTGCTCTTGTCCAAACCCCTGTCAAGGGGCTAGAGCCACGCCAGAGCCCCTGTCAAGGGGCTAGGCCCATGCCAGAGCCCCTGGGAGTATTTGGGGTGAGGTTAGAGACTGGTGTACTGCTCAGCCCTCCCCCAGATTGTTTTCCCTTACTGACTTCTGCAGGGGTGCAGTTGTCATTTGTGGTCCTGCCTGTAATCTGGTCACATGCTCTAATCAATAAAGTTGTGGCCAAAACTATGCCAAAAACCTTAAACCACAATTCTGTGTCTATTGTGAATTATGTCAAGGGTGAGTTGGGGACCTTGACACACAAACAGCAGTTTCCTGGAGTACATCATGCTTAGAAGCTGTGGGGAACAGAAGCTCTGAAAATGCACCCCCAAGTCCCCAGTTCAAATGTGCTGTTAATAAAGTGGCCATCTGTCCTACTTTACAGAGGACAGTCCTCTGCTTGAGGGCATCCTCTGTTTGAAGGACAGTCAGCTCAAAGTCTCATTTAAAGATGAAGGACCAGGGCAGAGGACTTGGAAGTTGCTCATCAGCAGGCAGGCAGGTCATCTATTTAAATCATAGTCATTAGGTATTTCTAAATTCACATCAGTATATTTAAATTGACACATTTAAAAATGTGCAAATCAGCGTCCTCTTTTGTCTTCATTTTTGGTGACGCCTGTCCCATTGTTCGGCAGTGAGCAAGTGGCCTAGCTAATAAAAGTTGTCCCACCTCTAGCATGTAAAAAGGTAAAGGTAAAGGGACCCCTGACCATTAGGTCCAGTCGTGTCCGACTCTGGGGTTGCGGCGCTCATCTCGCGTTACTGGTTGAGGGAGCTGGCTTACAGCTTCCGGGTCATGTGGCCAGCATGACAAAGCCGCTTCTGGCGAACCAGAGCAGTGCACGGAAACACCATTTACCTTCCCGCCAGAGCGGTCCCTATTAATCTACTTGCACTTTTGACGTGCTTTCAAACTGCTAGGTGGGCAGGAGCTGGGACCGAGCAACGGGAGCTCACCCCGTCGCGGGGATTCGAACTGCCGACCTTCTGATCAGCAAGCCCTAGGCTCTGTGGTTTAACCCACAGCACCACCTGCGTAATTTGCTTGAAAGTGGTCCTGCATCATCACCTCCCCACACATGGAAAATTAGAGAACAGAGGCGGGGGACCTACCGGTAGATGTTTCTGGACTCCAACCTCCATCATTTCTGACCGTTGGCCATACTGGACTGAGATACCAACAACAGCTGGAGGGCCACAGGTTTCCCATCCCTGAACCTATTGAAGAGGCACAGATGATGTCTCTGCCTTTCCCAAGCAAAGATTTTGTCACGCATGCACTTTAAGACAAGTGGCCCTTCATTTTCAGTCTGGTAATGGTTCTGCCGCATGAACTTTATTCTGCACCTGCCAACTTGTATATTTGGACTGACTATTACGTAAATAGAAGTACCTACATTCTATTTCTTGGTAGTCTATTTCTTTCCTCTGATCTTGTAGCAAAGCAACACAATTGAGATGCTCGTGCTTGATCTATTTTGCTTTCCACATAACAACATTAGTGGCATTTCCAAATTTCCATTTACTCTCTTTGGTAACATCGTTTTCCTGTCCCTATGAGGCCTACCTTCGCAAATTCAATCTAAAAATAATCAATGCACTCTAATATGATTAAATCTAAAAATAAGCCTTCCTGTGTTATCTCGCGTAGTAAAAACACTTTCTGAAGTCCATCCAGTTACTTCTTTCATTTGGCAGCCGACGCATCTGCTTGGCCTGTTTACAACCAGTGCTATGTCAGAAATGATTGCCTGGGAGCAGGTTTCTCATTGTTGTCCTTTAGGAGGCTTGTCACCACAGGCTTAAATTAAATCTCGCTCAGTCAGAACTAATGCAGCCATAACAGGCCAGCTCAGGTCAGTCCTAACCCCAGAGATTTACAAGACGACTGCTTGAAGCATTTCACATAGCTTAACAAAACATTACTGTGTCTACACGTCGTCACACATTTAGAGAACCTGGACGCAGGCAATGTGCGGTGCCTGCTTAAAGTTAACATTTCAATTTTCTAAGACGCTGTTTGCCATTTCTCTCATCATATGGAGTGTGCAAGCAGCCAAACAACTGAAAAGAGGTGAATCAATTATGGGCAAGAGGTGAATTAATTATGGAATATATTTCCTGGTTATTCCTATGTTCCCGGCTGTTATCCACAATCCTAAACTTTTAGAGCAGTGCAAAGTGAGGGCCAAACAATATCTTATGCGATCCATGCTTTTTTGTTTAAAAATATATGGAAAATGTAACTTGAAAAAAGAGACATAGCGCATACCTTTGTAAGTAAAGAAAACAATATATATATCTATATATATCTATATATATAGGCTTGAAGTGACCACTTACTTTGAAGAAAAAAGCAACATTGGGACTTCAATCTGGAAGATGCTTCCAATATTGTTCGGGATTCTGTATCAAATCTCCGTGCCAGTTGTTATTTGTCCTTAAAGTGGTGGTATTTCCTGTAAACAGCTTGCACACAAGCTAAAGGGGACCACAGGTACAGAAATCCTTAAATATGCAGAGATCTGAGTGTGCAAAGAAATGGACCCAGAGATAAGCCACACAGGGCATAGTTAAACTCCACAAAAAACCGAACTGTGGATTTCTGTCTCGCAAGATGTAGTGACGGCTACCAACCTGGAAAGCTGAAACAGAGGATTGGGCAACTTCCTGGAGGACAGGCCATGATGGCTATGTTCCCCCTCCAGGGTCAGAGGCGGTAAGCCTCTGAATACCAGTTGCTGGAATCAACAAGCGGGGAGAGCGCTGTTACACCCAGGCCCTGTTTGTGGGCTTCCCATAGGCATCTGTTTGGCCACTGGCACAACAATACTCTGTACTGGGTGGGCCTTTGGCCTGATCCAGATGGGCTCTTATGCTCTTGTCTGCTTCTGGATTCAGTTTGATTCTAATTTGTAGCAGAGTGGGCCTCTCTCTAGGAGAAGGAGACTAAGGTCAAGGTAAAAGGTAAAGGGCCCCTGGATGGTTAAGTCCAGTCAAAGGTGACTATGGGGTTGCAGCACTCATCTCGCTTTCAGGCTGAGGGATTTGCTACCAAGGAGTGTGGTGGAGTCTCCTTCATTGGAGGTCTTTAAGCAGAGGCTTGACAGCTGTCTGTCAGGAATGCTTTGATGGTGTTTCCTGCTTGGCAGGGGGTTGGACTGGATGGCCCTTGGGGTCTCTTCCAACTCTATGATTCTATGAGGGAGCCGGCGTTTGTCCAAAGACAGCTTTCCGGGTCATGTGGCCAGCATGACTAAGCCGCTTCTGGCGCAATGGGACACCATGACAGAAGCTAGAGCACATGGAAACGCCGCAGTGGAAGTATATATCTACTTGCACTTTGACGTGCTTTCGAACTGCTAGGTTGGCAGAAGCTGGGACAGAGCAACAGGAGCTCACCCCGTCGTGTTGATTCGAACCGCTGACCTTCTGATCGGCAAGCCCAAGAGGTTCAGTGGTTTAGACCACAGTGCCACCCACGTCCCTTCAAGAGTTGCATGCTCTGCACTTCCTGTTATGGGGGGGGGGTTATATGAGTTTTTCTTCTTCTTCGTGTACAAATTTAGATAACATTGTCCAGTACTTTTTAAAGTATTGGACAACTTCATCATGAAGTTCTTACAGTAAGTGCCCACTTTTAACATGGGGGGGGGGAGGTGTCAGTGCTGCGTACCCTAAAGTACCCCAAGAAAAAGTAGTGACGTTGTCCTTGATGCGAGGCGGGAATGGTGCCTACCCATTTTGAACATCTCCAGGCAGATCCAGCTATTTCCTGGCTATTAGAAAGCACCCACTGGCTATGATATTTCTCCAGCTTCACACTTTCACCCCTTTCATTGTTCCAGTGCATTCCAATGGCACACTTTATGCACTTGACAAAGGATCTGGCTGACCCTTAAAGGTAAAGGTACCCCTGACCGTTAGGTCCAGTGGCGGACGACTCTGGGGTTGCAGCACTCATCTCGCTTTACTGGCCAAGGGAGCCAGCGTTTGTCTTTGTTGGCAGACAGCTTCTGGGTCATGTGGCCAGCATGACTAAGCCGCTTCTGGCGAACCAGAGCAGTGCATGGAAGCGCCGTTTACCTTCCTGCCAGAGCGGTACCTAATTATCTACTTGCACTTTGACGTGCTTTCAAACTGCTAGGTTGGCAAGAGCAGGGACCGAGCAACTGGAGCTCACCCCGTTGCGGGGATTTGAACCGCCGACCTTCTGATCAGCAAGCCCTAGGCTCTGTGGTTTAGACCACAGCGCCACCCGTTTCCCTGGCTGACCCTTAAGGAACTTTAAGGAGTCTTTTTGGCCCCATTCGTTTTCTCTGGTCCCATACCAGATTCCTGTGCAGCAACCTCACCTGGGTGAGACTGAGGCAGGGGTTCTGTGAGGTAAGGATGGCATAGCCACACTTGTGGGACTGCCAACATGACTCTGCCAGTATTTCACACAGGTCTGATGCCGCTGCTACAGCACTGTCCTGCCCCAGCCCAGCCCCATCCAGGTCAAATGCATCAATGCTGGTGTTGGGGGGGGGGAGATCTCTTTTGGCTCTGCCCCACTGTTCCAACAACTAGTGCAGGACAGTAATTTCTACTACACCTGAAGAGAAGAAGCTAGCTAAGAAACTATCATGGTAGAGCACGAAACTCTTAATCTCAGGGCTGTGGGTTCAAGCCCCACATTGGGCTAAAGATTCCTGCATTGTAGGGGGTTGGACTAGATGACTCTTGTGATCACTTTCTGTGATCATTCCAACACCTCACTCCATCCCCGGCATCTACCGGCCCTCACTATTAGATAGCAAGTCCTTCTATAGCCTGAAATGGTTGGGAATCATACACAAAACCCTAGGGAAACTTTGGGCAAACTCGAAAGATGTGCATGGCTATTTCTGTGCCCCGAGAGGGTGGAATTGGAGCTTTGATTCTTGAACAGCAGTCAGTCACGTTGCAAGCCGTTTTTTGAAACGGGAAGGCATTCCAGAGGTGGCATGTGGCATGGGATGGGAGTTTGTTATTCAGAGAGAAAAAGTAAAATAAGATAAAAAAAACCCAATGCTTCCTAGGCATGCAGATGCCTCTGGTCTAAAGTAGCCTTGAAAACAACGGGGCACTTCAAAGAGTTTATTTCTGCTCTTGACATACAGGGTCTTTGAATTTCCAGCGCAATAATTGAATTTATATGAAGATTAGTAGTCCCCAGCTTTGTTTTCCTTTACTACGACTGGGAGGTAAAGTAAGACTAATGAGATTTGTGTGGAAGGGAAGACTAGGCAGATGGGCAAGCATCCATTTCCTCTCAGATGAGAGATGCACTAGGTTGCAGGTGAAAGGAGATGCATCTGAAATGCTGATACATTTTATACTCCTTGCTGCCCAATTCCGTCATCTGCTCTTTGCAATTTGTTTTAGGAAAAAGCATGCACCTTATACCTTGGGAAGACCATTTCTTAGCAAACAGCTTCCTGGCTGATGGGTTGCTTACTGGGAGGGAGAGGGAGAGGGGCGAAGGCAAGGGGGCACAGTGAAAACACAACAGCAGAAGCATTGGATTGGCTTCGCCGGTGAGTTTTCATTGCTCTTCTCCCTTCCAGTGAGCAACAGTGACCCATTAACCAGAAAGCTAGCATGGCGGTTCAACTCTACCAGTCGAACCACATCTGGCAAATAGAGAATCATAGAATTGTAGTGTTGGAAGGGACTACTAGGGTCATCTAGTCCAGCCCCATGCAAGGCAGAAGTCTCAACTAAAGCATCCAGGACAGATGGCCATCCAACCTCTGCCTAAAAACCTCCAAGGAAGGAGAGTCCACAGCCTCCCAAAGGAGTCCGTTCCACTGTCAAACAGCTCTTACTGTCAGAAAGTTCCAGTTACAGGTGGGTAGCCGTGTTGGTCTGCCATAGTCAAAACAAAATAGAAAATTCTTTCCAGTAGCACCTTAGAGACCAACTGAGTTTGTTCTTGGTATGAGCTTTCGTGTGCAGCTCCTCACCCACAATAATACAACAACAGGACTCAACATGGACACTGGTACCAGAGCCTGCAATAAACCCAGATGCCAACTTTGCTGCCACATAAACACGGACAACACCATTACTGGTCCCAACAACATCAAACATACCATCTCAGGACTATTTAATTGCTCATCTTCCAACATTGTGTATGCAATCAAATGCCAACAGTGCCCTTCAGCTCTCTATATTGAACAAACAGGCCAAACCCTACGCCAAAGGATAAATGGACATATATCTGATATCAGGAATCACAAGACAGAGAAACCAGTAGGAGAACACTTCAATTTCCCAGGACATTCTATAAAAGATCTCAAAGTAGCTGTCTTAATACAAAGAAATTTCAGAAATAGACTGGAAAGAGAAGTGGCTGAATTGCAACTAATCACCAAACTTAAAACCATGGAGAAACCTGGTCTGAACAAAGACATTGGATTCTTATCTCATTATACATAACATAGCTATCTTTAGCCATCTCACCCCTTGCCTTTCCCTGCAAGACTAATTGCAGCCCTTAAGAGTCGTCAACAGGTTTTCCACACCTATCAGCTGATCACCCATTCCCACCACCCTCTGAGTAATACCCCTCCCCACTCCCTCACTACAGTATATTTAAGGATCTGGTGACTTCTGTTTCAGTGTATCTGAAGAGGTGTGCATGCACACGAAAGCTCATACCAAGAACAAACTCAGTTGGTCTCTAAGGTGCTACTGGAAAGAATTTTCTATTTTGTTTTGTCAGAAAGTTCTTTCTCATGTTTAGCCAGAATCTCCTTTCTCGTCGCTTGAAGCCATTGGTTCGCGTCCTACCCTCCGCAGAAGGAGAGAACAAGCTTGTTCCATTATCCAAGTGACAGCCCTTGAGGTATTTGAAGATGGCTCTCATATCTCCTCTCAGTCTCCTCTTATCCAGGCTAAACATACCCAGTTCCTTCCACCGTTCCTCATAAGGCTTGGTGTCAAACATCTTCCAGGATAACATGCCCACGACAAGGAACTCATAAGTCACTTAATCCCAGCAGTTGGAAATATTGTAAGTAGACACTGGAAGGGCCTATCAGGGGTGAACATAGGCCACTTATGTCAAACTGTGGCTGACCTGTGTCTCTTCAGATATTGCTGGACTGCAAGTCAAATAATCCCTAAGCAATGGCCATCGTGGGTGAGGCTGATGTGAGTCCAATGACATCTGAAGACACCACAACTTGTTGTTGTTGTTGTTGTTGTTGTTGTTGTTGTTGTTGTTGTTGTTGTTCAGTCATTCAGTCGCGTCCGACTCTTCGTGACCCCATGGACCAGAGCACGTCAGGCATGCCTATCTTTCACTGCCTCCCGCAGTTCGGCCAAACTCATGCTAGTCGCTTCAAGAACACTGTCAAACCATCTCATCCTCTGTCGTCCCCTTCTCCTTGTGCCCTCCATCTTTCCCAACATCAGGGTCTTTTCCAGGGAGTCTTCCCTTCTCATGAGGTGGCCAAAGTACTGGAGCCTCAGCTACAGGATCTGTCCTTCCAGTGAGCACTCAGGGCTGATTTCTTTAAGAATGGATAGGTTTGATCTTCTTGCAGTCCATGGGACTCTCAAGAGTCTCCTCCAGCACCATAATTCAAAAGCATCAATTCTTCAAATAATCCCTAAGCAATGGCCATCGTGCGTGAGGCTGATGTGAGTCCAATGACATCTGAAGACACCACAACTTAGCCACCCCCATCCTAATCACATATTAACAAACTGAAAGCACACCCTGTAGCAAACATTTAAAAGGACTGCATAAGGTCATTTTCTAACTTTGGTTGCACAGCCACTAACCAGCCAGTTGACGTATTATTTTTCTTTTATTACAGGATGGGCTTTCCCATAGGTGATTTTTTCAGTTGACATAAAATATAACCTGCCTTGAAATAGATACCAGAGGGAAGTGAAATAAAACAGCAGGCAAACCCATTGACCTAAGCCTTTTAAAGAAAATTATAGCGGTTTAATAGAACATGATTCTGCAATTCAGGACCATGGGTAAATGTTAACTTGCCTCGCTCCCATTTGAAATTAAACTAAATATTGCAGTGATTAACTGAAAAATCAATGCTTTCTTCATATGAAGCCATAGGTGCAACCAGCAGCAGCCATTAAACGGTCCCCAGTGCACATTCGGCAACCATTTATCTCCTCACGGAATGGCTAGCTGCCATCCCCATTTCATGATCATTGGTCCCAAGGCATCCGCTTTATCTCTTTCAAACTATAGTTTAGTCAAGCCAGTTCTAAGCCTTCTGTTATTCCAGCAATACTTTGACCTGGGCATCCTTTTCATAAACAAGGTTTCTTAGATCCAATGAAAATAAAAATTTGCCATTTTCTATGTTTCAATGGTTTCCCCCGCCACCGCCGCTGCCCCCAGTAAAAGATTGCAATGAAGTATATGTGTTTGGACAGATTAAAATGGAACACTGATTTGCTAAGAATGTCTATATGCACCATCTCAGTCATCATTAGGCACAACAGAATACAGTCGTATAGCCTTGGTACTCCTCCATTTTGGCTCCCGAACACCACAAACCCAGAGGTTTGCAAATGTTCTTTGGAAGCTGAATGTCTGATGTGGCTTCCGCAGCTTCTGATTGGCTGTAGGAAGCTCCTGCAGCCAATTGGAAGCCATGCCTTGGTTGTCGAACGTTTTCAGAAGTCGAACGGACTTCAGGAATGGATTCCGTTTGACAACGAAGGTATGACTGTAATAGGGTGGGTTCCTTGTCATCCCGGAGAAAAGTGACAAGTGGGGTGCTGCAGGTTTTTGTCCTGGGCCCGTTGTTGTTCAGCGTCTTTATAAATGACTTGGATGAAGAAACTGAGGGGATGACCAAACTAGGAGGGGTAGCTAATGCCGTAGAAGAAAGAATCGGGATTCAAAATGACCTTAACAGATTGGAGAACTGGGTGCAAACTAACAAAATGAATTTCAATAGGAAGAAGTGTAAGGTTCTGAACTTAGGCGGAAAGAACCAGCTGCACAAATATAATATTGAAGACACCTGGCTTGCTAGTAGTACATGCGAAAAGGATCTAAGGTTCTTGGTAGACCACAAGCTTAACATGAGTCAACAGTGTGATACAGCAGCTAAAAAAGCTAATCCTATCCTAGGCTGCATAAACAGAAGAATAGTGTCCAGATCAAGGGAAGTAATAGTACCACTCTATTCTGCCTTGGTCAGACCACAACCTGGAATATTGTGTCCAGTTCTAGGCAGCACAATTTATATGTGGAATATGGTTGCTGAGCTGGAATATGTGCCAGTGTGGTGTAGTGGTTAAGAGCGGTAGACTCGTTATCTGGTGAACCGGGTTCGCGTCTCTGCTCCTCCACATGCAGCTGCTGGGTGACCTTGGGCTAGTCACACTTCTCTGAAGTCTCTCAGCCCCACTCACCTCACAGAGTGTTTGTTGTGGGGGAGGAAGGGAAAGAAGAATGTTAGCCACTTTGAGACTCCTTCGGGTAGTGAAAAGCGGGATATAAAATCCAAACTCTTCTTCCAACTCTACGATTTTGGTACTGGTATTGACAGCAAATACTTCAGTTCCTTCCTTGACCAACAGCAGCCATTGTGGAGCATGGAGTAGGACACTGGAGACATATGACGATTGACATTATCAAATATTTCTGTTAAAACTGGGTCAAATCATATGGAACCCTAATAATGTAATCAGCTGCTTGTACATCTTGGGAACCCCTTCAAATTACCTTTTAATAAATGATATAAATTTGGATGATTCCCTCCAGATTTGGAAGAAGTCTGAGAAAACTGAACAGGTACATACATACGTGCCGGAAGTACATTGACTAGTAAGTATCACAAAAAAATTAGTCTACTAGCAATCTGCAATAATTGATCTTCCTGCCATACCTTGAAAATGTCACTGAAACTTTGCCATTACTTTTCTTAATGTACAGATGCCACAAAATGTCTCTATTAATATGCTAAGTGAGAGCAATGACTTTATCCTGTGTTTTGATCTCAAAGGTCACACAGCAACTGTTGTATTAAAGTGAAATATATTTTTATCATATATGCTACTAGATGAAGAATGGTTAACTGCAGTTGTTATGCCTTTATGAATAAGGAGCTAATTCAGCCTCCCGAAATCTATATTGCAAAGTAGGCCACAGTGCAAACTGTGTTAGAAGATGGAAAACTGAACTAACTCCTAATTTGGTGGGTGGGAGGGAGGTTTTTGTCCTTCTCCTTCACAGAAAAATGAACAGTCAGTATATCCGCCATGAAGTATTTGCTTCTGAGACTGGGGAGCTGAAAGACTTCTGGGAAAAGACCATTGAGAAACAGACTCAGCATTTTGAAGCTGAGAAAGACCGTAAACAAAGGAGTGCACTGGCACGGTAAGTATGGGATTTGTACTTCGGATGTTTTACATGGGATTTAAAACAAAAACAAAAGCATTGTGAGCCCTGCAATTTGTTATTTAACCATCTCCAATGACCACAGGAGCCTCACAGAGTTAGCATTTTTAAGAGCAGCTCAGCTGTGCACAGCCAGAGTTTCCAAGCGCTTCCCTACCTGAAACTAAGAAATATTTTGGCTGTGTCTGCTGTAAGGAAAAACCTATAAAAAACAGAGTGCCAGTTGCATGCACACAGAAAAAATGTTACAGGTAGGTAGCCATGTTGGTCTGCCATAGTCAAAACAAAATAAAATAAAAAATTCCTTCCAGTAGCACCTTAGAGACCAACTACGTTTGTTCTTGGTATGAGCTTTCGTGTGTGAAAGATACTCGGAGTCCAGTGTGACTTTCATGCTCTTTATTCAGCTCAAATTAGTGAGGAATGTAGTTCCCCCAAAACGTTTGCTTTATATACACTATTTACACAATGGGCCCCACGTGATTGGCTAATTCCTGGATACTCCTGTATGCCAATCAGAGTGTGGATTCACTTCCACCTGGAGCTGGATTGGGTGGCTCCTGCAGACCAATCAGACTGCTGCAATCTCAATCCGGCCCCGCCGCCTGGCACCCCATCCGGATGGGGCAGCCCCACAAGCCGCCGCTCGCTTGCCGGCTCGCCACAGGAGCAGCAGCACCGGCTCGGGTGCATCTGGCCGGCACTGCTGCTCCCGCGGCAAGCCAGTGAGCGAGCGGCGGGTCGTGGGGCTGCCCAACCCGCACCTTGCTTGCCAGCTCGCAGCAGCGCCGGCCAGATCCACTACGCATGCCCGGAAATTCTGGGCATGCGCAGTGCATCCGACGCATTGTGGCGTGTCACAATGCATGCGCCATGACGCCCCGCCCCCAAAGGGGTGCTTCCATGCTGCCGCCCCAGGCGGCGAAAAGGCTTCCTACACCACTGCACAGGACACAGAATATTTGTTTAAGATTTTTGGCATTAATTTGGCCACAACTTCATTGATTACAGCATGTGAGTGGTAGCTTAGGCATTGGTTTGGACTACCTGAACCTACACCGGCAGGAACAGGACTGACAACTGGAACCTCCAGAGGTCAGTAAGGGAAAACATAATGGGGGAGCACAGAGGCGGATCTCTGCCTCTTAGTTCACCCCAGATGCTCCCAGGAACTCTGGCATGGCCCTACCCCTGAGAGGGGACCTGACAGAGGAAATTGAGCCCCTGGATTCCTTTAACGGAATTCCCTAGCAGCAGTAGCAACAAAAATGAGGGACAGGCACAGCCAACCCATAATCCCCTCCACCAAAGAATGAACCAATGCCTAACCGACAACCTTACAAAGTTGTGACAATTTGCTACACGGTAGGCAAAAACCAAATGGCACCAGCCAATCGGCCAAGTGGCAAAATTCCTACTGGGCCCCTGCTCCAAAAACAGACGACCCCTAGACAGGCATAGCAAGGTCAAAAACACAGCCTTAAATTATAGGGAGGGAGGGAGATCCGCTGCAGGATGCGAAAGAGAAAGTACTTCGCCTCGTGCAGCCCCTTAAATGGCCCCTTAGTTGCCAATCAAACCCCAACCAACAGAAAATTTTTGCCAGCAACCAAGTGGCAACCAATGAGGTGCGGAGGTCATCCAAATAGGCCCGCCCCAGCAACAAGAAGGCAGTTTGGTGATCGCACGATTTGGTTCTCCATGATTTGGAGGACACGATATCCCAATGATCCAGTTTGCAGCCTTATGCCCTGGAGTGGAACCCCCTTAACCACTTAGCTTAATATAAAATGCAACTGAGGGCTTCAGCCTCCAACTACTACCCTACATCAGGAAGGAAAGTACAGGAATCTTTTCTCAGTTACACATTTTAAAGACACTTCCAGAACTTCAAAAATGTATTAAGTACTTCAATCACTACCTGGGATTTGCAATTGGTGTGAAGTTGAGAAACTGGATACAGTTATAATTCTATCTTAGTGGATTCTTGTCTTCTCTAACCGCCCCTTGCTCAGAGAAAATAACATAAACCTAGTCTTGCCTTTCTCCTTTGACCAGATAAACTCTTCCTTCTTTTCTGACGAAAGCCAGGCATAGAAGCTACTTTATATGAATTTTCTTAAGCAACCTCAAGTGTTCACTGTTCTTATCAAAGCAACATCTGATTTCTGTATCTCTGTCTCTGCAGGAATATTTTCTTTTTTAAGATGCAGTAAAAATAGAGAAGAAATCCCTTGTGAGTGTAGCTAAGGAGCATCCCCAAGGATGTACCATGCGGTGTTAATTTTCTAATGAGTTTCTCCGTGCTAAGCATTGCATATACTAACCTTCCAAATCTTTCTTCCAATTAGACTCAGGAGTGAATGGACAGAAAGGCTGGAGAAACGGTTAAAAATGCTCAAAGAACAAGAGAACGAAGAAGCCCCTAACTGAAGAGAACATTGTGCATTTTTATGTATTCGAAAGGAACATTGACTGGAATTGAAAAGAGAAGCGTTTGTGTTCAGGTTGAGGCAGAGTTATAGTGTCCAGCTTGCATTCACTTAGAAATTTCACTGACGTTACATGGATGAATGGATGTTTTAATTCCTTTGTGTCTCTTAGACTAATTGACTTCCTGCTTTAGTTATCGAAAAGTTACTAAACCCTACATTCTCCACTCCCCTTCCCCTGGAGCTTTCTTGGCAATAATATTTCAGTAATCTAACTCTTGAATTTTTGTAGCAATTGTGGGGGTTTGAGTTTCTAGATTTTTAATGTTGTTCGTTGCCTTAGGATGCCTTGAGGCAGAGAAGCAACTGATAAATATGATGAATAAATAATCTCCTATTTGCATTTTTGGACACTTATTCTCATGTTAGCATTTTTGGCTGATATGTCATTTTGCAACATTTCATCAGAATTATGTGTGAGGTCACAAATAGATTCACTAAAGAAATCAAACATCATTTATTTCATTTATTTGTTCATTCATTCATTCATTCATTCATTTATTCATTCATTCATTTACCAACTTAACAAAGGAAGGACATACAAATAAAATGATTACAATTAAAGAAAAATAAGAATGATTATATAGATTATTATTATTATTATTATTATTATTATTCATTCATTCATTCCCTGCCTTTTCCCCTGATGGGACTCAAGGTACCTTACATATTAAAAAAAAACCTAAAACTATTGAAATATCAATCATTAATATGCAATTAAATATTGATAGAATTAAAACTATATACATATATAAAATCTGTTAAAAACATACTGATAATCAGAATGGTAAAGGTAAAGGACTCCTGGGTGGTTAAGTCCAGTCGAATTCAACTATGGGGTGTGGCGCTCATCTCTGCTTTCAGACCGAGCAAGCCAGCATTTGTCCAGGTCATGTGGCCAACATGACTAAACCGTTTCCGGCACAGCAGAACACTGTGACAGAAGCCAGAGTGCACAGAAACGCTGTTTACCTTCCTGCCACAGTGGTACCTATTTATCTACTTGAGCTGGTATGCTTTTAAACTGCTAGGTTGGCAGAAGCTGGGACGGAGCAACGGGAGCTCACCTTGTCGCGGGGATTTGGACCACCAACCTTCCGATTGGCAAGCCCAAGAGGCTCAGTAGTTTAGACCACAGCACCACTTGCATCCCAATAATCAAAATAAAAACAGCATGGAACCAGTCCTTTAATTTAAAAGAGTCAGTTCCTTCTTATCTGCTCACACTAAGGATGTAATAACCATCAGTACATCCATCTTAAGTTAAACATATAAATTAACATAATTCCTCCATTTGTTCAGATAGGTATGAAATTGATGCTTATAAAAACATGCTTAAATATAGCCAGGGCATTGAGGTCTTCAGACTATTGTGTGATAGACAGGGAGTGTTTATGCTTTCAGAGTCCACATACAAGTCCACATATAAGGTGACCATAAGAACTCACAAAATCAGCTTTCATTGTCCTGCCACTAATCCCCATACTGTGGTGAAATAATTTAAATGTACACGAGCATCTGCATATATCAGACTGTCTCACCAGTGTGGTGCATGCTCCGGTTATCTCCTGCTTAGACTGTTGCAATGCGCTCTACTTGGGACTACCTTTGAAGGTGACCCGGAAACTACAACTAATCCAGAATTCGGCAGCTAGACTGGTGACTGGGAGCGACCGCCGAGACCACATAACACTGGTCTTGAAAGATCTACATTGGCTCCCAGTACGTTTCTGAGCAGAATTCAAAGTGTTGGTGCTGACCTTTAAAGCCCTAAACGGCCTCGGTCCAGTATATCTGAAGGAGCGTCTCCACCCCCATCGATTTACCCGGACACTGAGGTCCAGCGCTGAGGGCCTTCTGGCAGTTCCCTCATTACGAGAAGCCAAGCTACAGGGAACCAGACAGAGGGCCTTCTCGGTAGTGGCACCCGCCCTGTGGAATGCTCTCCCACCATATGTCAAAGAGAACAATAACTACCAGACTTTTAGAAGACATCTTCAGGCAGCCCTGTTTAGGGAAGCTTTTAATATCTGATGAATTATTGTCTTTTAATATTGTGTTGGAAGCTGCCCAGAGTGGCTGGGGAGGCCCAGCCAGATGGGCGGGGTATAAATTATTATTATTATTATTACCCATTCAAAATTGATAGGGATGGCAACTTCAGACTAAAAAGAACGTATCACTGGACAAGCCCACATCATGTCCCTTGAGATGTTAAGCTTGGTTTCAGATGGTGCCAAACCATGGCTTAGACCTGGGTAGCAGAGCAGCAACAGGACTGGAGAAGTACTGGAGGTGCCACAACTTTTGATCTGAATACCTGCATTGGTTCTCCATGGCACAAAATTGCAAGCAAACCAGACCAGCCTCACATCATGTGGATTTATTTACTTTTGAAATTACTGTTCATTGCATCTGTACAGCTACCCCGTAGCAGGAGTTCTCTGGTTGTCGCACAGAGTGAAACCCTCCCCACTTGAATAAACTTTAAACCGTCAAAAGAGAAAAGAAAAATGCTGCTGTTATTTCATGACTTTTTCTATATCATTGGGCATTCAGTATCGTTTTGGGTATACAGCTCTTCGTAACCAAAGGCGACTGCTAAATAAATAATATGAAAACAGACGCTGCGATGCCTTTCATGCTTGACAAAAGTCTTTTCCAAATTCTACAGCAACAGCTAAAAAGCAGAAGACGACAAGGAAGGAAGGGGGGGAGAGAAGGACATTTGAAGAGGCATTGGGCGGGTGAACACTTCGCTGGTTTTCAGGGTTATATGCTCTCCTACAGCGATAACCAGAAGGCAGACTGAGATCTACTGGTAGTTCTCTAGCTGGTTTGAAATAGATCAGTGAAAATTTCTCATTCCCAGTTGTTTAATAATGACAACAACAAAATAAACCCCGCAACCCTAAAAACACAAAATATTGCTGAAATTAAGAAAGCAACGGCAGGGTCATTGAGTGTGGGTGCATGTGTGGAAAGATTGTTGCCTTTTGGTACTCAAAACGAATTACTGGGCTAAGTATATAGTCATTTTGAGTGCTTATCTCTGACACCTGAATTCAGTTGGTGGATTGTCAGGGTTCTGGTAAAACACAGGTTAAAGTCTGCCGCTCCTGTTTTCCGTGTGCCATTGACTAGTTGCTTAAACTGAAGCAAATCTTGAGACAACAGCTAAAACATAAGAAGGCCTGCTGGATCAGACCAATGACTTTTCTAGTCCAATATCCTGTTCTCATAGTGGAACCCTAGAACTCTTCCCTGCCAATCAGAGACAATATTGAGCTAGATGGGCCAATCGTCTCACTTGGATTTGGATTACTTGGTATGAATTTGGATTTGAATACTTGGCATGCTGCAGCTTCCTCTTCCAATATGAAGAATGGGGATTGGCTCACGCTGGCTAAAATCAAGCTCTTGGGTTCTTTAGACATCGGTAGCTCTGCTTGAAAATAAATATGTATTTGTTACTTCCCACAGAGGAGGCTTTCCAAAAGTTTTACACAATGGAAGAAAACCTTGGCAGAGAGTTAGAAGGGGTACTTGAAGGATGGTCTGAAATGGCTGGGCGACTCCGGGAAAAGGAACCGTTTTCTGGGGGTGGCAGCCCCGGAACGGGAAAATTTATAATATCCAGACCCCGAGGTGGGAGCTCGGGGGCATGGGACATGGAATTAAGATATCTACAAGAAGAAGAAGTATGGTACAAAGAAACGGAGGAGCCTAGAAATGATGTGATGTGTACCCTGAAACTTGATGCAAGGTCTGTTGTGAATACTGCCTGGATCTGTGGACATTTGGTAAAAGAAGACATCTCGAGGATTGGTTCCGGCGAAAGACAGAGAAAGACAATGGACAGAGGGGGGGTGGGATGAAGTACTAAATATAAAATTCAAATGGTCTGCTATGGTATCTGAAATCGGAGAGTGAAGTTTGTTAATTATAAGTTTATTTTGAATAAGTAAGGGGATATTGGATTTTAAGTTAAAGCAGCATGATAATGGACAGAAGAAATAAGTTTAGTTTTTATAAGAATATTTTGTTAAGATTTACGATATAATAGGATGATGAAGATAATTGTGTTATCTTTAATCTAAGTAAAAAAAAATTTTATAGAGAAAAGGTGTTAAGAAAGTAAAATATGGATTTAAAACCGAAGGTGAAAAGGCAGGGGAAGTCAAACGTCAAGATTCGGAAATAGAATTTTGTTTTGCTAGGTATATAAACAAGAAGAAGAATCCTGGCATTATGTGTATTTGTAATTGTTTTGTATTTGTAGGTGTGGGTCTGGGTCTGTGTTGTATTATGAAAATGCTAATAAATTCTTCTAAAAAAAAAGAAAAGAAAATAAATATGTATTTGTATGGCAGGTATACAGTATCTGGTGATCAGACTATCACCTTGCTTACTTTTCTTCTTTCATTTCCCATGATAGGATATGGATTGAGATAGGCTTGACACACATTAAATGAGAAAGTTGAAACCGAACTTCTTTGATTAACACCTTTCTTTCACTTTTCTTTATGAGGGCACTAGAAACATATTTTATTGCGGGGTTTAACTCCATTTTCATTTTTGCCTTGTAGTTCACCTTTAATGTCTGGATGAATTATTTTAGAACTAGATTCCACAATGGTAGATTTAGGGCTCAGGGTCATATTATCTATATTTATATAAGTACCAAAATCCCAAAGTCAATTTCTTTTCTTTTCCTTCTTTTTTCCAAGGGTACCTCACTTGCACTTTTATAAATTACTGAGAGCAAAATAGTATATCCCCACACACACCCCAGTAATAAATACAATTTAAGATCAATCAGGAAAAAAAGAGCTAAATTCAAGTCTAAAATGCCACGAAAGAAACTTAATCAGCAGCAGGAACATTACTCAATAAAATCTAAGGCAAGTTGAAAAGACAGGAGTATAAATCTTTAATTCATCTTGAAGGTCCTTATAAAAGAATCAAAGGAAGCAAAGACCAAACTTGCAGCCCTCCCCAAAACATATAAAAGACTTAAAATAGAAATCCCGAAGGACCATAAGATTGTGGTTGTCCACCTACTAGAAAGACATAGGTTCAAAGGCACACTTGCTCTCAAGATCACCTTGGCTTATTTTTTGAACTATGGGTTGGATGTAGCAGGGAATGAAATTTCCCTGTACACAGAGAAGTTTAAAATGGATGTGCACATGCTTTCCATGTCATCCACACAACATTGTCCTCATCCAAGTGGCAACACACACTTCCCCCCCCCCACATAATTTATGGAAGAGGCAACCACATGCCAACATTGCATGACTCCTTAGTAACATGTCCATCGGCTGTGCAGGCTGAAGAATACATCCAATCTGATAGAAATGGACTTGAAAAATTTATGAATGTTTGGTAATATTGCCGTTGGCATACAGCATCCGCAATGGAGGGCAGAACTGGAATCTTCTGTTTCTTTGCTTTGTGCTTCAATTTTTTATTTTTCTTATTTTTATTTTTATTATTTTTGAGAGGTTTCTTTAAGGCTTCCTCTGTGGAAACCTTATCATTGTTCCTTTCTACAGAGGAAGATTAAACAGTGTTGAAAACAACTAAATTTTTCAACTTTTACATTAGATCATTTTGCATCTAGATGAATCAACACCTGTGGATATGGGGGGGGGATAATTGAGTTGTGGCAGCTATGCATGAGAATGAATGCTAGTTGACTAGTCTTAATTATGATTATTAAATGATGGGTAACTGCTAAAAGTTGTCCTAGGGCACTGGGAACATTGATGGCAGTCTCTGGAATCACGACAAAGGCATTGTGTCAAAACTGTCCTGATGTTATGCCAACAGCACAGGCAGAACTGCTGGTGCAGATGCTTAGAGTCACAGCACTAGTTAACATTTTCATTGTGTTTCTGAGATTAGCAATTGTAATTTACAATTTACTACAGCCATATTTTCGAATTTAGGTGGTAAAATGCATTGTGCAAAATTGAATTTCTCTGTGTGCGTGTGTGTGTGTGCACGCGCTCATTTTTGCAGGAAATTGTTTTGACTGATAGACACCAAACAGTGCTCCTCTTAATTTAATATGATCATCAAGATTTATGTAAGGAACTGTAGACTTTTGCCATTTTCTTAGGGGGAAAAAATATTCTACTTGTTCTTTGACGAATACAATGCTATAAATCTATGATTTTGATCGCCAGTGAAACACACTTATCTTCCTAGCTTTTATTTTTCCCTCATTCTTCTGGCCATGACCCCACAGTATTAAAAGTGCTTACTTGCAAGAAAGCAGAGAGAAAATTCAAACAATTTCCTCCATAAAATATGAATGTAATAAACACACATAATAAAGACTTATCTAGAAGCAATCTGAATCCGGATTCTATTTCTGAGCACTATATTGGTGTATTTAGCAAAAGAATAGATAACTCCATTTTATTGTCGTGTACTGAGAACCTTTCAATAGTATGGACAACAGCAGCCAAAACAGAACAATATTTCAAGTGCTTAGCAGACAGAGCCCTCTTCGGTATTTAATTGAATCTATGTCCGACTCTATATTGCTCATGACCTATGCCCTGCAACCAGAAATAGGTTTTCTTTACACTTGTTTTGTTGTAAAAATACATCAGATGTGACAGTGCTTTGAACACAGATGACCTACGGAAACCAGAGCAAAGTCATTTCTTGCTAATACTGTAACGCCAGCCTTGGCAGGCAGTCCAAGAGGCGAGTGATGAACTTTCACATATCTGACACAGGATAATCTCTTACTTGAGTATATCGGCTTAAAAGGGCACACACAACATCTGACATGTGCCTTGATGGCGTCATCCGGTGGCCACATGTTCACTCTGCAATTTACTTGTGTCAATTTTTGTATGACTTTTCTTTTGAAGTTTAAACAAAACTAGTAGCAAGATAAAGGAAGACAAGTTGACATCCAAGGGTAGCTCCAGTCATTATATCAACATGTAAGGTAAAGGTAAAGGGACCCCTGACTATTAGGTCCAGTCGTGGACGACTCTGGGGTTGCGGCGCTCATCTCACTTTACTGGCCGAGGGATCCGGTGTACAGCTTCCGGGTCATGTGGCCAGCATGACTAAGCCACTTCTGGCGAACCAGAGCAGCACACAGAAACGCCATTTACCTTCCCACTGGAGTGGTACCTATTTATCTACTTGCACCTTGATGTGCTTTTGAACTGCTAGGTGGGCAGGAGCTGAGACCGAGCACGGGAGCTCACCCCGTCGCAGGGATTCGAAGACAGTGCCACCCACGTCCCATATTAACATGTACACCACACAAATATCAGGTGGTGTCAGGGACTGGACTGAGGAGGAATGGCGGGGACTGCCGCCCCCACCCCCCAGAACCTTCCTGAGAAAAGGAGGACAGTATAGATTTACAACAGTGGTTTGCAGAAGGTCATGGCCCAGAGGCTTCAGAGGGGAGAAGCTGGGAAATATTGGGAGAGGGGCAGGAAGAAGTAGAAGCACCAGGGGAGAGACAGCTGACAGACTCAGTGTCTTTAGAGAGCATGCCTGACCTCCCTCCCAGAACTTAGTGGTCACTGAGAGTAGGAGAACAGAAAGCTCAGAGGCAGAAAGCACAGATCAGCTGATGCAAGGATGACATAGAAAAGTAGAGACGGAGTGGGTGGGACTTTACTCGGAGCAACACCATTACTGCAATGGAGAGCCAGCAACACCATTACTGCAATGGAAAGCCTCTCTCTGTGAATATTGAATAAAGGACTTGGTAAGAACTCTTCTTGTTATCTTCTTCTTGGCTGCCCACCATGGGAGGGATCAGCTTCCCTGAAGCCTGACATATATTGGCGATCAAAAACCTACGAAAAGCGTTAACACAGATTCACCCATTCACCTAAAAGCAAGGACACTTCCTCTGTTAAAGAGTTTCTACAGCAGGGGTAACTAACCATTGGCCCTCCAGCTCCATCGCCAAGCCCAACAGTCAGGGTAGATGGAAGCCGTAATCGTGCATCGTCTGGTTAGACACCCTCTGTTCTACAGTCTTAAAGTTAGACCTTAAACTTAGGTTCTGACCTCACTCCCATCTATCCTTGGTGTTTCAGCCTAATTTTATTCCTCTGAAGGCTGGGAGTGACACTGACATGGGACTCAGTGCTGTGGGTTGGAAATGATGGTTTGCTGGGAAATAGGAAGTGTAGGAGGGAATAGCAAAATTAATTGTTTATATAAAATGATGGAAATGAATGCACACACCCACAGTCACACACACACCCCCCAAAAAATGTAAGTCAAGCCTCCATTTTGCCATCGGCAAACATGGTAACCAAGGGCTGGTAATATTTGCTCTTGGGCACTTTCATGATAGATTTTTTTCATTGTGTACTCAGGCACAGAAATACAGAACAAGGAGATGTAGCAGTGAGTGGAGGAGTAATGACTGTGGGGGAGAGAACATAGCATGGAAAAACACATTGGAACTGGCAATGAGCGTGTCACTGAGAAACTGGATACAGTCAGAATCCTTTTTGAATGGATGCTTCCCTTCGCTGGCTGCCACTTTTGTTGTTCAGTCGTTCAGTCGTGTCCGACTCTTCGTGACTCCATGGACCAGAGCACGCCAGGCACCCCTGTCCTCCACTGCCTCCCGCAGTTTTGCCAAACTCATGCTAGTCGCTTTGAGAACACTGTCCAACCATCTCATCCTCGGTCGTCCCCTTCTCCTTGTGCCCTCCATCTTTCCCAACATCAGGGTCTTTTCCAGGGAGTCTTCTCTTTCTTCTCATGAGGTGGCCAAAGTACTGGAGCCTCAACTTCAGGATCTGCCCTTCCAGTGAGCACTCAGGGCTGATTTCTTTCAGGATGGATAAGTTTGATCTTTTTGCAGTCCATGGGACCTTTAGCCAGGGGTAAATGTTTTTGCTTTCGTATTTGCTGGTCCACAGAAACGCTGTTTTTCCTCTGCAGAAACGCAGGCTTGGCCTTTAAGTGAAATGCTTTTTTAGGCTCATTCCCGTATTGCCAAACCATGCAATAACTATAGTTATGGTCTTTCTCTCTATATATATGCTCAAACATTAGCATCTTCTCTCTCTGCTATACTCCTGGAAACCATAGTGCATGAGGACTCTCCCCTCCTGGTTTCCAGCAACTGGCATTCAGCATTTCATTTCTGTGTCTTCTTCAACAATAAACCTTGACTACAGGAGCAATCTTTCCCCCCCTCCCCAATCATCTGAGGGGCAATCTGCCCTCCCTGGCCAATCTTGGAGCTCATCCTAGCACCATTTGCTACCCTTCTTCTGAGATCCCATTTGCCGCACTGATGCAGGGACTGAGCTGCCTGCATGCTCTCCTGTGTGTCACGTCTCAGCATTTTTATTTACAAAAATTGCCAAACAAAAATGTCCTCTCAGCTTAACTTCCCACACACAGAGAAACCCTGTCTGTCTGTCTGTCTGTCTGTCTCTCTGTCTCTGTCTCTCTCTCCCCCCCTCTCTCTATATATATATAAACTGACAATCAAGATTCTAGATAGGGAGCAGAGCTAACCTCTGCCCTAGCGCTAATTGCATACGCATGCATCAAAATCTCTCCGGAATTAGATGGAGCATGTTGGTTGAGGAGCATGCTAGGAGCTGCGCTCAACCCAATTCCTAATCGGCTACAGTTGCCCATATCCTGCAGGCAGGATTTAGGGTGATTTAAAGTTGACCCCCCAAAATATCCCCAGGTCTGATTCAAGAATTCCCTTCATATGTGGCCAGATCTAAATTTCCATGGAAGCTAACAGGAAGCTAACAGTTGACAGATCTATTTGCCTCCAGGGGAGAAATGTGACAACTGTGCTGCATGTCACCAGTATCTGCTTAGGACTCATTATCTGGGCTCAGCAGCTCTTTGCCGGCTTGTCGGGCCTCTGTACCTTCTCAGCCGCAGCCCGAGAGTGCAGAATATTATAAAGACAAAACAAAGGAGATTGCATGTTTATGTGATAGGTTAACTCATTTCAGAGCAGCCATGTATCAGATAATAAAAAATGTGAACATAAAGAAATCAATGAGGGATGGATTAGGATTAGATAGGTGGACACTATCTCTGATTTATGGGATGCTATAAATAAAAATGCAAAGGATTATTGCAGGAAAAGCCTACAGAATTGGCTTTAAAAAAAAAGCAAAACTGGCATTGTTTCACAGGTATTTAATAGGGATTATTGGTAGTTCTCCCACTAGGAATAGTAATTGACTCCTCTTTGGTTATAGACTCTATTTTCTTTTCAGCCCATATGCTGTCTTCCTAAAGTCCGTATAGTTAAAGCTATGGTTTTCCCAGTAGTAATGTATGGAAGTGAGAGTTGGACCATAAAGAAGGCTGATCGCCGAAGAATTGATGCTTTTGAATTATGGTGCTGGAGGAGACTCTTGAGAGTCCCATGGACTGCAAGAAGATCAAACCTATCCATTCTTAAAGAAATCAGCCCTGAGTACTCACTGGAAGGACAGATCCTGAAGTTGAGGCTCCAGTACTTTGGCCACCTCATGAGAAGAGAAGACTCCCTGGAAAAGACCCTGATGTTGGGAAAGATGGAGGGCACAAGGAGAAGGGGACGACAGAGGATGAGATGGTTGGACAGTGTTCTCGAAGCTACTAGCATGAGTTTGGCCAAACTGCGAGAGGCAGTGAAGGATAGGGGTGCCTGGCGTGCTCTGGTCCATGGGGTCACGAAGAGTCGGACACGACTGAACGACTGAACAACAACAACACTGTCTTCCTTCCTAAGCCCTTTGGCTATCAGGTTGTGTTTGTGGAACTCTCATTATCGTTATTTTTCACCTTGCTACCTGGCATTATACTCAACGCTTATTTGGCTCAGTTTATTGGTGAAACTTCTGGTTGACAGAACAAATAATGAAATACAATATGTGTTCTTAGCACCTTGTGCTATGAAGCCCCTGCGTCCCTTCACTGGAAGGTACTTTACAGTAACTGAGCTCACACTGAGATCACAAAGTTATTGAGATCCATCCTGAGCTCTGCTAGTAAATGATACCTGTATTCCCTATAGATCTTGCAACTGTAATCCTGTCCAGTTGACCCTAGAAACTGCTGTAAGGCTCCTTTTGATGACCTGCAGTTTCTTAAGGGAAGAGGTATGCATAGCGCTGACTTCAGCATGGTGAAAGAATGCCTATGTAATCTTCTTTAAAAACCTCCTTAAGAATCTCCATAATCTTTGCAAAGAAGCCTTTTGTTTCTATTCTGTGTCCAAAGGAGATGCCTGCAGCAAGTGAGGAGGCCAAAGGTTATTGCAGGTGAAGCCCTGGGCTTCTTTGGGAGGAGGAACAGGATAGAAATTTAATAAAAATCAGTTAGTTCACATTTGCTGCCCCCATTGTGCTGGGATTCTTCAGCAAACAAAACGGATGAGTCTCCTTTATATTCAACTGTACTTGTGTGATACCATTTTACAATGGACTTCAAAGTTTAGTTTAGAATTAATGCCTTGACCGGTGTGACATTGGATCTTGTCCATAGGGTTTGAAAAGCTGAAAACAGCAATCAAATATTTATTATAGAAGGAGGTCTAACTGTCAGAATGCATTGTGGGAGAAATATTGATGGACAAGTTTTCAAAACCCTTTTAAAAATAGAGGCTAAAAATTGGAATTGAAAATACTGGCCCAGCTTTCTCCACAGACAGCCTAGAGTCTAGCTTACAAAAATTACTGAATGACTGAATGCAAACACTCAATCAAAAGAAAAATGAGAAAGTTTGCCTAATATTGAACATCAATCAAAGCTTTGATGTGGCTCTACACTGTCCCATCAATGTGAATGAAGTCCGCTGCATCAGTAGTGAATGGAGCCACTTGGCCGCCTGGAGTGGCAAATGCGGGGGCACCCCCCCCCGGGGGAGGGGTGCCACTCCGTTCGTGCGTCGTGCGTTGTGAGGTCACTACACATGAACGGACTGCGCATGTGCAGGATGCCACACATGCGCAGTCCGTCCTTGCTGCTGCTCCCACGGCAACATTACAAGGGGCAACTTGTAAGGCTGCCGTGCATGAACAGTAAATACAAATCTGAGGTTCTGCTCCCTGCTAACAAAATCCTGGCCCCCCACAAAAATCCTGGCTACGTCCTATGAGTATCTACACAGTCTAGCTGTTGCTAGGTATTGTCAAGGCACCTATACTGTACTCCCTTCTTAAGGTTTTTTTTAAATAAAAAATATTTAAATCATACTTCATTGGGGCTGCCCTGCTAACAGAGGGCACTCTTAAACCGTGAACAATGTCTGCCATCTCTCTAGAGGTCTGTCCTCTGCAAAACAGTACACATGGACCCTCTATTTCTGAGAAAGGTTTGCTCTGCAACTTCTCCGTTAGCTTTCCATCACCATCTGAAAGCTGCTGCGTTATTCTAGAAGGCATTTGGGATTGTCTCTCTAAAGGCATCTCCTTTCCAGGTTGCTCTAAATAGCTTTTCACTTTCCACTGGTTTTTGGTTTCTATTTACTGCAGCTTAATTGAGTAATTAGTTCTTGATCGTTGTTTTCTGCATACCATGTGCTAGTTTAACATGTGTTTCTCTTTGCTGTTGTTAGCTTTGGCTCAAAAGGGCAGGATACAGATATTCTGGTATGAATAACTACCGGTACCTACCAGTAAAGAAAGCCTATTTAAAGCCTATCAAAATATTAGCAAGATGCTAGCTTCATTTCAATTCGAAATACTGCATAAAATGATACCCATTTCAAGTTTTCACATAGCTTCACCTATTATCTGCTTTTCAAATACCAAACAAACACAAAAAGACAAGAGTTAATAAAAAAAATTCTGTGTTTCATATGTAACTATGCAATATGTTTCTTATATGAAATAAAAAAGCAGACATTCTAGTTCATATTTCATTCATTCATTCATTCATTCATTCATTCATTTTACCAGAAGATAATATTTAAAATAGTTTATGGAAACAGAAAGTAGATTTGCAGTTTTTTGCTAGACTGGCTACTTTTACTATAGTAAGGTAAAAACAGTGCATTACTGCATGAAAACATGACAATTTTAAAACAATTGTTTCTTACAGCACACTCCTGCGGAATTCTGTTGCAAAGTGAGGGACTTCAACGGGACTTACCCTCAGGTAAGTGTGTTCTGGGTTTCAACCTTAAAGAATTCATATCACCAGTGACAATGTAAAGCCGCAGAAGTTTTGTTACATTTTTTTTCTAATGTATATCTAGTAGTTTAATTTTAATATTCAATTGTATAAGTAAAAAAGGGGGGAAATCAAGAGAGTTACAGCTGAGGAAATTAAAGTATGAGATCATTCACTGTATTTTAGCCAATTTGCTGTAGACTGTGCACACACACACACACCCCAAAGAATCCTGGGAACTGTAGTTTTCCCCACACAGAGTTACCATTTTCAGCACCCTTCACAAACTACAGTTCCAAGGATTCTGTGACAGGGGGTCGTGGTGAAACATGTTTTAAATGTATGGCACATGCACAGCCCTGTTCCCCAAATTACTTACATGTTTTCCCTACAAACACATCTCTACATGACAAGCTAAGCAGCAATCCTAATATGCAGTTTATGGATTCCACAAATGATCTTCATGGTAATTAGCACATCATGTTTTACTGCCCTATGAGTCATGCTTTATTAACACCATTAAACTCAAGAACAATATAGCTCAGGAGAGCTGAAATAAAAGTCTTCCACTATATAAAACAAAATCCCTTTGCATTTTAAGACTTGTGCACCTCAAGGGTGATGGCAATGTGTTGTTGTTGTTTAGTCGTGTCCGACTCTTTGTGACCCCATGGACCAGAGCACGCCAGGCACTCCTGTCTTCCACTGCCTCCCACAGTTTGGTCAGACTCACGTTGGTAGCTTCGAGAACACTGTCCAACCATCTCATCCTCTGTCGTCCCCTTCTCCTTGTGCCCTCCATCTTTCCCAACAGCAGGGTCTTTTGTAGGGAGTCTTCTCTTCTCATGAGGTGGCCAAAGTATTGGAGCCTCAGCTTCAGGATCTGTCCTTCTAGTGAGCGCTCAGGGCTGATTTCCTTCAGAATGGATAGGTCTGATTTTCTTGCAGTCCATGGGACTCTCAAGAGTCTCCTCCAGCACCATAATTCAAAAGCATCAATTCTTCAGCGATCAGCCTTATTTATGGTCCAGCTCTCACTTCCATCCATACATCGCTACTGGGAAAACCATAGCTTTAACTATACGGACCTTTGTCAGCAAGGTGATGGCTCTGCTTTTTAAGATGCTGCCTAGGTTTGTCATTGCTTTTCTTCTAAGAAGCAGGCGTCTTTTAATTTCGTGACTGCTGTCACCATCTGCAGTGATCATGGAGCCCAAGAAAGTAAATTCTCACACTGCCTCCAATTTTTTCTGCCATGCAATCTGTATTTTGTGGTGCCCCTAATAATAATAATAATAATAATAATAATAATAATAATAATAATTTAATATTTATACCCCGTCCATTTGGTTGGGTTTCCCCAGCCACTCTGGGCGGCTTCCAGCAAAATATCAAAATACAATAATTCATCAAATATTAAAAGCTTCCCTAAACAAGGCTACCTTCAGATGTCTTCTAAATGTCAGATAGTTATTTATTTCTTTGACTTGGGATGGGAGGGTGTTCCACAGGGCAGACGCCACTACTGAGAAGACCCTCTGCCTGGTTCCCTGTCACCTCACTTCTTGCAGGGAGGGAACCGGACCTTGGCACCGGACTTCAGTGTCCAGGCTGAACAAAGGAGGTGGAGACGCTCCTTCAGGTGCACTAGGCTGAGGCTGTTTGGGGCTTTAAAGCACCAACAGTTTGAATTGTGCCCAGAAATGTACTGGGAGCCAATGTAGGTCTTTCAGGACCGGTGTTATGTGGTCTTGGCAGCCACTCAGTTTCTCAGATTGCCAAATGTCTGCCTTGGGTCCAAAAAGACTTGGAACCCCTGACCTAGAGATCTGTCAAAAGACAAAAAGAAGTCAATGGAATATTTCATATGCCAGATTTGGGCATGGTAGAAAGTTGTGCCATTGATTGAGGAGTGGCCGAGGAGTGTAGGCTGTGACATAAGTCTGCTTCAGCCCTGTACCACCCCTGTCCTGCCCCCGTCTCTCACCATATTGGCTGAAATATCTTCACTGTCTGAAGAGATCTGCTGGAAGAGTGTTCCTCTGGCATATGTGGTGAGTTCCAATGGCATATCTGTCATTGCAGCATCCATACCTGATGTTCAGCTGACATAGCAGGGCTTCCCACACACCCTGGTGGAATCTACACACAGATTTTAAAAAACACTGTGAAAATGCTTTTTAAAAAAAACGTTTTGGAAAAAAAATATTGAATTTGCCATAGCTCACCATCGCCATCTAGTGTCACTTTTGTATATTGCACATTACAACACGTTTAAAACGTTACATTTGCAGCTGTATAGCTGAGTCTCCTCAAGCCCGTCAGCCAGCGGATCTCAAGTATAAGATTGTTCCCTTAAAGACTTGTAATTCTAAAATGTAAACATGTTTGGTTTTGTATAATTGTGTCTTCCTGTTTGCTTTAGAAGCTGAGTGCTGCTAAAAAGAAACTACCGACTTCTAATCAATTAATTAGAGCTATACTGTCTGTGATGGCACAGTAATAAGGCAGGCAATATAAAATAATGTTCTAACATAATCTGTCCCTTTCAAAATCCTATCTAAGTGCCCTGTAAAAGATGCAGAAGTCACAGGAGGCTAATTTATTTTACAAGGCAATAAATAAAGGAGAACATTCCATGAAAAACGTGGAATTTCCTGTAGCTGATGGCTTGGCACACGTGAGGTAACACACATTCTTAACAACACACACTCACTCCATGTGGGAACTGTGTTGGCTTGTTGAGGGACTCATACCTGTATATTTATGTGGGTGGAATCCCACATCAGATCATGAACCTGGGATCATCCATGCGGCGAGAAATGAACATGTTCATCAGGCCTGGGGAAACAACTGCATGTGATGGCGACAAATCCATATCTTCTCACACAGGGTGCCATCAAACACCTGCATTGATGTGGCAGAGACAGCACTGCCAGCAGTCAGAAATAATGGGCGTTTGTGCCCACCAACATCTGGTGGGTGAAACATTCCCTATCCATAAATGGTTTGATGTATGAAGAAGCGTTTTTCTATAGCAGCAAATTCAGGACAGAGAAATCAGTTTCATTTCTTTTCTTGTTTTATTGGTTTTAAAGATTTTACAAATTTCACCATTATAATACATACCTTATTCCTTTTAACCTTAATACATTAACTCTAAACAAGTTTGTACTTCCCTCCTTCCTTCTTCTGGTTTCTCTATATTTTCTTTATATTTACACATTTGTCATGTTTACATTCTATTTGTACTTAATACTATGGAATAATACTACTCAAAATTTCATTAAATGTACATCCTTCAATTGTTGTAATATATTTGTTCAATGTTCTTAAATCCAAAACAAATGATTTTTAATAAACATTCCAAGGTCTATTCCAGTCCCGCGAGTGTCTTTATTTGTGTATAGTTTTTTATGTTGTAAATTTCATCCAGTCTCTTTGGAATGCTTAGTCACCCTGTTCTCTGATTTTTTTTCCAGTCAAATTTGCTATTTCTGCCTACTCCATGAGTTTCTGCTGCCATTCTTCAACTGTGGGTATTTCATGTTGCTTCCATTTCTGTGCCAGAGGACATGGGTGGCACTGTGGTCTAACCCACAGAGCCTAGGGCTTGCCGATCAGAAGGTCGGCAGTTCGAATCCCCGCGATGGGGTGAGCTCCCATTGCTCGGTCCCAGCTCCTGCCCACCCAGCCGTTTGAAAGCATGTCAAAAGTGCAAGTAGATAAATAGGTATTGCTCCGGTGGGAAGATAAACAGTGTTTCCGTGCGCTGCTCTGGTTCGCCAGAAGCAGCTTTGTCATACTGGCCACGACCCGGAAGCTGTACACAAGCTACCTCAGCCAGTAACGCGAGATGAGCACCGCAACCCCAGAGTCGGACATGACTGGACCTAATGGTCAGGGGTCCCTTTACCCTTTACCTTTACTGTAAGAGAAATCAGTTTCACTGGATGATCAAATACTAGCATTATGGAAAAGGAAGAAAATCCAAGAGATTTTCGAAACACTGCATTTCCACATGCCAAATTTCTGCCTGCCATGGACTTTCCAAGGGCACACATCAATGAACATTAGAGCTTGCTGGATTAGGCCAGTGGCTCATCTAGTCCAACATCCTGTCTTCACAGTGGCCAAACACATGCTCATGCGAAGCCCAGAAACAGGATTTTAGTACCACAGCATTCTTCCCTCCTGCAATTTCCAAAGACTGGTAATGAAGCTACTTCTTGGCTCAGAACGTAACCTTTGAAACTGCAGAGCTCATTTGAATATGAAGTGCATTAAGTAAAACTGTTCATTCAGCCTGATGGCAAAGATATAATAATGAATGCATCAATTGTGATGATATAATAGCCTTGAGATTGTATCTGTGCTTAGGAAAATCCAAGCTGGTTTCATGTTGCCAAGCAATTGGCAACTTGACAAGGAAACTCAACAATGCCAAAGGGCAAAAGTTTCTGGAGGCAATTGTGTTACTTTCCTTGTGAACAATTTAGACCTATTAGCTCCCTAATGAGTGCTAATCTTTATTGTTGCGTGCATCCCAAAGAGTCAGTTTTTACAATTTTTTGTATTTAAATTTAAATTTAACTTAATTCAGAGAAGAAAGGAGAAATTGGTTCTTTCCTCTCTCTCCTTTTCTTTCGCTCTCAAGTCATCAACAACATAATCACAAATGAACTCATTAGGGTTTTTTTATTCCTTACGTTGAAGAATAATGATACACAAATAAAGAAAAGCAGAACCAAATGATCAATAATGTGTCGTTTCAGGAATCAATTAGAAAACAATTAGTCCAAGGGTAATTAATCTTGTCTTACAGAACAACGCTCTAATGGACTTCAGCAAACAGCTTCTAGTGGGAAACCAGAAAACGGAAGAGCAGCACTACAGTCATTTTTGTTAAGAACAATTAATTTAATGCAATATCTATGCATAGAACATCTCTTTCAAATTTTCAGAAGTACTCATTAATTACTAATTTCACATTAGGCAATCCATTAGCTCAATGCCTGCAAAGGTTTTGATGGCCACTACATATTAGGTCTCTTATCCCATACAGCTCAATGACATTTGAATTAATTCATGTAAAATCATTTGAACCAATAAGTGGAAGTGTGGTGAAGCATTCATTCAAGAACTGTTTCCCACATGAACAATGTGATCCTAACAAAATAAAATAAAATTCCTTCCAGTAGCACCTTAGAGACCAACTAAGTTTGTTCTTGGTATGAGCTTCCGTGTGCATGCACACTTCTTCAGATACATGGTGTGGCATAGTTTCCTTGCATATTCAGTAGGATAAGTGGGTTGTAGAGGGTTCTTAATTCTAAGACCCTTAGGTATAATGTCCAGGTTCTTGCATTTAGTCAGAAAGAAGATGTTGGTCTGTACATGTGCAAGTTTCTTGGTGAGGTTGATGGATTTCCATTTCATGCGGCTCAATGTGGTGCCTTCCATAGTTCCAGTTACAGGTAGGTAGCCGTGTTGGTCTGCCATAGTCAAAACAAAATTAAAAATAAAAATAAAAAAATTCCTTCTAGTAGCACTTTAGAGACCAACTAAGTTTGTTCTTGGTATGACCTTTCGTGTCCTATTCACACATAAATCATATGGAGTTCAATTGATGGATTGCATTGCATTTTCCTCCAAGGAATTCAAGGTCTTGTACATAGTTTTCTTCCTCTGTATGGTATTCCCACAACAACCCTATGAGGTAGGTTAGGCTGAAAGGCTCAGTGACAATTTGAACCCTGGCCTCCCAGGCCCTAGTCTGACACAACAGTTCACTGATTCTCAGTAGTTTACTCCCCAGTAAGTGGGCAACCTAAAAGCAGCAAACTCTTCTATATATCATCACCGTATATCAGACATAAGTCACTCAGCAGAAATACAAAATCCTAAGTATAATTGATTAGGCATTAGCATTTAGTCAATAAAAGCACTTTGGGTATTGGTAGTACCTCTCTGTTCGGTAGCATATATTTTCCTCTATTCTGGCTTGTTGTTGTTGTTGTTCAGTCGTTCAGTCGTGTCCGACTCTTCGTGACCCCATGGACCAGAGCACGCCAGGCACGCCTATCCTTCACTGCCTCTCGCAGTTTGGCCAAACTCATGTTAGTAGCTTCGAGAACACTGTCCAACCATCTCATCCTCTGTTGTCCCCTTCTCCTTGTGCCCTCCATCTTTCCCAACATCAGGGTCTTTTCTAGGGAGTCTTCTCTTCTCATGAGGTGGCCAAAGTACTGGAGCCTCAACTTCAGGATCTGTCCTTCCAGTGAGCACTCAGGGCTGATTTCTTTGAGAATGGATAGATTTGATCTTCTTGCAGTCCATGGAACTCTCAAGAGTCTCCTCCAGCACCATAATTCAAAAGCATCAATTCTTCGGCGATCAGCCTTCTTGATGGTCCAGCTCTCACTTCCGTACATTACTACTGGGAAAACCATAGCTTTAACTATACGGACCTTTGTCGGCAAGGTGATGTCTTTGCTTTTTAAGATGCTGTCTAGGTTTGTCATTGCTTTTCTCCCAAGAAGCAGGCGTCTTCTAATTTCATGACTGCTGTCACCATCTGCAGTGATCATGGAAGCCAAGAAAGTGAAATCTCTCACTGCCTCCATTCTGGCTTAGTCCTCTTATAACTACATTATCTGTCCCCCACAAAAAGTTATACAATATTTATTTGCTAAATACCTTGAAGACAAAGGCCTAAATCCAGCACACAGAGTTCTGTGTACAGTGGTACCTCTGGTTACGTATTTAATTCGTTCCGGAGGTCCGTTCTTAACCTGAAACTGTTCTTAACCTGAAGCACCACTTTAGCTAATGGGGCCTCCCGCTGCACTGCCAGAGCACAATTTCTGTTCTTATCCTGAAGCAAAGTTCTTAACCTGAAGCGTTATTTCTGGGTTAGCGGAGTATGTAACCTGAAGCGTATGTAACCTGAGGTACCACTGTATCACCCATATCAATCAATCAAATGTTACTATGTAGCAACAAACTCATTAATAGTTTCAGTGGATTTAAGGATACCCAGTTCAGTGCTGGGCTCCGGCCATAGTGGATTGGGACTCAAATAATAACAATTATAATGAGCAACCGAGATGTTTAAAATGCAAGGAATAATAAAGATAATACTGACATCAATCTTCTTCCTTTTCTTTTCATCCACAAGCAGCAGAAGATGGGGTTGGAGAAGGCTATTGCTCTCAGGTATAATAAGCATGGGCCAAATTTCATAGCATGTCTATTGGACTCCAAAGCAAGATAGCCTGTGGACCTCAGGATGTTGCTGGACTGCAACTCCCATCATCCCTCACCATTGGACAAGTTGGTGGGGGCTGATGGGAGTTGGGAGTCCAGCAATATTTGGAGGGTCGCAGGTTTCCCATCCACGCTTCCGAATATCCAGAGGTCTTTGTATGCCTTTTCACAGTCATGCTTTAAAATGGCATGAAGTCAGAGTGACAGTTAGATTATCCAAGAAGACTTTTGTGGAAGCTCACTTGAAACATGGACCAAAGGCATGGCAACGCCATGATGGAGTAGCACACGAGAGGCATCACAGTGTTCCAGCCAGATGAGGGATTCTCTACCAAAGAAAGGCATTTTTAGCAGTTTCCCCATGATGACTCCCAAGGTGTGTGCTCAGGCTCAAAGATAAAGGGGATCCTGGGTTGAAGTGACACAATCTATCCAGAGATCCCTCTCACAAGTAAGCTATCGCCCGCCTTGTGGAATGCCCTCCCATCAGATGTCAAGGAAATAAACAACTACAATCATACCTCGGGTTACATCCGCTTCGGGTTACCTTTTTTCAGGTTACATACTCCAGTAACCCAGAAGTGTTTTTCGCCGTGTGCGTGGTCCGCGCATGTGCAGAAGCATTCTGTGCAGAAGTGTTGTGCGCGGTCTGCGCATGCACAAAGCGCGAAATCACACTTTTGCGCATGTGCGATATCGCCGTTCGGGTTACGTACTTTTCAGGTTACGAACGGCACCCCGGAACCAATTAAGTATGTAACCTGAGGTACCACTGTATCTGACTTTTAGAAGATATCTGAAGGGAACCCTGTTTAGGGAAGTTTTTAATGTTTGATCTTTTATTGTGTTTTAAATATATTCTGTTGGGAGCCGCCCAGAGTGGCTGGGGATACCCAGCCAGATGGGTGGGGTATAATTATTATTATTATTATTATTATTATTATTATTATTATTATTGATTTGCATTATGTAGGCTTAAATGCAGAACTTTTCATTTGTCTCTATTGAGATTTAAGAGACTGTGGAAGGAGTAGTATCAAGAAATTTCTCAATGAAATAATATGAAGAATATCAATGGGGGGGGGGACTAATTATTTTAGACCATGGGTAGGCACGTTCGAAAGCATGTCAAAGTGCAAGTAGATAAATAGGTACCACTCCGGCGGGAAGGTAAACGGGATTTCCATGCACTGCTCTGGTTCGCCAGAAGTGGCTTAGTCATGTTGGCCACATGACCCAGAAGCTGTACGCCAGCTCCCTTGGCCAATAAAGCGAGATGAGTGCCGCAACCCCAGAGTCGTCCGCGACTGGACCTAATGGTCAGGGGTCCCTTTACCCTTTTAGGCAAACTAGGGCCCGGGGGCTGGATCTCGCCCAACTGCCTTCTAAATCCAGTCTGCGGAACGTCAAAGAATCAGCGTGTTTTTACATGAGTGGAATGTGTCCTTTTATTTAAAATGCATCTTTGGGTTATTTGTGGCACATAGGAATTTGTTCGTTTGTTTTTCTTTTCAAAATATAGTCCGGCCCCCCACAAGGTATGAGGGACAGTGGACCGGCCCCCTGCTGAAAAAGTTTGCTGACCCCTGCTTTAGACCATTCTCCCCCACCCCTGCTCTCCACTTCCTTCCCCTTTCCCATTGGTCAAGCAGACCAAGGAAATCAATTTAAATACCATAGAAAATATTTGTAAGAAAATCTTCACTATCAAGAAAAAAGGCATAGAAAGTGTGCTGCATGTAGACAGGAATCCAGATCAACTATACCTGAAAGTGGAGGTTCTTGATTTCAAAGACCGATTAAGACAATAAAGGAAATTTCTTCTGTAATAGTTAGCCTGATGACCTGTGATTTTAAATGTTTTTTATTGCATATAAATTTGTTTGTGTGTGGTTGTAAACAGCTTTGATCTGTTTTAAAAAAAATGAAATTGGGGTATACACGTATTTTTTATATAAATAAATATACATCACTCCCACCCCCAGGCAAAATCTTAAATTGATGGAAGTCAGGTGACATGGTGGGCGGAGAAAACAAGAAGGGGTTAATTGTTTAAGCTCGCTTCTTCCTATAAATTGCACCCCCTCATACAGCTTTCATTTGTTTTCTGAGGCTCTGATTGGCATCTATAGGAGAGTTCTTCATTGTTTCCAGGAGGTAGATTTGGTGAACATTGGAAAGAGGGAAGTGCTGAAACAATGCAGGCTTTAAGGTAAAGCAATATAGTATATACATACATACTTTGTGGCTGTTGATTTCTCCTGGTAATTCAACATCTGCTGCTAAACAATTGAGAATTGTATTTCTTGAAGCTAACATTGTATTCAGTAACTTTTGTATCTAAGAACTGGTTTGTCTTTCATTTTCCTATACCTGTATGTCATGCTATCCAGACTATAATTCTTATGCATATTATCATGAGTATTTATTATGGCTTTAAGTTTCTATTGGATTTAGACTAGCATCATTTTAAAATCATTCTTTTGGTTTCTGTGATTTCCCTCCGTTTCAGGGTTCTCATCACTGCGGCTCTCTCAGTTCAAGTAATCCAGTTTGGAGACGGTAAGGGAACTCTTTAAAACCGCTTTATGTATTTTTCATGTAAACCAAACAAAAGATGTCACTGCAGATCATTCATGTTCAAATTTGTTACTATATTTCATAAAATTTACGTGCTGCCTGTTTGTAAAAGACCTCAAAACAGTTTCTGTCTCAGATAACTTAATTGGTAACATTCTATATTAAAAAATTATTCTAGACAAAAAAATCATTTTAATGATCGCTATTCTTCCAAACCATGAAAGCTTAATTTTCTTATATTCCTCCGTTTCTTTAATTTCCCTCTTTAATTTGTTAAAATTCTACATTTTCTAAATTTCTTGTTATATTTATTCCCAAGTACTTTATTACACTTCTTAATTATATATCTATTTTTATTTCCTTTAAAAAAATCATTTTTCATCTTCATCATAGTTAAGTATCATCATCTCTGATTTGGACCAATTAATTTGCAACCCTGTGATTTCTCAAAAAAAATATCACATGTGCCTCTATTACCCTTAACTGTAACTTGTTAATGTTTCTGGGAATTGTAGCTCTGAGGGGTATACTGCAGTTCCCAGGATCCTTGGTATGTGTGTTCTAAATGTATGCAGTAATGCTTGGAGTAGACCTATTAAAATCAATGGGCTTACTCTCAGTATAGTTTAGCTGACTTGCACTTTATAAAACACAACTTCACTTCTTTCTGTCAAAGGTGGTTTCCCCTTTGATTTTCCCCATCCATATTCCACTAAAATGAAGCTTCAAGAAAACTGTTTTAAGAACAAAATACTGCATATATCTTTTTATGTGGCTTGATACAAATGTGCCACCTTTGTGTACTGCTGCTTATGGTTGCATCTGCAGAAATGACAGATTAGCCCCTACTGTGAGTTTGACATGTTTCTTCCTTTTAAAGCCTGTGAAGGAGAAAACTGTGATAAGGATTCAAGCCAGGAGAAGCTGAATATTCCTCTGTACACCTTTAATGTTTTAAATCACCTTAATTCAGAGAAAAAGAAAAGCAACCATCCTTTGGCCGCAGATGGTAAGTTGGGCTTTTAAATTTTCAAGTATTCTATGGTCTTCTTGAGAAAGATGTCCTTATGGTTCCCATGTCACAGAGGTAGAATTTATCAACTGATGGAGTTTGAACCCAGATTTCCTCAAAGCTTAAGATTTTGGCTCTCAGCCATCTACATAAACATTTGAGAATGTTGTGCCTTTGAAACATTCAAAGTGAGTCACATTATCTTGTAACCCTCGTCATATAAACAGTTAAATACCCCCCCCCATTAGCACAGAGAGAGATATCTGTAATGAAGAAACATTGCTGGAATCTGCATGTCTAATTTGTGATAGCACTTATAATTAGGGTCAGCACTTGCCACAATGGTATATATGATGAGCTCCAACCATTGAGCACCACTGCCTCATCTGAGAGATCAGCGGTGGGAGCTGTTGCCTGGCAACTGCAAGCCAGGGAAGACTTGTTTCCATCATGGGCAGAGCGGGTTTCAGCTGCTAAGCCCACCTCTGGGGAGACCAATGGAAACTGTAGCAGAAGGTCAAAGGGCAATGCCAGAGAAGAAAAATAAAGGCAGAAAGCATCACTTGAATTTTCCAGGCACCGTATTATTTCTATCCCTGGAATGAGACTTAAATGCAATTTTTATTGTTAAAATATTTTGTCAACTGCTGCAAGAGCTTCTCGGAGCTATAAAGTAGGATATAAAGATTCTGCATTCTCTACCAGCCGTAGTTTCTGAACCATCTTCAAAGGCAGCCCCATGTAAAGCAAATCAGAGCAGTCTAGTCTGGAAGCTGCTAGTGTATAGATACTCATGGTATGATCTGGACCCTCTAGAGCGGGTCACAACTAGCATGCCAATTGAAGCTGTTGTACAAGTGCTCTTGGTGGCTGCAGCTACATGGGCTTCCTTGGTGAGAAACTAACCCTAACTGCTAATGTGATTTTTTTTTGGGGGGGGTGCAATCTCATTAAGAATCAACTGAATTCCAGTATCCAGAGTAGTCAGTTTCTCCACCCATGACAATCTGGAATAAACTTCAGTGATACAATGACTGCAAAATGCTATGAACATACATTAAACTTGGACTCCTGACACATATGCAATCAGGAACTTCCCACCCCTAACCCTAAATTAGAGATTAGAGAAGCCAGGGAAACACCTCAAATGACCTGCTTTGGGAGACACATTTGCCTGTTTGTATTTTTGTAATCCTTTTAAACAATATGAGGAAAAAATGTTTCTCTCAAAGGTTACAATTTTAATGTATTTGATTTTTGTTGGAAGCCGCCCAGAGTGGCTGGGGAAATGCAGCCAGATGGGCGGGGTACAAATAATAATAATAATTATTATTATTATTATTATTATTATTATTCTAAATGAATATGTATTCAGTCAATGACAAATGACACTAATATATTGACATATCTGCCCACAACATTGCAATTATTATTTCTGCCTTGTGTTGCAGCAGAAGATAATAAGCAGATTTCGGATACATTTATTACACGGCACAACAGGCCTTAGGATTTCCCCCTAACATTTTAAATAATAAAAAATTTTAAAGTAGCTTTCTCTCTCTCTCTCTTTTTCTCTAGCTTCTTGTACTTAATGTCTGACACTGGAAACCTTAATTGCTTTCTTAACAGTTCTCATGCATTGTTAGTCTTAAGTATGCATGTACCTAGAAATCCTTCCTTTTGTTTAAGATGGAATATAGCTACAAACAATACAAAAACTGCTTGCCTTTTGCATGGAGCAACCACTGCAAAGAATAACTAATTCCATGGTGCAGAAGTCAAAACTAAAATGACTGAAAATCAACGTCCGCAAATCCACCTTCTGTTTATAATAAAGAACCTAGCTTAACTCCAATCTTTATAGGAAATGTGGTAGGCTCTTCAGCTGTTCAGCATTAAATTTGATAACAGAGACCTAGACAACCAATTTCATTCTCCTTCCTCCCCCCTTTTGACACCAGGTAACAAAGTGAACAGGCAGTGCTGTCAAAACGGAGGAACTTGCTTCCTGGGAACTTTTTGCATATGCCCCAAGCACTTCACTGGGAGACACTGTGAATATGATACAAGGATCAGGTATGTAAAGGCAGGTGGTACCTCTGGATTCTTAAAAGTTTTAAAGGATAGGGCATTTTAAGAGTTGGTGTGGCATTAACACGCGGTGGGCAGGGAAATAATGGCCAGCTGTGAATTATTTGGGCAAGATGTACACCAGTTCCAAAGTTTCCCAAATAAGTGCTTCTGAAGAGGAAGATACCTGTTCCTGTATTATTATTATTATTATTATTATTATTATTATTATTATTATTATTATATTTATATTTATACCCCGCCCTTCCTGGTTTAAAAACAAGGCTCAGGGCGGCTCACAGCAAATATAAAACATTGATTAAAATGCGACTTAAAAACAGCATAGAATACAATGTAAAATGCAGCCTCAATAACAATAAAATTCAAAAATTCTGGGGTCATTTTTTTTGGGGGGGAACCCACAAAAACCCCTAGTCAGTAGACATCAAGTGATCACCAGGGCTAAGTGGCCAAGTTGGTCCTGCTAGGGCCAGCAAGGAGACCAGGGAAGAATTTAAATGCGGGGTCCCAGAAATGGTTTCTTCAGGAAAGGGGAAAGGGAATAGAGGATCGGGTTAATTCAAATTGAAGGCCAGGCGGAATAGCTCTGTCTTACAGGCCCTGCGGAAGGAGATCGAGTCCTGCAGGCCCGAGTCTCGTGGGACAGAGCATTCCACCAGGTCGGAGCCATCACTGAAAAGGCCCTGGCCCTGGTGGAGGATAATCTGGCTTCCTTAGGGCACGGGACCTTTAAGCTATTATTATTCATGGACCTTAGGGTCCTCCGTGGGACATACCAGGAGAGGCGGTCTCGTAAGTACGAGGGTCCTAGGCCACATAGGGCTTTAAAGGTCAAATCCAGCACCTTATTCTAGAATAAATAAGGAATACATAATTTGTAATTTTATAATATAGATGGATATCGGTTTGGGAACAGAAGCATCTCCTCACAAACTCTAGTTTACAAAATGTGTCGTGATTTATTTATTTGTTAGGAGTTGTGGCACCATCAAGCACGAGGAGTGGATTCAAGATGGATGTCAATTGTGTCAGTGCTTCTATGGGACTCTGAAATGCTCTGCTCAAGCTCTCAAACATGGATGCGGTAAGTAATATATTGGTTGCTACTTTATAAGCCTTGGATGGTGTTCCGTAACAGACAGAATGAACTATCAGCTCTTTAGGGGAAGGAAGTTTCTGTTGCCTTTCGAGCTCAGTGGCAGATCTGACTTCATTGGTCATGAGACTTACAGTTGTCTGATCACTTGTGTGGGTTACAGGGATGAAGATCAGTACCAAGGTGAGGAAAAGCTGGACCTGTTGGATAGCTGCCTTCAATGAACTGGTTAAAAAAACATAGGGACCTTCCATTCAGGTTCTGTCAACTACAATGACAAGAGGCATTAATTGCTTGTGTTGCTTTTATCTCCAGATTCTGCTGTTGCCAGATGACCTATCTTCAGTGAACTCCATTAAATAGTAAGTATGCTATCAGGTTAAGAATTTTGTCTCCAAAGCTTGGTGGGGAGGAAATGAGGGTTGCCCTTTACCCTTTTTAATAGACTGGACTTCAACTAGGAAGCTGGGTAGAGCAAACATAATCCAAAGGATCTGAGTTATTGTTAATAATAATAATAATAATAATAAATAATAATAAATAATAATAATAAATAATATCCCGCCCATCTGGCTGGGCTTCCCTAGCCACTCTGGGTGGCTTCCAACAAAATATTAAAATACAGTAATCCATCAAACATTAAAAGCTTCCCTAAACAGGGCTGCCTTCAGATGTCTTCTAAAAGTCTGGTAGTTGTTGTTCTCTTTGACATCTGGTGGGAGGGCGTTCCATAGGTTCCAGAAGGCCCTCTGCCTGGTTCCCTGTAACTTGGCTTCTTGCAGTGAGGGAACCGCCAGAAGGCCCTCAGAGCTGAACCTTAGTGTCTGGGCAGAACGATGGGGGTGGAGACGCTCCTTCAGGTATTCTGGACCTAGACCGTTTAGGGCTTTAAAGGTCAGCACCAACATTTTGAATTGTGCTCGGAAATGTACTGGGAGCCATCCAAGTGCAAGTAGATAAATAGGTACCGCTCTGGCGGGAAGGTAAACAGCGTTTCCATGCGCTGCTCTGGTTCGCCAGAAGTGGCTTAGTCACTTAGCCTATAGAGTGAGATGAGCGCCGCAACCCCAGAGTCGTCTGCGACTAGACCTAACTGTCAGGGGTCCCTTTACCTTTACCTAATTATATCTGAGAGAATGAGACTGAATTCCTTCAGCAAGTTTTACTAAGGGCCAAGGGAGACAAGTTGGCAGCAGATCTGTGTGTTTTAAACCTGGACCTGCAACAAGTGATGGGGAGAGAACTAATTTTAAGGAGCAAAACAGGGGCACAGAGGAAGAGTTTAAAACTCATCCCATTTCTTCAGCAGTTCCTCACCTCAAATCTTTTCCCCCTGCCTGTTCTTGGATTGGATAAAGAAAAGTGATGATGGAGGACAGACTGCGGCAATATGAGCAATAGGGGTGATAGGAGAGCTTCTGCCCTTTTTAACCACTATTTCCCTTTTACTCCTTAAATCTCCTTTTCCTTTCTACATTGCTGTGGCAGGGTTGGGTTTAAACACACGGGCCTTCTGTCACCACAACATACCTAGGCCTTAAGATACAAGTTTAAGAAACTAGAATCAGAGCAAATAAGAAGAAATGGCTTTACCGGAAATCAAATTGAGCTGGAATGAGCTTTACTGAATTTAGTTCATGTCTTACTCTGTAATAATGAAAAACCCATTTTCCAGTACAGAAACTTGTGAGCATGGTGTTGCACAGTTAAATTCCAGAGGGAACCTCTTTCTCTCATTACTTACTCAAGAGGTGTGATGCCCTCCAGATGTTGTTGGACTACATTTCCCATCATCCCTGACCATTGGTCATGTTGGCTGGGGCTGATGGGATTTAGAGCCAAGAAAATCTGGAGGGCAACGCATTAGCTACCCTGAGGTACTCTATTATAAGCACTTTTTTAAAAAAGCAATAACTGTAGTTAAAATCAACATTCCAATAATGCTTGCTGTTTTCCTCCCTTTTGAATGTCTTGAAATCTCATTAGTAATCGTAAAGCATCTGTTTGGTGCAGTAATTTGCAGCCTGTCTCAATTAAGGAGGAGCTGCCACCTTATTGCTCATTTGGAGAAGCCCAAGGAAAATATAGGCAGGAGAAGAGGGACAATTCAGACGCAACCCATGTATGTTATTCATGTTCCCATTGAAGCTGACTGAAATTGTGTCGTGTTTCTACATTTTGGTTTCCTCCAGATCCCGCGAAGGAAAATTGCTTCATTAGGTCCATCTCAAATCGAGTTCCAAACGGCAGTTGCTTCTGAGAACAGCATATATCTTCTCATCTTCATTATTACCTGATACTGCTGCCTCAGCTCATTTCACGGAGGATATAATAAGGTTGTCCTTTGTTAAAATACTTATTTGAGCTACTTCGCCGCTAGTGATGAGCATATTCACGGTTCACAATGAGTTCCAGGATCAAGCAGTTATTTTGGAATGGTATCACTTTGGCACTGCTTTAGCCCATTCACCGATCACCAAAGTGTTTCTGCAGTATCCAGTGAAAGGCAGCATCTAGACAGAAGCTAAAAGACATTGGCATCACACCGGGGAGAAGCTGAAGGCATTCTACATTTCTTTCTGATACTTCCTGGAACCTTGCTTCCTTTATCACAAGTGGGTGGGACCGGCGGGTCAGGAATGTGTGTCCACCTGGTACCCAAGGTGTAACACAGACAACTAGCCTGAACCACATTTTTTCATCCTAGGAGACTGTGCTGACAAGGGAAATTTGGTTTTGTGCAAGCCATTTAAAATGCTGTTTTCAAGCCCTAAGTGGTTCGGATCCAACCTATCTGAGCGACCATCTGCACCATCTTGCCCACACACTGAGATCTCAGCTGGAGGTCCACGGTCTCCTACATTGGTCAAGTGGGAGGATCTTTTCTGTGGTAGCTCCACTCCTTTGGAACTTCCTGTACAGCTGGGGGTGGGCGTTTACTGGTATATTTCAGGCTTTTGGGAAGCCTTGAAGTCTCTAGTTGCATGCACACCCTACATTAAACTCACTCTTATACCACTTTATCAGTCATGGAGAATTTGGGGACTGCAATTTGTTACAGGTGCTAGGAATTGTTGGTCTGTGGGGCCAGCAACTTTAACAAACTACATTTCCCAGAATTCTTTGAGGGAGGTCATGACTGTTAAAAGTGGTATCGGAACGCTTTATGTATGTGAGCTCATTTGTCTCAACTGGCCTTCCTTCAGTAAATGTTTGTCCTACTTGCCGAATGGAGGCTGGAATTTGTTTTACCTTTGTGAATATGTGTTTGTTGTTAATTTTGTGAATATGTTTTATTTTTTTATTGGAGTCATGTAGGATATATTACTTTTTTTCTTGTTTTGTAGGCCACCTGGACTGGCTTTGCCCAGAAAAGCAGCATATAAATATATATTTTTAAATAAAAATAAAAATTAAAACCAGTATTGATATGCATTGTTCAATATTAGTACAAAGACATTTGTCATCTAGAAGTTTAAGGGTACAAGCTTGGAGATGAAACACAGCTGAGTTAGATCACATCTTTGATAGATATAAGCTCAGGTTTGGTGCAAACTTGCTGCTGGGATGTTGCTGAAAACAGATTGCCGTCAGAACTGACACTATGCTCCTCTTCCTACTCATAACCAGTGCTTTTTTTCTTTAAAAAAACATTTAGGGGTACTCTCATTTTCCTACTCATATTGAAATACTGCCCCTCAATGAGGCCAATCTTAAATTCACAAAATATTTAGGTGTATGCGTACCCGTGCGTCCTCCCCAGAAAGAAAGCACTGCTCATAAGTATTAGATGTACTTACTGCAAAGAGGGACGCAGGTGGCGCTGTGGTCTAACCCACAGAGCCTAGGGCTTGCCAATCAGAAGGTCGGCAGTTTGAATCCCTGCGACGGGGTGAGCTCCCATTGCTCGGTCCCTGCTCCTGCCTACCTAGCAGTTCAAAAGCACATCAAAGTGCAAGTAGATAAATAAGTACCGCTCCGGCGGGAGGGTAAACGGTGTTTCCATGCGCTGCTCTGGTTCACCAGAAGCGGCTTAGTGATGCTGGCCACATGACCCAGAAGCTGTCTGCGGACAAACGCCGGCTCCCTCGGCCTATGGAGTGAGATGAGCGCCGCAACCCCAGAGTCATCCGCGACTGGACCTAATGGTCAGGGGTCCCTTTACCTTTACCTTTACTGTAAAGAGGACTGCCATAATGTTTTGCTTCCCCCTGAGCGAGTGTGGGCATTTTGTACCATGATGTTGTTGGGTCCACACAGTAAGTAGTTCTGGTTTGCTTTCAGCGAGATGTTTCCATAGCATGCATGCTGACAGTAAGTGTGTCTCTTTCAGTCCTTAGTAAATGGAATTTCCTCCTCAAAGTTCTATAGTATTTGCAATTAGCAAAGACCTCTCTCAAAAAAATTCCTTCCAGTAGCACCTTAGAGACCAACTAAGTTTGTTCTTGGTATGAGCTTTCGTGTGCATGCACACTTCTTCAGATTCACCTCTCTCTATATTATACTCTTTAAGAGATGTGAAGAGCTGCTGCCAGAGAGAAGAGAATGTGCTAGCTATAGTATTTGTCTAAACTCCATAGGATATTCCGTTTTGCATTTTTATTGGGCAACCCAGGCAGCCTGCTGGTCACTAGTGCTGCCTGCTGTCATGATATGGAGATGATGGTCAAACTGGCTATTCATCCCTCACATGACATTTTGCATGACATCTACAATGTTTACCGGTAAATACTGAAAATCTGTTCTTCCAGTGGAAGATTATATAGGGCATCTACTATGCTAAGTCAATCATAATTGCATATGAAAATATGTTTTCTATGGGACATGTCTAACACATAATTTATTAGTCAATCATATTTTTAAAATGCTTGGTTATTGAAAAATGAAACAAAATCATTAGGTGCTTTTCTTGCTTTGTACATTAGGATTCTTAGTTCTGAATTAAAAGATTTTAAGTAGGTTACCCCAAACGCATGCCTGTCATTAATTTTGCTCTAATGTACCCCGACACTCTGTTTAAAATGCTAATTGAACTTCTTTAATGGTTTAGCTAATATGATCAAATACTGTATATGCAAAAGTTTCATAATGAGGCAATAAGAATCAACGATCTTGAACTCCCTTCAAAGACAATAAGGAAATCAATGTCAACTTGTCTGTGTGTCCTGTTAGGGTATCATCTTCATTAATTGAATTAAACTGATACTCATTAAATTATACTGCATGTAATCCTTTAAAGACTTTTCTCCCTATACCCCACTTCCCCGAAAAGCTGTAGAAAATGTAATTTATACAAAAGGTACCACATTGAGTTCCCTTGTTTTGGGGGAAGAATTTAATGACGGCAATATCAAAAACTGCATCAGTAATTTGGTCCTGGCTAGGTTACACAGACAACTGAGCACATGGTTCTTCAAAGGGCTGAGTACCCAGAAAATGTTTCTTCCTTCATCATGACCTTGCCATCCCCTAAAACCCCACGTAGGTTATCTACTAGCAGAACCAGTTTCGCTCTTATTCTTCCCGTTTACATTGGGAACCAATGCATGGTACAGCTGTAAATTCTGGACAAAAAGCCAGTTCATCTTCTGTGATTGACATTCTACATCAAGTAAATTTAAAGGTACCCCTGACCATTTGGTCCAGTCGCAGACGACTCTGGGGTTGCGCACTCATCTCGCTCTATAGGCCGAGGGAGCCGGCGTTTGTCCGCAGACAGCTTCCGGGTCATGTGGCCAGCATGACTAAGCCGCTTCTGGCGAACCAGAGCACCGCACAGAAATGCCGTTTACCTTCCCGCCGGAGCGGTAGCTATTTATCTACTTGCACTTGACGTGCTTTCAAACTGCTAGGTGGGCAGGGACTGGGACCGAGCAACGGGAGCTCACCCCATCGCGGGGATTCGAACCACCAGCCTTCTGATCGGCAAGCCCTAGGCTCTGTGGCTTAGACCACAGCACCACCCGCATCCCTTGTACATCAAGTGGTTCTATGTAATTTAAATGTTGACCCACTCTAGCTATGAGAAAGACTTGCACCTGTCTTAACATTCAATAATCAGCTCTATTCTGGATCATGATGTTAAAATATTATCGTGGAATCTATGACATACAACGAGAGAAAATAACAATGTTAACCTTGATAAACTAGTTTTAGTTGAAACGTGGCACACTCTGAGTATGAAATACACTTACTATCAACTCCTACTATGGCTAGATATAGTCAAGGAGATTATAGCTCAAGGTTTTGTTTGCTTGCTTGTTTTAGAATAATACAACATAGTCAGACCCTATTTTCCAGGGAAAGTCCCGGGTTTACAGAAGTTGTCCCAGTTTCTGATTTGATATTGGAACATCTCGCTTTTCCTTAGGACACCCCTGTTTTCATCAGAGAAATGTTGGAGGGCTTGCATAGTGTCCAGCACACAGCCTGCAGCTAAAGGGAACCTCTAAATTCACCAGTTAACACTTCTTACGTTCTTTATAAGCTAAGTAGCACTTACAATCTAACAATCAATACAGAACTCTTAAGAGCAGTATTGAACTGGCAGCGGCTTAAAGTATTGAGTGAAGGTCTGACTTGATGTCTGAACATATAGGGACAGCAAGGAAGTGTTTTTAACTTCCTTAAGTAGAAGTTTTGACTTACTGCATCTCAACAGATTCTGCCTATTGCCAATAGGCTCTCACGATGCTCATTTTATCCAGTCTTCTCAATAACATCAGTGGACAGATTAATGACATAAGGTTTAGATGGCACCTATATTGATGTTCTGGGGATTTCCACTGATCAGGACTGTGTAGGGGCAATATGCCATTGCCTAAAACTTTAATTCAGTGGTTCCTTTCCTATAGCGAAATCCTAACCATGTGTGCTCAGGAGTAAGTCCTATCAAAGTCAATGGGATTTACTCCCAGTAAGTGGTGTTAGGATTATAGCCTGAGTCAGCCCTTAGGATTCTGGACTGTGATTTACAAATTCTATTATATATTATTTCCTACCAGTGTATTAACTTTTGCAGTTTTGACCTTTTTCTAAGATCTCTAGGTGAAAAAAAGCCCCAAATTCAACTTGTTTAGAGAGATTTATGGAGGTTGGTTTCCGGAAAAAGTCTACATTTAGGATGATCCATTCTATAATTATATAAAATATTCTAACTGTGTCTCTTAAGTAAATGTTGATCATACTGGGGAGCAAAGAAGTTTAAAAATGAGTTCAAGTCTGCAAATAAGAGGGGGGGAGGAACCAATATAATCTCACTTTTTGTGACTAGCTATTTGCTCTTAAAAAACTAATGCCTTTGTATTACTTTTGCCACAGCAGGGAGATGCATGCATGCAAAGTACTGTTGACACTCAGGATAGTGTCTTTCAGTTTGAATTGCATTTCAGTCTGAGCCTTTGTACAAGCAATAGCATTACTGCATAGAAGAGCTGTCATTTCCTGCCTCTTCTTGAGTTTGGCAGGCAATTTCCTAAACACATGGTCTCCTTCACACTTTAAAAGGTTTCTTCCAACACCACAGAAGTGTGAGAAGGAAACATGATTAATTTACATTATTTTTGCAATGGAGAAAGTGCTCTAGTCAGAAACTACCAGTACTTAACAACCATAAAACTTCCCATCACATTCATCAATAAGAACGCCTTGTCAAGGCAAGGTTCAGATCCTGTCCCAATTATTTATTCCATGTTCAACATGTTAGGAAACTTGTTTGAGTTGGGTGTGAAAGAAGCTTTATAACATGCAGTCAAGAACCAGCAGAATTTGCAAAATAGGAAATACCCAACCCTTTCCTGGTATGGTAATTGATTTCAGAAGGCACTGCCACCACTTTCCATTCTTGGTAACATGGTTGTTGTAGTACAGTCCTTTAAGTTCCTGGGCTCTATAATTTCTTATAACTTAAATTGGTCAAGCAACATCAATAGTATTATTAAAAAGGTCCACCAGAGGCTGTATTTCCTGGATCAACTAAGGAAATTTAAATTGTCCCAGGAAGTGTTGATCCAATTCTACAGAGGCATCATTGAAACTGTTATCTGTAATTCTATAACAGCTTGGTACGGTACAGCCTCCAAGAGAGACAAGAAAAGGCTCCAACGAGCTGTAAGAATTGCAGAAAGGGTAATTGGTGTTAGCTTGCCTTCAATAGAGACAATTTATTCTACCCGAGTTAGGAAGAGAGCAGAGAGAATTGTAGCAGATCCTTTACATCCCGGTCATCATCTGCTTGATTTACTTCCATCTGGACATCGCTACAGGACTTCATATACAAAATCGGCCGGGCACAAGAATAGTTTTTTCCCTTGTGCCATTAAATTGTTAAATTCGTAGTTGTATAGCTGAAGGGGAGGTAAATTATGGGTGGGGTTTCTTTGCTTCTTTGTATTGTGAGAGGAACAGTGTCTGTATGTTTACATTGCAATGTAGCCGAAACAAATTCCAAGTATGTTGGAAAATGTACTTGGTCAATAATAAATTATTCCTATTCCTATATACTCACTCTGCCATGGGTGTCATCTGTTATCCAATAATAGTATGAATCAGTGTTCTGTTCTTCATTCTTGTGTCCCCAGATGTTGTTGTACTACAACTCCCATCATCTTCATCCATCTTAGCCAATGGGCAGGAATGATAGGAGTTGCAGTGCAACAATATTTGGCTACCCAAAGTTGAAGAACAAGGTCGAATGCTATCTGAACAGTCTGAGGCGCCTGTTAGCCAGGGCTAGTCCACTGCATATTACTCTTCTTAAAGTGCTGCAGTTCACAGCTTGGGGTGCTTCCGAGTTTTGTTTTGTCCCAGGATGCTCAGCCGGTGGGCATGACCAGGAAGATCTTTCATCCTATCTACCTGGTGTGCCAGCTGGGATTTCGCCACTCATATCCATGCCCTGGCAACAACCACCAGGATTTATTACAGCAATGCCCTCTGTGTTGGGCTATCTTTGAGAGCTATTTTGAAACAGCCAGGACTCATGAACGGGGCATTTAATATTTTTAATTGTATTGCTTATTTGTTTTTAATATTATTTATTTATTGCATTTATATTTTCTCCAAGAAGCTCAAGGTTGCCTACATGGCTCTTCTCCCCCTGCTCATGTAATTCTCACAAGAACTTTGTAGGTCAGACTGAGAGACAATGACTGGCCTAGGGTGGCCCAGTGAGCTTCATGGCCAAGTGGGGATTTGAACCCTGGTCTCACACGTCCTAGCCTTGACGCTCTAATCACTACACCTCACTGGCTCTCATCTCATCTCTAAGTAGCCTTGGATGATTAAAAATGGAAAGGTGGGATATTCGACAGGAACAGAGAATGTTGCTTTACACCATGTCAGACTGGTCCCTCTGGCTCAGTCCTGTCTACAGTGAATGGCAGCAGCTCTCCACGGTTTTAATCATGAGTCTTTCCCAGCCCTACCTGAAGATGCGAGGGATTGAACCTAGAATCTTCTGCGTGTGACGCAGAAGCACAGCCACTGAACTATGGTCCTTCCCCCAACAAAACACATATCGGTGGTCATAAGTTACCGTATTTTTCACTCCATAGGGCGCACCTCGTTTTTAGAGGAGGAAACAAGAAAAAAAATATTTTTCTGGTTTTCCTCTTCTAAAAGCCCTGTTTTTTTGAGGATCAGCTAAAAGTTTTGCAGCTTTTTTGCAAAGGGGAAAGCCCTTTTTTGAGGATCAGCTAGAAGTCTTGCAGCTTTTTTTGCAAAGGGAAAAGCCCTGTTTTTTTGAGGATCAGCTAAAAGTTTTGCAGCTTTTTTGCAAAGGGAAAAACCCTGGGGGGTTTTTAGGATCAGCTAAAAATTTTGCAGCTTTTTTGCAAAGGGGGAAAAGCAAAGCTCCTTTTGCAAAGGGGGAAAAGCAAAGAGGAAAAGCACCATTTTATGGGGTTCAACTCACGTTTCTGCAGCTTCTAAAGGAAAGGGAGCCTTTTCTACAGTTTCCAGACAGATAATCTAATCAGCCAGTCACATGTCGCTGGGGAAACAAACAACCTCCCTCTGCAGCACATTCAACAATGGAGGGTGGGGCTGAAAGGGAGCCAGGACTCTTATCTCTCTCCCGATATCTTGCTGATCAGCTGCTGAGTGGGGTCCTTTCAACACTCTCTTTTCTCTTTGTAAAATAAAAAGCATGATCCTCTTTTGGCCCCTGGGCAATTCAGCTCCAGGGACCACCATTTGCTCCATAAGACATACAAATATTTCCCCTTCCTAAAAAGGAAAAAAGTGTGTCTTATGGAGTGAAAAATACGGTACTTTCCAGGTATATGTCAAAGCACTAGATGGGCCAAGTTATCTCCTCCCACATGAATTCCATCACGTTGAGCTTCATATGTTGCCTTCTTCTAGATGCCTTTGTCTTCAAAAGTAAAAAAAAATAAAAATAAAAATCTGTGATCTCCCCTGAGAACTATATATGGTGGCTCTTTCCCTGTGGGATTCTCTCCCTGTCAGGCCTTTTCTATCATATACATTTTTCAACCTTTCCATCCTGCCAGGCCTTAGGACTGTCATAAAGATGATGCCCTGCTGGTGATCTTCTGTGCTGCTCTCATTGCTGTTTCAGGTGCTCATCTAGGTATGCTGTTTCGTTTCATTAAGTCCACAGCAGTTAGGTGGCTCTATCTATGTTCCATGCAACAACAACACACTATACAGAAACCAACTGTTCCCTCCGGCTGCATGAGTGACCCAAAGTAGGAAGCGTTTTGCAAAATTGTAACAGAAGCAAAGAAACCAGAAAGGGAAGATACAAGAAGCAACAAAATGTCCAGACTCCTTGGTAGTGCTGCCAGAATCTCATGCGGGATTCTAAAAAAAAAAAAAAAAGCATCGCCATTTGTGCCCTTGTACCAGTGAGAGAGTTGCACCAGGGAGCAGAACGAGGGAAAGGTGTCAATTAACAGGATGTAGGCCTACACAGCTTGCACTGTTCTGTCAGTGGGAGTCCCACAACCTCCGGCCTAAGTGACAACTAAGTAGATGGGGGCAGGAAGAGAGCAACAAAACAGTCCACTCATTGCCAATGGGATACCCTGCTGGATTGGCACTGGCATGGGATGGCTCTATTCCTGACAATTTAGAGATCCTAGAGAGTAAATTCCAGGCAAAGCAGACAATAATATACTGTACAGTTCTAGGTTGTGGACACATGGGCTGAGCTGGTACGAGACAGCTTCCCTTTTCCCACGTCACCCCAATCTCCAATCGGTGCGAGATTCCATGGATTCCAGGGGTCCGAGGCACTTATGTGGGGTTCGTGTTTCCTTTTGGGAATGAGGGACAACGGAGACAGTGGTGTCCTTATGATACAGGTAAAGGTAAAGGACCCCTGGAGGGTTAAGTCCAGTCAAAGGCGACTATGGGGTGCAGTGCTCATATCACTTTCAGGTCGAGGGAGCTGGCATTTGTCCACAGGCGGCTTTCTGGGTCATGTGGCCAGCATGACTAAACTGCTTCTGGTGCAACGGGACACCGTGACGGAAACCAGAGCGCACGGAAATGCCGTTTACCTTCCCACCGCAGTGGTACCTATTTATCTACTTGCACTTTTTGGGGGCGTGCTTTCAGACTGCTAGGTTGGCAGGAGCTGGCACAAAGCAACAGGAGCTCACCCTGTCTTGCAGATTCGAACTGCTGACCCAAGAGAAAGCCCAAGAGGCTCAGTGCTGTAGACCAGAACGCCACCCCGGTCCCTCTCCTTAGGATATATTGTTTATTTACACACATATTGAATCACAGCCTGCGATGGAGGGGTTCACAGAATTACCACCCCAAAGGGGTCTTCTTTCTCCCATAGCTGCAGCCTTGGATTCAAACTGAAATCAAACATTGCTCTCAAACATTGCTCTCTCCCCCGCCAGCCTGTTGCATTCCTTCTAGCACACATAGGTAAAGGTAAAGGGACCCCTGACCATTAGGTCCAGTCGTGTCCCGACTCTGGGGTTGTGGCGCTCATCTCGCGTTACTGGCTGAGGGAGCCGGCGTACAGCTTCCAGGTCATGTGGCCAGCATGACTAAGCCGCTTCTGGCGAACCAGAGCAGCGCACAGAAACGCCGTTTACCTTCCCGCTGGAGCGGTACCTATTTATCTACTTGCACTTTGACGTGCTTTTGAACTGCTAGGTGGGCAGGAGCTGGGACCGAGCAACAGGAGCTCACCCCATCGTGGGGATTCAAACCGCCGACCTTCTGATCAGCTCACATAACTCCTCCTAAAACTCTCTACTCTAAACTCTGGCTTTATCTATTGAGGGAGGGGACCCCACCCATTTGCTGTATTGCACTGAGCCCCTTAATCCTCCCTAATGGCCCATCACCCAGGAGGCTAACCTGGCGATTCCAAGAATTAGAAGCCTTGAGTAAATTCTAATACTTGCTGGCATGCATCTCAACACCCCAAACTCATGACAATATGCGACAGATCTTGGTTACATTACTGCTTATATGGATAAACTTTCTATGGACTTTAATAGAGCCATTCTAATTTTATACTGTTAAAACGAGGTCAGAAGACTGACTTCTTTTTGTTGATTTCAAACACGAAGAATGAAGACTCTTTCATGTCATTTGTGATCAAGGGGGCCAATCTACTAATAAAGAACTTGGAAATTAAAATGTCAGGCAGGCTAATGCAACGTTTGACAAATTGCTAGGCTGTTCATGAAGATTATATTTTAATGTCATTCTAATAGCTTGATTATAGAAGACAATTTAGTACATTTAAAGTAGGTTGCGTAAGGGGGAAACAGCTCTGATCTGCAACAAACTACAAGCCCTTTTCAGTGTGATTTTTGCTGGCAGGGCAGTTTAATAATCTGGATACATTCCAATCTAAACTAATGAAGATGTCAAATAAAAGCAACAAATGTACTCTTGGTGCAGTTCTCTTAATTTCCCAGCTATGGTATGAAACAGAAAAACTAGCTTTGAAACACGTTCGGGGTATTTATTGCTTTTGTGCTGCATTTTACCTAACAAACATATACATGCACAGACACACACACAGACACACACACACCCCCAAAGCAGTGAGGGAAGGGATCACTTTGGGCTCCTCCAGAAGACCTGATTTGTCATGATTTGCTTGCACAAACCTGAGATCGGAAGACTGACTTCTTTCACATGGTGGTTGGATTGTCCAGTCTTTATTCTGCATTCTTTCTGATTTAGTTATATGACAATGCATTCTGTATTCATCCTGATTTGCTTATGGGGAGTTTACATTACTTCCCATGAACCATTTATCCATACCACACTTTCCAGTGTGTTTCTTGCAAATCGGGTCCTCCCTTAAAGAAGGCACGTATTGCGGTGAGACCTGGCAACCAAATCCCTGTGTTGGGGGTGGAAGTGATTGACAGCCCCAACACCCAATCAGTAGGTCCCTCTATGCAGGGGCGTCGCTAGGGAGGGGCGGTGGGGGCGGTACGCCCTAGTGACTGGGATGACAAGCGGCGGGTGGGGGTGACAAGCAGCGGCCCCTCCCGCCATTCCCAAGCGCTGCCGCTCCCTCCGTCACCCCAGGAGCAACAGCGCAGGCGCACTCCGTCGTCGGACTGTCGCTTCCACAGCTTCCTTTTGAGCTGCAGAGCTCAATCGTGATGCCGCGATGCCCCGCCCCCAGGGCGTTTCCTTTGCCGCCCCGGGTACCGCGGAGCCTTGCTCCACCACTGCCTCTATGCAGGGTTCAATCTGGCCAATGGGATGCAAGCTAAACAGATTGAGGGACCTACAAATACCCATGCATGTGACCCTGAGCTTCCTCTTTTCGGCACGTGCATCGGAACACCCGCCCACCTCTCCCTACTTTCAGGGCTTGTGCTCTTGACCCTGCTATGCCGTCATGTGTCGTCTGTTGTTTTGTTGGGACAGGGGCACAGCAGGAATTTTCCCCACTTGGCTGATTGGCTGTTGCCATTTGGGTTTCGCCTGCCGCGTAGCAAATCGTCACAACTTGTAAGGTTGCGGATAGGCTCTGGTTCAGGTGATAGGGATGGGAGAACCCTCTCGCCTTCCCTATGTGAAGGGTATTCGATGGTTTGGTCCCCGGCTTTCCGCTGTCCAGGTGTTCATAGGCTGACCTATGCTGGAACCCTGGGTCAACGCTACCTGCGGAGCAGGGAGCTAGTCAAACCACAGCCTATGCAACCAATCACTTGCTGTAATCAATAAAGCTGTGGCCTAAATTCTGCCAAAAACCAAACCAAAATTTGAGTCATGTCTGAATATATTTCGGGGTGAGGTTAAAAGGTCTGAACACGCAAAAGTTTATTTTCTAAAGTGGATTTGTTGTGCTAAGGCAACAGAGCACTTCAATCCACTTTTGCTGTGCCAATGTAAAGTTCTTGGATCCCTCCTGCAAAATAGCAACAGTCTGGAGGCACCCTTCAGTGTGGCTTTTTCATATCAGAAATGTGCATCTGAACTGGCTCTCTGTGGCTTGCTGGCTTCTCAGAAAAGGCATTTGGCACTTCAGAAAGAGAGGCAGTCTTGGACTCTCAACCATAGGTTGATACTCAAACTGTATCTCAGGGGTAGGCAACCTAAGGCCCGTGGGCCAGATGTAGCCCAATCGCCTACTCAATCCAGCCCACGGACGGTCCAGGAATCAGCGTGTTTTTACATGAACAGAATGTGTCCTTTTATTAAAAAGCATCTCTGGGTTATTTGTGGGAAACAGGAATACGTTCATCTCCCCCCCCCCCAAAAAAAAACATAGTCCGGCCCACCACATGGTCTGAGGGATGGTGGACCGGCCCACAGCTGAAAAAGGTTGCTGACCCCTGCTCTATCAGAGCATTCACCCTCACAAAAATACAACCAGGGTTCTAAATTGTGCAAGGAGCCAATAAGTGGCATATTTAGACAGTGCCTCCAATTATGCAAATATTACAAAATGCCATAAGTCTCCATTGACCTCCTTAAAGGGACCCAGACCTGGATAAGTGCTGTTGGTGGTACTCAGAATAAATATTACTAGACTATAGATAATCTGATTCAGTGTAAAAAAAGTTTCATGTTTGAAATCACATGTCGTTTTATCAAAAGGTCATCCATTCAACAACATTTATACACATTAGCTCCTCATGCTATGGTTTTCCCAGTAGTAATGTACAGAAGTGAGAGCTGGACCATAAAGAAGGCTGATCGCCGAAGAATTGATGCTTTTGAATTATGTTGCTGGAGGAGACTCTTGAGAGTCCCATGGACTGCAAGAAGATCAAACCTATCCATTCTCAAGGAAATCAGCCCTGAGTGCTCACTAGAAGGACAGATCCTGAAGTTGAGGCTCCAGTACTTTGGCCACCTCATGAGAAGGGAAGACTCCCTATAAAAGACCCTGATGTTGGGAAAGATGGAGGGCACAAGGAGAAGGGGACGACAGAGGATGAGATGGTTGGACAGTGTTCTCAAAGCTACTAACATGAGCTTGGCCAAACTGCGAGAGGCAGTGAAGGATAGGCGTGCCTGGCGTGCTCTGGTCCATGGGGTCACGAAGAGTCGGACACAACTGAACGACTGAACAACAACAACAACAACAAGTTCCTCATGCCACCTATTCTGTTTTTCAATGAGCAATCTGATTTCTGAGGTCAACCTGATCCCTTTCAATGCTGACAGGAAGGCATTAAGAAATTCTGGGGAAATTCGGCCCCATAGTACCGGTAATACTCTTAACAGGCAAAGCAATTGTTCTAGAGGAACAGCCCTTCAAGCAAATAATCCAGTGAAAATCTGATCATTACATATCAAAACAAAAGCAGAATAAAAGCAAATGGAACACTTTTTTATATATAAAGAAGAAGAAGAAGTATAAATCTTATACATGAGAAAGACCAAGAAGGTCATCTAATCTGTTTCTTTGTCAGTTCAGGATTGCTTTAAAAAGAAAGAAAGAAAGAAAAAAGAAAAGAAAAGAGAAGAGAAGAGAAGAGAAGAGAAGAGAAGAGAAGAGAAGAAAAGAAAAGAAAAGAAAAGAAAAGAAAAGAAAAGAAAAGAAAAGAAAAGAAAAGAAAAGAAAAGAAAAGTAAAGTCAAGTCCCCAACATGATTGAAATATCTCACTCTCAAATGATGGTATTCCAAACAAGTTAGCTTACAAAAAAACCAAAACATTAATAGCATGTCATTGGAAATATAATTTGACGGTAGCTAGCAATGGGCTGCTATGTAATTTGTAGGCAACCAGTCACAGCTAGCAAATTGGGCCTGACGGACACAACTGGTGAAGAGGACAGAAAACAATTTAATTTTTAACCTGTTCTTTAATGTGCCACTGACGGCAAGGCCCAGTCTTCCATTTCCCACCACAACTCCACCCCCTTGCTCCATCCTACTAACAACTTTTCTTCACAACTTGTACTTTTACACATCCTTCTTAGACCCTGACCCCTTTCCTCCTCAGCTCATTTTCATTCTATCTTTTTCCCCCCGTGCTCCCTCACTTTTCAAGCTTTCCACTTCCTCCTCTCCCCTTCCTTTCCCATCGGTGCTTCATATGAACCAGTCAACTCCCAGAACCTCTTTCAACACTCCTGGAGTCTCGGTTCTGAAGATGTGAAGAAACAGTCATAAGAAGAGTGATGTTGCATCAAATTTCCCTCAGTATTGCCTACAGCGAGTGGCTCTCTGGCATTTCAAGCAAGGTTGTCTCCTGGACCTACTCGGAGATATCAGCGAATTGAAACCTAGGACCTCCTGCATGCAAAGTGGATATTCTGCCAATGAGCTACAGCCTTTTGCAGAAGACCTCTCACATGAAAGACTGTGACTTCCAGATAGGTCCACCCATCATGGCCAATGGTTGGGGATGATGGGCGCTTTGGTCCATCTACATCTGCAGGTCAACAGGTTTGTCATCTGTTGCCAAGGAGGTGGAGGGCTGTGGAGGCAGAGTTCAAGATGCATCAGTAAGGACAGGATCCTTTTACTCATTGCTTCATTGTGTTTTCCACCACCTCAGAAAATATATAACAGAAGGGTGTTAGGTGTACACAGTATGACTAATCAAAGCAAGTAACAATACCCTGAAAGTTAAAATTCTGTTTTTTTCCAAGCTTCTTCTCTGATAGCCGTTTGCCAGAGGTTGCTGAAATTTAATGAACCACAACATTCTAACAGTGCGCATTTTTCCACTAGATGCAAACACACCCCATCAGTCACACAGCTCTTTTTGTGGTTGAGCAAGTAAAATATAAATAAAAATACTATGGCTTGACCTGCCTGGCAACAAATCTCCATTATCTGATGCAGATCTATTTTCCATCCTGGCTTCCTGAGCACAGCTTCCAATGACTGAATCCAAGACTTTGCATGCAAAATATGCACTCTACCACTAAGCCTCAGCCTGTTCCTCTCTAATCATGCCACTGGAACACTATAAATTTGCTCCCACCCTGGCATAAAATAAACACGACCACAGAAGGGATTATAATTCTTGTACTGCCTCCAGCCAGGGCAGAAAATAACTACACAGGGTGTGTTTATAGAACCATTCTCTTCCCACCAATGGTATTTTGTCATGTATGAGCCCACATTTTCATACCCAGTTACATAATCATACAAGCAAAATAAGTGGTCAGTTCAAGAATAGAATGGGCTGCTGTTCCATACTGATTTTCAAAGGAAGACATTTAAAAGTAAATAATGGAGCTCTTCTTGTTCACAAACCAATGTTTTTGGCATTCAACAAGGCCCACTCCTTCCACTTAACCATTTAACCCTTGCTCTTCCTGAACTGTCTCTGTTATGTACTGAGTTGAATAGGATCCAAAATGCAGCAGTCTGATTGGTCCCAGAACAATAGGATTGAGATTGCAGCAGTCTGACTGGTCCCAGAACAATAGGATTGAGATTGCAGCAGTCTGATTGGTCCCAGAACAATAGGATTGAGATTGCAGCAGTCTGATTGGTCCGCAGGAGCCACCCAATCCAGCTCCAGGTGGAAGTGAATCCGCAACCTGATTGGCATACAGGAGTATCCCGGAATTAGCCAATCACGTGGGGCCCATTGTGTAAATAGTGTATATAAAGCAAACATTTTGGGGGAACTGCATTCCTCACTACTATGAGCTGAATAAAGAGCATGAAATTCACACTTGACTCTGAGTATATTTCAGTCTCCATGTAACCTAGTCATTATAAAATCCACTATGAACACAGGCCTATGCGTATCTATTAAGAAGGAGACCCTATTGAGTTCAATGGACTTATTTCCAGATAAATGTGTTTAGGATTCCCGTCTATGTAACTTTAGGAAATGGTGGCAGAGTCTTGTGTTTTCCTCTTCCCTCCCCATCCGGTTTTCCTTTTGTGTATTTTCCTTTCGATTGTAGGCAGAACTTGCCATGTTCTTAATATGTGCACAGCTCTCAGTACGTTTTATAAGGGTCATACCCTCTGCTTGCATGCAGATGGTCCAATCCCTAACATCTCCACATAGGAATGGGAGAGGCCTCTGTCTAATATCCTAAATATCCTGCTAGTCAGAGTAGACCATACTGAGCTAGGTGGATCAACGGTCTGACTCAGTATAATGCAATTTCCTAATAAGAACAGCAATAAATAAATGAAATACAATACCACCTCTGTTATTTAGCTTCGCCCATGACAAGGCTAGGCTTCAACTCTAATTAAAATAGAAATCCGATGGAACAAATATTAAACGTAGAGTATGTTTCTAGATCATGACAAGTAGCATCCTATACAGCTGTACTTTGGATCTCGAATGTCTTGGCTCCTGAACAAATCGGCTCCCGAACGATCGAAACCCGGAAGTGAATGTTCCGGTTTTCGAACGATTTTTGGAAGCCGAACGTCCGGTGCTGCTTCCAATTGGCTGCAGCCAATTGGAAGTCGTGCTTTGGTTTCCAGACGTTTTGGAAGTCAAACGGACTTCCGGAACTGATTCTGTTCAACTTCCAAGGTACGACTGTAACTGAAGAAAAACTCATGAAGAATAGGGCACAAATCCTGACCTCTAGCACAGAGGCAGAGAAAAGCCTCTGCTTATTCATTCATCACGGTAGGTGTGCTATGTTTGTCGCACATTCTTAAAAGCTGTGGGGCTGCCCTTGATTTGAGTTCAGATCCCTTTGCTATGCACAGCATTAACAGCTAAGCCAGAGTCCTGCCAGGTGTTCTTTACCAACCAGCAGTTCAAAGAAGATTTCCCCCCAGCCGACCCCTCTGTCACTTGCTTGAGTAACGCAGTCCTGAAACAGGACATGTTATACAATGTACGCTGTTTAGATCTCTCTGTTTTCTTGGAGGAGACGGGGCTGTGTTCCTGCGAGTCACATGGCATCGTGTTCCTAAGAGGTGCACTTGTCAAAGAATAACTGTTTCCCTTGAGCCAAGTTATGACATCAGTGACACTTGCCTGAAACTTATAGCAGAGATCAAATGCGGCATTCAAAGCTGTTGCCTTGTAGCTGTCTAGCCATTCCACTTCATGCGTTGTAGACTTCTACAGACGGATATTAGTTTCTTCGCCTCCTGTTGAAATGGTTCAAAAATAGCTCGTGTCACCAAACCCAAATAAAAATGAGTGACAGAAGAAAAGATATTTGAGGTTTACACAGTCCGCTGTGAGGCTGTGTGAAAGAGAGGGACAGAAAGGTAAATGTAGCACATCTCACAGCTATCTCCAGAAAAGCCTGGTGGAAGAAGCAGCTTCTGTATTATTAAAGTAAGCCTTTAATTATTTGACAGATTATTATTATATTATCTTGCAGGGTGTGACACAGTAAATCAGTTTTTCTCTGATCTTTTCATGCGGCTAATAATGTTACCAGATTTTTAATGTAGTGTTAGATCCCCCCACCCAAGTTATCTGATCTCTACGGTCTTTCATGTTTGTATTTTACATTAGTATTTAAATCGCTGCGTTGAGGTAAAATGTCAAAGGCTATCAAAACACTCAGAGAAGATGCCCTTCAAAAGACATGTTTAATAAGATTACCATTCCACCTCATATCCTTGTACTACTAATAACAATATGGAAGCTGTTTGTTTTCGTTTTTGATTTAAAGCATGGTTTAATCATAATTCTATGTACAATGTTTTCATTTAAAGGCTGCAATCCTGTGCACACCTTACCCATGAGTAAGCCTCATTGTAGTAGTACTTACTACTACTGTGAGTAAGCTGGAAGAGCCGTAGCACTCAGCTCTCCGGAGGTGTAATTTGTTCATAAGACTCCGGCGAGGGGCTTTAAAATGTTAAAGAATATATAAAACTAAAGGTATATTTTAAGGTATATTTAAATAAATAGTTTCTGAAGTATTAACTCATAAGTTACTTGAAATCAAATAACTTTCCTCTCCAGTTTCAAGTCACAGAAAGGAGGGGAGGAGAGATCACTTACCAAAATTAAGTTAATTTGAATTCCCACTAGATATCTTTAGAAAAGCATTTAAAGTATATAGAGACTAGTCTTGACTGTCATGAATTCACACTTAAAATACTTCATCTAAACATGAAGTTTGAAGTCCAGTGTTGTTATTCTGCTTGTATAAAAGCTTTGGATCCCATGGAGATGTCCACAAATGTCAGAAGAGATGTGATTTTTGTCCACTCCCCCCTTTTCACCTGCAGGCACCTTTTACAATGTTCTGTGGGGTCACCAGCCCCTTGAAACAGATTTGCAGAGGGCAAAAGGGAAAACTACAGTGGGGGGGACAACTGGTGAAAATCACATTCTCACCTCTCAAATTACCAGAATCCTCTGCTGGATCAAAAGTAGAATGGAAACATTAGAGTTTGCCCCCAACATGGCCATTTTCGTTTTTCACTAAAGCAATGACATTATTTCACTGATTTATTCCATAAGACTAGAAAGGCTAAGCCAGACCTTTGCAGAGTACCTCTAAGCAAAGTAACTATTGAATTCTAGAAGTCAGCATGAAGTAGAACTTGTCTCACACTGAACTCAGCTTGACAGTACTGAGTTTCAGAGGCGTTCAAACGCCACTACATTCAATAGTTTCGCCATTGCCTCCAACAGACGGTTCTACGGCACCCCCCGTTTTCAAAGGAGCAAAGGGACAGAGTTAGATTTTTCAGCACAGCATTAGACAAATGCAAAACTGAACTTGTCTCTGCATTTTCCTAACATTGTCTGTGGGTTTCCTATTTTACAAGCTTGCCTGTCAAAGTGTGATGCTGAGCGCTCGCTATAGAGAGAAGTGAATGTAAAAAAAGGATGTCTCCCTCACCCCTTCTCATTTCCTCCTGTTACACTGATAGATTTCACGTTTGGTGGAGACTCGGTGGCTGCATCGGAGAATGTAGTTGGGGCTATTTATCAAATGTGGGTTCCAGTTTCGGCCTTGGTGCTGTTTCTCCCATTAAACAACACAGGAAACCAGGCTGGGAGAGCTTGGAAAATATCTCAAAAAAGCAACCCTAGGAACATAAAATGTTGGATCCCCCCAAATGTTCATTGAACCCAAAGTATTTTATTGCCTGAGGTGAGGCAGAAGATGGTGCCTGCATCCCCCATTCCGTGTACAACAGTCAACTTAGTTGGCTGTTGAATCTTATTTCCTTAACACTCCATAAATTTAAAGCACCTAGCTTTCCCTAAAGAATCCTGGGAAATGTAGTCCATCCCCTCACAATGCTACAACCCCCAGCCCTTAACAAATTACAGCTCCCAGAATTCTTTGGAAGAAGTTGTGTGCTTTAAATGTACGGCATCTACACAGTGGAAGTTCAGCATCAGCAATGATGATGGGAAAGGAGTTTCCGATGAACCTGGGGGCAACAGGCTACTTTGAGGAAAGGTGTAGAGTGGGCAACATGGCACAGCTGTGACCTACAACCCCACGTTCCAGTATGTTCAACCTGAAGTGGCTGCCTGTCTCACCTTAATGGCTGGGCCAGCCCTAGTCCAACATCGTGTTTTCAACAATAACCAGTGATATGCTTTGGGGAAGCTCCTACGCGAGACGCAAATGCAACAGCAAATGATTTTTAGAGGCATACTGCCTCTGAATGTGGAACTTCTATTTCATTATAATACAGCAGCAAACCTCTGTCCTGAGGGTCAAATGCAGCTCTTCAGGCCTTTCTATCCAACCCTTGGGACAGTCACTAGGTCACACATCCCTGTCCAGGCCGCACATCCCTCTGTAGGTCACACACCCTCGGTGGTCTTGCTCTGCACCATCCTGGAGTGCATTTTCCTGACTGAAATGTATCCCTGAATGGTGATAACATCTCTTGCTTGCAGAGGGATGTGGGTGTAGAGCCCTCTGACTTTTGCACAGCTGCAATGTAGCCTATTACACAGGGGTCGGCAAACTACGGTCCACAGCCCGGATATGGCCCGAGGGGGTCGTTAAACCGCCGCCCCCCGGCCCTTGCCACCCGCTCGGTCAGTCCCCGCGTGGGGACTGACTTCTAGGATGCAGCCACGGCTTCCTATTGGCTGCAGGAAGCCACAAATGCCGCCTCCTCCCCCACCATGGCTCCAAAAGCCAGCGGGGAAAGGGCAGCGCACTGACAATCTGGCCTGCCGGTGGAAACGTTTGCTATTATATGAAGGCAATAATAATAATAATAATAATAATAATAATAATAATAATAATAATAATTTATTACTTATACCCCAACCATCTGGCCGGACCTCCCCAGCCACTCTGGGTGGCTCCCAACAGGATATTAAAAACACGATAAAACATCAAACATGAAAAACTTCCCTAAACAGGGCTGCCTTCAGATGTCTTCTAAAAGTCAGATAGTTGTTTATTTCCTTGACATCTAGTGGGAGGGCATTCCACAGGGCAGGCACCACTACTGAGAAGGCCCTCTGCCTGGTTCCCTGTAACCTCACTTCTTGCAGGGAGGGAACCGCCAGAAGGCCCTCAGAGCTGGACCTCAGTGTCCGGGCTGAATGGGGGGGGCAGAGGCGCTCCTTCAGGTCTACTGGGTCGAGGCTTTAAAGGTCAGCACCAACACATTGAAATGTTCTCGGAAACGTACTGGGAGCCAATGTAGGTCTTCCAGGACCACTGTTACATGGTCTCGGCGGCCACTCCCAGTCACCAGTCTAGCTGCCGCATTCTGGGTTAGTTGTAGTTTCCAGGTCACCGTCAAAGGTAATAATCATATCCATTGATCCACTTTGGCCTCTTGCGCCACAAAGGAACAAAGCTGGCAAAAGATTCTCCACCCCTTCTATGAAATCTAATCTCTGTTGGCAGATAGGGCCACATGATTGGTGCCATGTGTATTTATGAAGATGCTTCTTAAAATACGGAACAATCTTTAACCACTGTGGATCAGTGTACAATTCCGAAGACACGTTCCTTAAGACAACAACAACAACAAGCTATCAATAAATTTGCGGAAAGAAGCATGTTCACTGAAAGTCCAGAAAGGAGGACGTGCAAGGTGAAAAATGGCACTCTATATTGCGTATCAAGTTATACGACTCCCTCTAATAGCAAAGTCAGGTGGTGAGTGCTGACAGCATTGTAGCCAAAACAGGGACTCTGAGAAACAAGAGCATGTCTTAGCATACACAAGGGAATTCAAAGCTTTGCAGAACTACAACTACACAGGGGTATGTGAAAATTCTAATGGAGAGAGAAAGGTGGGGGGGGGACAGTTCACCATTTCCTTAGCACACGTATTATTTCCTAAATTACCACTGAGAAGGTCTTCATATCTTTGCTTTGCTTTTCAGAAAAATGAATCAACATCTCGGCTCCAAACGCCGCGGCGTGACAGTCCATGATGCCCGTGGCTTGAAGAACTTTTGGGAAGAAATCATTGAAGAAACACAAGCCAAGCAAAAAGAAGTTGAAGACTTCCAGTTAACCAGAAGTGCTTTGAATAAGTGAGTGATTTTCTCTTACTTGAGTGGAAGCTGTCAACCAAAAGACTGTAGGGTGTCCTCTAAAATGGGCATCTCCAATAGTCTTGCCCTTTAGAGTGCATACCCTCCAACATTTCTCTGATGAAAATAGAGACGTCCTATTCCAGGCATAGGGAACCTTCGGCTCTCCAGATGTTTTGGACTACAATTCCCATCATCCCTGACCACTGGTCAGGCATAGGGAACCTTTGGCTCTCCAGATGTTTTGGACTACAATTCCCATCATCCCTGACCACTGGTCCTGTTAGCTAGGGATCATGGGAGTTGTAGGCCAAAACATCTGGAGAGCCGAAGGTTCCCTATGCCTGTCCTATTTCATAACAATAATTTTCCTATTTATACCCCACACATCTTACTGGGTTGCCCCAGCCACTCTGAGCAGCTTCCAGCATATATAAAAAATAATAATAAAACATTAAACATTTTTTTAAAAATCCCTATACAGGATTGCCTTCAGGTGGCTCAGGGGTTGGATAACTCCATACCCTCCAACATTTCTCTGATGAAAATTGGGACATCCTACCATGCCCTCCAACATTCCTCCAATGAAAATAGAGACATCCTAAGGAAAAGTGGAAGGGACGTGGGTGGTGCTGTGGGTTAAACCACAGAGCCTAGGGCTTGTTGATCAGAAGGTCGGCAGTTCGAATCCCCATGACAGGGTGAGCTCCCGTTGCTCGGTCCCTGCTCCTGCCAACCTAGCAGTTCGAAAGCACATCAAAGTGCAAGTAGATAAATAGTAGATAAATAGTAGATAAATACCTTCCAGTGGGAAGGTAAACGGCGTTTCCGTGCACTGCTCTGGTTCTCCAGAAGCAGCTTAGTCATGCTGGCCACATGACCCGGAAAAACTGTCTGTGGACAAACACCGGCTCCCTCGGCCTATAGAGCGAGATGAGCACCGCAACCCCAGAGTTGTCCGGGACTGGACCTAATGGTCAGGGGTCCTTTTACCTTTACCTTTAAGGAAAAGTGGGACATTCCAGGATCAAATCATAAACTGGGATGGCTTCTCTAAATCAGGACGTCCTTGGAAAACAGGGACACATGGAGGGTCTGAGAGCGTGCCAATGAACACCACACTCTCTGCAGTTCAATGATGAAAGAAGATGCCTTTTATGGAAGGTTTTCAAGAAGAATCAGGATGGGCGTCTCTCAGGAATGCTTTTACACATGGTGAACCACCACTCCATTTCATCTGACCCACCAAGTCTTTCCCCCTAGCCTGCTGGCCTTGACTACGGTTGGAGATATTAATGGCTACAATGGATGAAGTGCCTCTCACCTCGTCCTTTGCCTGCTGTCATTGGTAACAGATCAGAGTACTCCAAGAACTGGAAGGAATGCTCTAGTCTCCTCCAAAGTTTCCCCAGCTCTTCATTAGAAATTTTCACCATAACCAAATACAGTGGTACCTCGGGTTACATACGCTTCAGGTTACATATGCTTCAGGTTACAGACTCTGCTAACCCAAAAATAATGCTTCAGGTTAAGAACTTTGCTTCAGGAGAAGAACAGAAATCGTGCTCTGGCGGCGCAGCGGCAGAGGGAGGTCCCATTAGCTAAAGTGGTGCTTCAGGTTAAGAACAGTTTCAGGTTAAGAACGGACCTCCGGAACAAATTAAGTACATAACCAGAGGTACCACTGTAATGCACAGAGGCTCCACACAAAGTAACTTTTACAAATCATAATTCAAACAATGTACATTTAATTCAACAGGCTAGATAGATAGATAGACTGACCTCCCTCCCGAGGGCAGCTGATGATTATGAGCAAGCAGCAGCCTGAACTGAAGACAAATATTCTCTTTATGTTCCCTGGGTTGTTGTAGTTAACAAGTAGCACTTCGCCAAAGAGAGACTGTGCTTTGAATAAAGATATTCCCTGCTGATTAGACTGATTTTTTTTTTAAGATCTTGACTATGCCCTCTTGAGAATCCCACTTTGACTACAGGGCAGATCAAACTGGGGGAAAAAAATATTAAATAGTAATTTGCAATCTAAATTGGAAACAAAATGAAAATGACCACAGCCTTAAAAGGCCAGGCAATGCTTATTGAGACATTAAAGGAGGCAGGCAACAATACTCAGTGGTATATTGAGCACTGACATTTCATTCTTGGCCTAGAATATTGGATGCTTTCTGTGCATAGTATTGCTGAGAAGTTAATCTGTCATCAATGGACTCCAGTTATATTATCAACTGGTTCCACTCTTGGTGCTATACCATAAAGAATCTTCAGCTTAATGCAGTTTTAACAAAGTACTTAGAATGTATGTTGATCATTGTCAAAAGTGTTATCGCATATTTTGCCAAAACTCCATAGTTTTCTGCAATAATAGGTGTGGCTGTTTCTGCACAATTTCACCTTGGACACAGATGGTTCTTCTTTCAGGGCTCAAGAGCTCCTAGGTTCTGGTCCCTGCTGTTCCGATTGTGTGGAGGGCTCCCGTCCACACTGGCCCTCAGAACTAATTGAGACTAACATTTCCCCCATGAAAATAGGGATGTCCCATTCCATAACAATAATTTTCCTATTTATACCCTACACATCTTACTGGGTTCCAGCCACTCTGGGCAGCTTCCAGCATATATAAAAAACGTAATAAAACACTAAACTTTTTTTTAAAAAAAACTTCCCTGTACAGGATTGTTTTCAGACAGATCGGGGGTCGGATAACTCCATACTCTCCAACATTTCTCCAATGAAAACAGGGAGATCCTAAGGAAAAGTGGGACATTCTAGGATCAAAACAGAAACCAGGATGGCTTCTCTAAATCCAGGACATTCCTGGAAAAGAGGAACACTTGGAGCGTTTGCCAGTGTGATATTTCTGTATTATTTATTTAAAATATTTGTTACCTGCTCTTCATTCCCATGGATAATCCTAGAGTGGGACACAGGGCTTCCTCAGACTGGTGTTTCTTTGTGGGTGATTCTGTTACATGTCATTGATGCAATAATAGAGCATTAGTTCAGGATTTATACTGGACCATCCACACATAATTCCGCTTTATTCTGTGATACTTCTGTAGTGTTTCCACATTATTGCTCTCTGGAGGGGCATTGTATCTGGAGGAGCATGTATAACAACTCCAATACCATCACGAACACAAATCATAATTGATGCACAACCAAAAAGAAATCTTGAGAAGCCGTAAGCCGATAACAACCCCTCTATCACCTTTACAACCCCGTAACTGGCCAAATAATGCCCTGTAACACATTCAGTTGTCTTTATGATTAGATTATGACACCATTTCCACCCCAGATGTCATCTGACCTATTTCACTGTCTGTAGTTTTCCAGAACACCAAAGAGTCACATGAACTCTGCAGTGTTGGAGCAGGAACTTGTGACTGGTTGCGTCAGTAGCTCCTCCTCCTCTCACCATTTTAATGTGAGACTAGACGCTCAAAAGGACTGCCTTCTCTGTCACCTAGAAATCCCCCAGAGCATTCAGTAGAGCTAGTGTGGTGTAGTGGTTAAGAGCAGTAGACTTGTAATCTGGGGAACTGGGTTCGCGTCTCCGCTCCTCCACATGCATTTGCTGGGTGACCTTGGGCTAGTCACACTTCTTTGTTTTTTGGTTTTTTTCAAAAAAAATGGTGTTTCCAAATAAAAAAACAACAAATAAAACAACAAATAAAAACAATCAATCAACATATAAAACAACCTAATACAACAAACAATACTAATGACAATAAAATAAAAAATAAAACTTATACATACCTTAGTCGCACTTCTTTGAAGTCTCTCAGCCCCACTCACCTCACAGAGTGTTTGTTGTGGGGGAGGGAGAAAAAGGAGAATGTTAGCTGCTTCAGGTAGTGAAAAGTGGGATATCAAATCCAAACTCTTCTTCTTCTTCTTCTTCTTCTTCTTCTTCTTTGGACTTCAAAAGGTCTCCAAGGGTGGACCATCTCAATAAGTCCTCCATCCCTACGGAGGCGGGGGGAGTATCGCCACAATAAATGTTCTGACTATGACAAGGAGGTCATTGCAACTCTCTCCTCACTCCAGACCCCACCTCATGCAAAGAACAATCAATATATCTGTCTCTGTGCATTGTGCCAACAATAAATTGAGACATCTCCACAGTTGTAATGGGGACCATGAAGTCTCAATGTGGTCCATTTAAGACAGCCACAGGAAGTCTACTGAAGTCCCACAGAAAAAATGGCCCTGAAGTTCTCCAACACCACCGTTGAGACTAGCTCCACCAGCTTGGGTAGGGAGAACGCTGGACAGTAAGGATCACGGGCAGCACCCCTTTTCTATGTGTGGTCCAACACCAGATGCAGGTCCTCAAGGGAGCAAGGGAGTCTCCTTGTGAGGGAGATATCATCCTTGTTGGCTGCTACAGTGACGCCTCACTCACCGCCCCAACTGTCCAGACTGTTTTGATGCTGTGCTAAGTTCCGAGGTGGACACAGCTGAGTCAGATTAATGCCTCCCAGCTCATTTATCCAGATCTCAGTAATACAAATCAGTCAGCCCCATCATCCATGATCAAGCTGTGAATGGTACAGATCTCACTATGGACAGATCTGGCATTAAACAATTGCTCTACCAAACCAGAGAGTAAAATGGCAGACCAACCTAGATCAAGAAGGATGGAGGAAGGACTGGAAGTGGGGATCACCTCAAAAATCTTTTCCCTCTTCTCTTTACCTGGCCAGCTCAATCCCCTACCATATCTTCCCCCTACCCATACTTACCATCATAGCAGACCCCTAATTCTATTCTCCATAAGCATTTCCCAAGACTTATGCTGAAACACTCCACACACACCCAGTCACTTATTCTCCTGCTCCTCATTCACCTGCAAACTCAATCTCCACTCACACCCCACTGCAACGACTCAGTCCAGACAATCCAATGTAGAGCCCAACAAAATCCAGCCTCAGGTCATTTCAAGAAAGTACAATATATGTAGCCTTTGTAACAGATGTGAATACATTAGATCAGGTGTCAGCAACCTTTTTCAGCTGTGGGCCAGTCCACTGTCCCTCAGACCATGTGGTGGGCCGGATTATATTTTTTTTGGGGGGGGATGAATGAATTCCTATGCCCCACAAATAACCCAAAGATGCATTTTAAATAAAAGCACACATTCTACTCATGTAAAAACACGCTGATTCCCGGACCGTCCATGAGTCGGATTGAGAAGGCAATTGGGCTGCATCCGGCCCACGGGCCTTAGTTTGCCTACCCCTGCACTAGATTTACTCCATATTTTAATACCCTCAATCCTTTCAAGGGTCCTGGCTAGAACTTGACCATGAGCACTGGACTTTACCGGCATTTTATTTCTGTGCCTCAGCCACTTCCCCTACAATCTACCAGTATATCCCGTATCAGATGTCTGCAGTGGGTGGGAGTCTTTATATTTCACTGGGACATTTTCTGTCAACCTGGTTGTATATTAAAAGTTCAATCTGGCATATGGAAAGTGTCTAGGCCACATTAAAACTGCATATTGTTGATTCAAACGGCATGCATGTTATTTAGACAATTCATTGAGTTTTGTTTTGACTTAGGAGTAACATAAACAGCCGTCTGTGCTCACAGATTTCCTTGATGTCATTTCCAATGCATGCATTATATGATTTTTTCCCTATGAGACAGCAGTTAGGCTTCATCAAGGGAATACCCTGGGGAGAAGGTGGCATATATCTAATGACAGCATTTTCCCAGTTGTTTGACTCCTCTGGAATCTAGCAATGTCACCAGGTTTCTCACTGATGATGAGCTGTGCCATTAGTATTCTCCCTGTGTCCCCAGCCAGAAGGCAGGATAGATACCTATTCTAAATTAACACAAGACAAGTGCATTGGTGATGAAAGAGAAGGGACAGCATTGCTATCACGCAAAAGAGCTAGACATCTGAAAAATCTGGTGAGGGATTTCACTGATGGTCTGTTCCTTGTCCCCAGGCTCCGACGTGAATGGACCCAGAGACTGGAAGGTCGCTTAAAGATGCTTCAGAAGACCAGCGAAAAGCCAAAACTTCAGAGTAGTCTATTGCCAATAGAAGCTTTTCAGCAGATTCATAAAACAGTAGCCTAACGCTATCGCTGAAACGTAGGAGGGTATATTTTGCTAGCCCCACCGATTGGGCCTGATTTTGATCTTGCATAAATCTGGGCAGCAACTCCAATGACATCTATGCTGTAAATGAGCTGGTAAAGAGATCTGGTGGAGGTCAGATAACAGCGAAATAACTTACATTAGCTGTTAAAACATTATGATCTATTTCAACTGTATCATTAGGTCGGTGTGTATGGAATTATATTAATTGCTTCTTGCATTTATAAGGCGGCAAGCACTACATGGATGAAAGCTGTTATTTATCTAGTACAAAATAGTGAGGTTGACAATGAGCATGTCACTTGAGCCTAAAATCCTAACCCCATTTACCCGGGAATAAGCCCTGTGGAAATTAATGGAACTTACTTCTAAGTAGGCATGTATAGGACTCCACTGTAATATAGTTCTTTGACATTTTTTCAAATGTTTGGAATTGTTAAGGTTGAAGCAAGTTTAGTTTTTGAGAAAAATCAACACCTTCTTGCAGGTCTGTATTGGAAATGATAAAATATCCCCCAGAATTGCATTTCCCCCCACAAGGTGGACTCCCAAACCCTAGCTGAATCACAGTGAGAGAGAAAAGTTTATTAAGCAACCTAATTTTCCCCTTTAGAATTTAAAACTCTGAGAGGGCCTTTTCGGTAGTGGCGCCCACCCTGTGGAACACCCTTCCATCAGATGTCAAGGAAATAAGCAGCTATCCTATTTTTAAGAGACATCCCTGTTTAGGGATGTTTTTAATATCTAACGCTGTATTGTTTTAACATTCGTTTGGGAGCCGCCCAGAGTGGCTGGGGAAGCTCAGCCAGATGGGCGGGATACAAATAAATTTTTATTATTATTATTATTATTATTATTATTATTATTATGCATTCTGCTATCTGCTGGTTATCTAGAAGTGTGAAAGCTTTTGTATCCTTAGCTTGATAGGATGGTGGTTAGAGGTATATTATCAGTATCACAGCCACAACAAACAACCCTCTTGAAAACTAGTTTAGGCTACAATTCTTCCCTCACTTACCTAGTATAAAGGGCCCATTGGATCAATCAAATTTGCTTCTGAGTAAATATGGTTAGGATTGTGCTGTATGTAGTAGGGGCTGGGAGCAAGCCTTGCTGAATACAGTGGGGCATACCTTTGAGTAAATAGGTTTATGATTGTGCTGTTACTCTGAATTCACACAAAACCTGTTTTTGCCTCCCACTCCTACGTTAAAACTAAAAGGCATTTGAGAATGAGAAAATACAATGAAAACACTTTGTAAACAGAGCTAACTACTGGAGCGGGACAGCAGGGGACTTACTATATTTTTTAATATTTAAAAATAACTACTTTTGCCGCTTACTGAATTCTTCAAGGAGATGAGGAAGTCAGCATAAATATATTTTAAGGGCTCTTTAAAAAAAAAACCAAGGGAAGGGAAGAAGAGTTGTGGATTGGTTTCCTTGCAATGGCCTGGTTCACACAACACAGTTTTCCAAATTAAGGCTTACTGGGACCACAGGAATGTGTGGTGGAGTGCTGCAAAAGAGCTCACAACTTCTTACCCTTGGTGGAATCTACACACATATTAAAAACGCTGTGAAAATACCTTTTTGAAAACGTTTTGAAAAATACATTTGATTCGCATAGCTCACTGTCGCCATCTAGTGTCACACTTGTATATTGCATTTTACAACACATTTAAAACATTTTATTTGCAGCTGTATAGCTGAGTCCTCTGTCTTTTTTACCGCTACACCGCACTGAGCTAAGCCACGTTGTGTCATCCAAATCCAGACTTGTACCACTAACTATGAACTATGGCCAAGGGTTACTCTTAACAACAAGTTCCAGTTCATACTACATGCAAACCAAGCCTTGACCTAGCCTAGCACAGTGCCAAAGCTAAAAGGGTTAGGGTGGAATCAAGTAGCTACAAGCTCCCAGGCATAGCCAGGATTCGGCCATTGGAAACAGTGTCTGGGCGGAAATCACTGAAATGTCAGGGAAAATCTGGACATATTGCAACCCATGTCAGAAGTGTAGATTTTGGCGGTTTTCCTTAAAATAGCTCAAAAGCTTCTTCTTTTTGAGATTTTGCAAAAACAGCTCAACAGATTTGGTCAAAAGTAGAAAAAAGGGTGAACAACTCCCCCCCCCCCAGAAAAGCTCAATAGTACTGCTCTACTTGATGCCAGAGTGATGCTCACAATTCACAGTGAAAGAATGTTGAGCATAAAGGGTTGTAGCCCTGCAGATACTGTTGGACTTCAACTCCCATCATCCTTTACCATTGGTTGTGCTAGCTGGGGCTGGTGAGAGTTGTAGTTCAACAACATCTGGAAGGCCAAGGTTCCCCCATTATATTGGATCTGTGAGGGAAGCAGGAGATCTGCTTGTCTGGGAGTTGTGGAAGATAAGAGACAGAGTGACTGGTGACTGGTCAAAGCACTTGTAACAGCAGCACCAGGGCCATTATGGAAGTGAAGCACTTCTAGATTATGGCAACTCAAGGCACAGGCAAAAAGTTGTGTCGGAAAACAGGCAGAGAGTCAAGTTAGGTCAGCAGTTCACAGAAAGTTGGAGCCAGGTCAAGGAAGGCATAGATGGGAACTCAGGAGAATGGTGGGCATTGGGAAAGGGAGTGAGAAGAGAGAGAAAGAAAGTACAGTGGTGCCCCGCTAGACGAAAATAATTCGTTCTGCGAATATTTTCGTCTAGCGGTTTTTTCGTCTAGCGAAGTGGCAATGTAAACCGCGGTTTTTCGCTAGACGGGAAAAAAACGAAAATATTTGTCTTGCGAGGCAGCCCCATAGAGTTTTTCGTCTTGCGAGGCAGCCTTCCACTAGACGAATGCCTCGTCTGGTGAGTTTTTCGTCTAGCGATGCATTCGTCTGGCGGGGCACCACTGTAGATGTTTGGTTGTTAGAAAAATCTGCTCAGAGTGGAGAGAGGAAAGGTGGTGTCGGAGGGGGGTGTATTCAGTTTAAAAACATTTTTAAACTGCTAATATGAAAAACTCGTAAGTGGTATAAACAATAGAAACCATGTTGGTGCTGTGGTCTAAACCGCCGAGCCTCTTGGGCTTGCTGATTGTAAGGTTGGCAGTTCGAATCCCTGCGACAGGGCGAGCTCCCGTTGCTCTGTCCCAGCTCCTGACAACCTAGCAGTTTGAAAGCACACCAGTGCAAGTAGATAAATAGGTACTCTTGTGGCAGAAAGGTAAACTTCATTTCTGTGTGCTCTGATGGTCTTCTGTGCACCAGGAGCGGTTTAGTCATGCTGGCCACATGACCTGGAAAAGCTGTCTGTGGACAAACACCGGCTCCCTTGCCTGAAAGCAGAGATGAGCGCCATAATCCCATAGTCAACTTTGACTGGACTTAACTGCCCAGGGGTCCTTTAACTTTTACCTTTACCTATGGTCAGAGAAATCCTTGGGGTAAGGATACATTTTTACCAAATGTAAAGCCCCGTTTTGTATGGGGGGGGGGTTGTGTGGAGAGAGCTCTTCCTTCGAATTCCTGGGAGTTTACCTTAGTGAAGACCTCACTTGGAAAAACAATATAACTCAGGTGGTTGGGAAAGCCCAACAGAGACTCCATTTTCTCAGGGTCTTGCAAAAGAACGACGTTATACAACAACCAATGACTTCCTTCTAACGGTCCACAATAGGAAGTGTCCTCTCATATTGTATCAAAATGTGGTACGTTGGCTTGACAGCCACGGAAAGAAAGTCTTACAGAGGGTGGTGAACACAGCACATGATATCATGGGCTGTCCCCTGAGCCTGCTAGATGACATCGCAAGGGATCATTGCCTTAGGAGAGTGAGAAAATTCTCACGCCGGCCAGCACCTCTTTAATCTTCTACTCTCAGGCAGGAGATATAGAAGTATAATCAGGCTAAAAACCAGGCCAACAGGCTAAAAAAACAGTTTCTATCCGTGGGCGTTAGGCTGCTGAACAGAATATATATAGTGCAACTGATTTTGGGGTTGGGTGTTGTGCGACAAGCACACAGAGTGCAATGAGATTGAGTGTTTGGCGGGGGGAGGATCGGTTAATTTCATTGTACACAGGTTGTACATTGACAATAAAGGTATGATGATGATGATGATGTCTGAAGCCACCAGGGCTTGCCCACCCATGAGGGGCAGCAGATCCTGATGTAAATCTTTTACTCCAATCTTGCTCCTGATGTAGATCTTCACTCACCCATTCTTCCCTGCTGGTGAGGGGGAAGCCATTTGCCTATGGTGTGGAACAGATTATAATTAAAGCCAAGAATGCCTGTGTAATTGAGCAGGGAAAATTTTAGCGTGGCACATTTACACAAAGCTATGCGGAATGTTATTTTCAGTCAAGCCTCTTGATGAGAGATAAGATTTTGAAGGACTTTTTTTCTTCTTCTGGGCAACTCATTTTGAAATATTCAATATAGTATGATAAAGAACTTATGCATGCTTACATGTGTCTGTCTCCTGCTTAAGTAAAAGGTTAAGTTTGCTTCTTCTTCTTTTTTAATACAGAACCCAGCGCATCCTCCTTACTAATAGTTATGGATGACATTAAGGCACTGACATTTTTTAAATGGGACACTTAGTCAATAGGATCAATAGAAACAGAAAGCTTTTTGTCAGACATTATCATCAGATAAGCCTTGATGGGAAGAGTCATTCTATGTTTGACAAACTCAGGTACTCTCAAGTTAAGCAGTGTGAAGGCATGGGGAGATTTGGAAAGCAACAAGTGACAGAATGACAAGAGGAGAGGAGAGGGAGGAGAGGAGAGAGGAGAGGAGAGAGGAGAGGAGAGAAAGGAAAGGAAAAGGAAAGGAAAGGAAAGGAAAAGGAAAGGAAAGGAAAGGAAAGGAAAAGGAAAGGAAAGGAAAGGAAATTTTGTGGGAATGTTAAGGAATGTGGGGGAGGATATATTGTTTAAGATATCCTGTCCCCAACTTGTGTTTACAAGTTCTATAATATCTGCAGAGTTAACATTCCCTTTTTAGCACACACACACAGCGGATAGCTGTCACAGACTCGCTAGAGTCATTAGAAATATTATCCTGGTGTCTTCTCCCTTTTAATCCCTCTTTTAATAAGACACTACACAGTCTTCAGTAAAGTATAAAACGTTTACTCACAAGAAATCATCTGTTCACACAAAGGATCCCAGAGGCAGACTTAAAAGTTACTAAACAGTATACATGTGGTGACTATCTCCTTATGGGAGAAAGTCCCCCTTTTCTTCTCTGGCCTAGAGCCAAGGGTGCATCTTAGTAATGCTGCTGTTAAGATGGCAATGAGAGAGAGAAGACTGAAGAGACAAAATGGAGGCCCGGCCTATGGTTCTGCAAGGAGAGGCCGCACCATCTCAAGTTACATACAGGGAGTTTTGTCTCAACAGTCCAGGAAGGCAGGGAAGTTCCGGCTGGAGGACTGAGACACCCCTTATGTCTACTCTAGCAAATGTTGTGTTTGACTGCTCTGTCCTTTTTACATCCCACAATTTCACTATCATGGATTCATCCAAGGAGCTTACTCTGAAGTTAGGAATCCGCTGGCGATTTCTCAACATTCTAATTTGACAACAGTTTGTGCTCAAAGTAAATCAATGTGCAGATGTGCCTAGAGTCACAGAATGGGAGGAGCCAAAAAAAGAGCATTAGCTTACAAGAGAAGCCCCATCTCCTTACTATTATTTCCCACCCCACCGATCAGGAATATCCCCCCCCCCTTCCTGCATGATCATCATTCCACTGATGATAGTGGGGAAATATTTGGTCAGTCATAGCATTGTTTTAACTTGCCTGACAGTGGTGGCAGGACTTATTTCACCACTTTTTCACCCAAGTTACTGCGCTATGAATGAACCAGCCTACTACAAGTGAATCAGATTTAGTGGGTGGTTCCCTAGACCGGATGGGTGGGAGATCGGCTGCTCTTAATTGGGTGGCACTTCCTCTGAGGACGCAAGTTCGTAGCTTGGGGTACTCCTGGATCCTTTGCTGTCGCTCGAGGCTCAGGTGGCTTCAGTGGCAGGAGTGCCATTCATCAGCTTCAGCTGTGGGCCAAGTTATGCCCCTATTTGGACAGGGATAGCCTGTCAAGGTTAGATTACTGCAATGCATCATACGTAGGGCTGCCCTCTGAAGACGGTTCGGAACTTCAGCTAGTGCAGAATTCAGCAGCCAGGTTGCTCACCAGAGGAAGACGGTTTGAGCATATTACACCCAATCTTGGTCTGACTGCCCTGGCTACCAATTAGTTTCCAGGCCCATTTAAAGCGCTGGTTTTGACCTGTAAACCCTTAAGTGGCTCAGGACTGCAATACTTCAAGGACTGCCTCTTTCCATATGAACTTACCCAGACCTGAGATCATCTCTGAGGCCCTCCTTCATGTGCCTCCTCGAGAGGTCCGGAGGGTGACAACATGAAAAAGGGCCTTCTCTGCAGTGGCTCCCCATCTGTGGAATGCTCTCCCCAGGGATGTTTGCCTGGCGCCTTCATTATACACCTTTAGGCTCCAGGCAAAAATGTTCCTTTTAACCGGGCCTTTGGTTGATTTGATTGACATCCTATGCCCTTTAAATGGGGTTTTTTTGAGGGGGAGTTATTGGGTTGTTGTCACTTTTATTTTCAATATGTATTTTGTAGACAGCATCTTAAAAAGCAAGACATCACCTTGCCGACAAAGGTCCGTATAGTTAAAGCTATGGTTTTCCCCAGTAGTAATGTACGGAAGTGAGAGCTGGACCATAAAGAAGGGCTGATCGCCGTAGAATTGATGCTTTTGAATTATGGTGCTGGAAGAGACTCTTGAGAGTCCCATGGACTGCAAGAAGATCAAACCTATCCATTCTCAAAGAAATCAGCCCTGAGTGCTCACTAGAAGGACAGATCCTGAAGTGAGGCTCCAGTACTTTGGCCACCTCATGAGAAGAGAAGACTCCTAGAAAAGACCCTGATGTTGGGAAAGATGGGGGGCACAAGGAGAAGGGGACGACAGAGGATGAGATGGTTGGACAGTGTTCTCGAAGCTACTAACATGAGTTTGGCCAAACTGCGGGAGACAGTGGAGGACAGGGGTGCCTGGCGTGCTCTGGTTCATGGGGTCACGAAGAGTCGGACACGACTGAACGACTGAACAACAACAACAACAACATTTTTGTGGTTTTATATTTTGATTTTATTCTGTGAACCACCTGGGTGTATATAAGGAAGAAGAAGAAGAAGAAGAAGACGAAGAAGAAGAAGAAGAAGAGAAGAGAAGAAGAAGAAGAAGAAGAAGAAGAATTGTTTATACACACACTTACCGTACTTTTCAAGGCAGAGGTATAACATCCATATTGATACAGCAGGTGGCACAGTGGCTTGCTGCCCATTTGCCTGTAGCATAGATAATTTTATTGATTAACACTGCTTAATTTTATTGACAGGGGCTTTTCATAGCTAACTATGTAGGTGAGTAATCACCTGTGTCTATTTCAATGGTTTTAAACGGGACAATTTCATATTTAAACTAAACTGTAGAGGCTTCTTGCCACCTTTGTATTAAGTGAGGATCACCAAGAAAGCTCACGTACCATGATGAATACAGACCACGGATTGCAGATGGAGCTGGAACCCCCCCAGAGTAATCGCTAGTCAACAGGTCCCCCAAGAGCTGGCTTTACCATTTAGATTTCAGAGCTGGCTGACAGATATGAAAATTACTTATGCTGTAAACAGACAACCTACTGTTAAGAACACTGAGAGTCTCACGAGTGTTATTTATCTTGCAACTACAAAGAATACGTTCCATTATTAATCAAGTTCTTGATACATTCATTACAGACAGCTGTATGCCTGTAACTAGTGTGAAGGCCTAAATGGCACTCATTTCTAATCAAAAGGCAGCTCCAGAGATTTCTGAAGGGCATGCTTATTAGACATGATGCCTCTCTCCTCCAGTACATAAACAGCTCTCCATTTCATAATTTACACTGAATTCTGAATGAGTGGCCACTACCTCAACACAACCCAGTTTAGCATGTTGGGGAATGTCTCTCAGACCCTCCAAGTGTCCCTAGTTTCCGGGGACAGTCCTAGATTTACAGAAGCCATCCCAGTTTCTGATTTGATCCCGGAATGTCCCGCTTTTCCCCTTAGGGCGTACCTATTTTCATCAGAGAAATCTTGGAGGAGATGAGGTTATGCGCCCCCCAGCCAAGGAGATATGTAACTATACAAACTTTAGAAGACATCTGAAGGCAGCCCTGTATTGGGAATTTTTTTTAAAACATGTTTAATGTTTATAGTTAAAGCTATGGTTTTCCCAGTAGTGATGTATGGAAGTGAGAGCTAGACCATAAAGAAGGCTGATCGCCGAAGAATTGATGCTTTTGAATTATGGTGCTGGAGGAGACTCTTGAGAGTCCCATGGACTGCAAGAAGATCAAACTTATCCATTCTGAAGGAAATCAGCCCTGGGTGCTCACTGGAAAGACGGATCCTAAAGCTGAGGCTCCAATACTTTGGCCACCTCATGAGAAGAGAAGACTCCCTGGAAAAAAGCCTTGTGTTGGGAAAGATGGAGGGCACAAGGAGAAGGGGATGACAGAGGACGAGATGCTTGGACAGTGTTCTTGAAGCTACCAACATGAGTCTGACCAAACTGCTGGAGGCAGGGGAAGACAGGAGTGCCTGGCATGCTCTGGTCCATGGGGTCACGAAGAGTCGGACATGACTAAATGACTAAACAACAACAAATTTGTTGGAAGCTGCCCAGAGTGGCTGGAGCCACCCAGTCAGATGGGCGGGGTATAAATAATAAAATTCTTATGATTATTACCATTATGGAATAGGACACCCCTATTTTCATCAGAGAAATGTTGGAGGGTATGGTCTCTGCTTCTTACAGGAGCTGATGGACAGTGCAGACAATACTGAGCTAGATTGAGCAATGGCTCTGACTCAGTGTAAGGCAGCTTCCCCTGTTCATAGGTTCTGTGCAATTTAAAACATATTCATCCCCGCTTCCTGTTTGACAAACACGGCCTCTAGTGATGCAACACTTCCAGAGCCATTCCTTTATTTTGTCGCATCCCCACAGTGCGGCACAACCGCGACTCTTGTGAATGGGAGCAGGGAAAGGCTGGCAAGGGCACGAGCCGTCTCTGTGTGCAGGCATTGGGATCCTTCCACCCGACCCTGTGCGCTGCGTCAGCGCTGTGGCACCTAAATGGGCCATTAAAGCAGCCGTCTGTAATAATGTGATTAACCACAGCTACAATAAGCATACAAGGCAGCTTAAATGATCTCAGCCACCACAGTTGTCATCTATTCTCTCAAATAAACAGCTAATAACGTGGAACTAAGTCACTTCAGGTTCCATTTATGCTATAGACAGCTGCACTTGTGACAGATATTCAGCATTTTCCAGACTAATGAACCATTAGGGCACGTATTTTTTGGGGGGGGGGAGGGGAGTTGACAGTCGATTGGAACGTTCTTCAGAAAGGGTTTGAGGGTGTAACCAACATGCTTGGAAAGTTTAATGCTTTGACCATAAATTTTAAATCATAGATTTTCAAGATTTCTATCCTGGCCCAAGTATGACCCAATCTATAAGAAAGCCGTTAATTTCCTTAAAGTGTGTCAACAATGTGTTTATTTATTTCCTAAAAGTTATATACCGTATATACTTGAGTATAAGCCTAGTTTTTCAGCACACTTTTTGTGCTTTAAAAGCTGCCCTCGGCTTATACTCAAGTCAACCATTCCTTAAGAAGTGTATAAGAACAGTGGTTCTTTACTCTCCCCAGGCAGCTTGTTCCATTCCTGAACTGCTCACATAAATGCAAACTTTAGACCCCAGAAGGCAGAAAGCCTATCAGTTAAGGAAGAAGTATTAAAACCCCACAGGTGCTCACTTTCCCTGGCTCCTGCTTAAACAGGACAGGATCCCAGCCTTCTCTGTAAACACAAGGGAACATTGCACTGTGAGTTAAACCACAGAGCCCTAGGGCTTGCTGATCAGAAGAATGGCGGTTCGAAACCCTGCGACGGGGTGAGCTCCACAGCAGCAAAGGAGGAAGAGGAAGGAGCAGCCCAAAGGGCTGCTTTGGGCTGCGTTCCTCCTCTACCACAGTGGCAAAGGTGAACCGGCTATACTTGAGTCAATAAGCTTTCCCACATTTTTGTAGGGAAATTAGGTGCCTCGGCTTATATTTGGGTCGACTTATACTCAAGTATATAGGTACCATTTGATTGTTTTCCAAAAAAAAAAATCCACCTCAAGGCATTTAGGAAAAATATATCCTTAAAAACCATTTTCAGAACTAATAATAACATTTCCAGTGTTTTATTCAGTCCTGGTTCTGGGGGAAAGAATGGCAGGATACAAAGATATAATAATAATTCCAAAATTCAGCCACCTCTCTATTTATCTATTAGTTCTGTGGTCATAATCCTTGTATTCTCATGCTCTTAACACTTGTGAAACATCTTCATCACGGACATTAAATTCTTCTTGTTTCATCAACTGAACTCCCCAAAAAGAAAAAAAAAACATCTCCAAACAATGCAATAATGTTTTCTACTGCATTAACTGTCCAGAATAGGTTTGTTTTGCACCAGAGAGAAACAGTGGGGGCCGTTCGATGATGTGAAATCTGTTCCCGATGAAAATGACACGATACATTGTACAGGACAAGAGTCTTCAACTTTTCTGCAACGGGGTTAACCCTAACCTTCCATGTGAGACCACTTCTGGTCATACCCATTTTGTGATACACACTCAAAATATACACCCCATAAGTTGTCTTTTATTTGCATCCTGCTTCTTCCCTGGCAGCAGAAAGTTGAGAGAAGCAGAAATAAATAGGAAAAGAAGATGTTGGCAGCAGTGCTGTGGCAACAGCCCACCAGCTGAAGACCAATTATATGACAGATGTTCAGGCAACATTTTTTTCCACTGAAATCTACTCTTCAAAGGAGCTCTCGTTGTAACCTGCAACAACTCTTTCAGGTGTTCAAGAAACAGTTTAAGATCTAGCCCAATATTTTTTTTTAATGAAGACATTGGGAAGAGATGGGAAAGCAAGCACAATTTGCCCTTTTCAAAATCTTTTGTTGTGGGAATATGTTTTTTAGGTACCTTTGTACCTGGTTATTTGTGTTTGTTTGTATTTATTTGGTGATATCCTTCCGCTCTGGAAGGAATCATAAAAAGGGGATCCGACGGGCAGTTTACTCCGTGGGTCCCTCCTCGGGGGAAAAAGGCTCCAATTTAAATGTAGTAACGGTTGTTAGTCTTCTTCCCGCCAAATGTTAGCACGGTAACAGTGCTGTGATTGGTTATTATGTGTGTGTCATCACTTTACTGTTCAATAAATAGCTGCCGCTCCCTGTTTGTGGTGTGGAGGAAGCCGAGAAAAGCAGAGGAGAAAGCGTGGAGAAGGTGTGAAGGGCGAGGCAAGCAGAGATAGAACTAGGTAGCGTGGCAAGCCCAGAGAGAATAGACCACCCACGCGGGTAGCGGTAGGCTCCTTCACCAGACGGCCCAGTCTCCGTTGTTTTATTTAACTTCGTTTTTTACTTTAAAAACCTTTTATTTGGCTACTTGGTTGTTGGCCATAGTTTAGTTAGCTCTTTTTCTCCGGAGTCTTTTCCGGAACCTTTCGTAAGTTTCGGTCGCTAGCAGAGAACTTCGAGGCAACATTCCACGAACTCACAACTCAAAGACCTTCATACAGCAGCCGGCGGACCCCTTTTTTCACGGCGCGGTGGGAGCGGGACTCAGGATTACCGGCCGTCCTATCCGCAGGCTGCCCAGCTGGTGCCACCGTGTAAGGCTACACGTGAGGCATCGGCAAAAAACCACATTTTGTACCTAGTGACAGAGCTCCTTTTTAAACATCTAGAATGTTAAGAGCAGTTTAAGGGTTCTGGGAATGATAATCGAAAACAACCCGATAGTCAGCCCACCCCTTTGGGATCCCACCGATAGTTAGCATACGTTGTTTTAACGGGACCTTTGTTACAGGACACCAGTGTTTTAAAAGGCAGTAAGATATACAACCTCCACGTGGCAGCGTTATGCACAACTGTTTGCGAACCAGAGCAGCGCACGGAAACACCGTTTACCTTCCTGTGGAGCAGTACCTATTTATCTACTAGCACTTTGACGTGCTTTCAAACTGCTAGGTTGGCAGGAGCTGGGACAGAGCAACAGGAGCTCACCCCGTCATGGGGATTCGAACCTCTGACCTTCTGATCAGCAAGCCCTAGACTCTGTGGTTTAGACCACAGCGCCACCTGTGTCCCTCCAACAATACTCCGATGAAATTAGGGATGTCCCTTTATTTGTAATGTTTGTGTTGTTGTTGTTGTTGTTGTTGTTGTTGTTGTTGTTTGAAAATTTAATAAATCCTTTAAAAAAACCATAATGATAATTCTACTATTTAAACCTCACACATCTTACTGGGTTGCCCCACTCACTCTGGGCAGCTTCCAACAAGGATGAAAACATAATAAAACATTAAACACTGGGGGAAAAAATCTCTCCCATACAGGATCGCCTTCAGACAGCTTGGGGGTCGGATAACTCCATATCCTCCAACATTTCTCCAATGGAATAGGGACGTCCTAAGGGGAATGGGATATTCCAGGATCAGGTCAGAAACCGGGATGGCTTCTCTAAATTAGGGACATGCCTGGATAATATGGACACTTGGAGGGTGTGCACTAAGGCATATTTGATTGGGTCCAGGGTCATTTTTCTCCAGAAACAAGTGCAGCAGGTCCCATCAAAAGTGTTCCCAACCAGAGTTTCTGTCTGAACATTCAGGAGCAAAGCTGGGTCCAGGAGCGGTCCCACGCTGCATTATCGAAGAGGAGAGAAACCCGATCCAGAACAGCTTACTCCCTATCACGGGGTCATTTCCTGACCAAAAGCACTTCTGCCTTGTCCGGATTAGATTTCACTTTGTTCGCCTACATCCTGCCCATCAATGACTCCAGACAACAGTTCAATACTTCCACAGCCTTCCCGGTCGGAGATTTGCTGTACGCGAGATGAACCAAGGACAAGCAGGGCTACAGGAAACACGGCCCACCCCTTTTGAAACTGAATCTCCCTTGCGTTTTCGTGAGTGCTAATTTAGGGGTGGGGGAAATTATATGGTTTAACTTGGGATGACGACTCTCCAGCAATGATCCCTCCCCAAAGGCCTGAGACCGGACAAAAATCTTTACTAGATCCCTAAAAATAAGTTTACGACACACCGTACAGCTGTAGGGCTGTTCAGCTACAAGTGACAGACTCAGCAAGGCAAATACAGCCAACGGTAAAATATGTGAGGTGCTTTCACTGAAATAGATTTTCTGAAGGGCACACCAAGGAGCACATTCAGACAGCTTTTAGAAAAGAGGATGCCTTCTTTTGTGCAGCTAGAATGCCGTAATTTCCCCATTAGCACCTCAAAACAGCACACCATGAAATAGGAAAGGGTCATTACCCTGTGGAAGAGCATCTACCTTGCATGGGAAAGCCCCTGGCATCGCTAGACAAGATTGAAAATGTGCCTGGTCTGAAGGTAGATGGGAAGTTAGCCCATCTAGGACAGTGTTTTTCAACCTTTTTGGGCAAAGGTACACTTGTTTCATGAAAAAAATCATGAGGCACACCACCATTAGAAAATGTTAAAAAAAAATTAACTCTGTGCCTATATTGACTATATATAAAGTAATTTTTCAATTTTTCCCACGGCACACCAGGCAACATCTCGCGGCACACTAGTGTGCCGCGGAACAGTGGTTGAAAAACACTGATCTAGGAGAAGGATATCTCTGATCCTAAATCTTTGCTGCCTTGTGGGATATCTTTGGGAGAGGAAGAAGCTAAGGAGTAACCCAAGAAGAAGCAGAAGAAGAAGAGTTTGGATTTGATATCCCGCTTTATCACTACCCGAAGGAGTCTCAAAGCGGCTAACATTCTCCTTTTTCCCCTTCCGCCCCCACAACAACACTCTGTGAGGTGAGTGGGGCTGAGGGACCTCAAAGAAGTGTGACTAGCCCAAGGTCACCCAGCAGCTGCATGTGGAGGAGCGGAGACGCAAACCCGGTTCACCAGATTACGAGTCTACCGCTCTTAACCACTGCACCACACCCAACACAAATCTGGAGTGGAGGTCCCTAAGACAGTTGGATTGCCTCTTGCACACCTCCTTCTGGCAGCTCCTGCAGCCAAGTTGGTACCAAACGCATTGCTCTTCTTCCTTTGGACCACATCAGCGAGGCCAAGAGCAGAGTTTGTCATCTTGGCAGCCCAGGGCCTCCATACATACTGCCCAGGCTTGCGTCCCTGGGTGCTGCTTGAGTGCTGCTGCTGGCACAGCAGTTTGGCTTCACCCCCAGGACCCACACGATGTTGTCTCTCGAGACAGACAGAGGCCGACAAAATACTAATAATTTAAATCTGTGTCGCGATTCAAGACTCTTGAGTACAGAGCACATATGATCCTGGGTGACTCATCCAGTCTCCTGCACCTCTTGATATTTGAGCCGTGCATCCCTTGGCAATTACTACCTGATTTTCACCGCTTACACCATATCATGTTACAGGCAAGGGGGATACCACAGTGGTAACCTCCGTTACAAACTTAATTTGTTCCAGAGGTCTGTTCTTAAGCCGAAACCGTTCGTAACATGAGGCGCACTTTCGCTATTGGCCCTCCCGCTGCTACCACGCTGCCGGCGCATGACTTCTACTCGCATCCCAGGGCGCATCTACTTCTGGGTTAGCATCCCAGGGCGCATCTACTTCTGGGTTAGCGGAGCTCGTAACCTGAAACGTTAGCAAGGAGGATGGTACGTAACACGAGGTTCCACTGTATTGCATTGGATTTTATGCTCAGTGACCTGATGTCATAGGGCAAAACTCTTTCAAAGAAAAGAAAAACGCATTGCACAGAAATGTTATGTACTAACAGAAATGCACTAAAAGTTTGAATTAAGAAGGTGAGGGGTGGGATAGGTTGACTCAAGCTCGGTTTGACCCCTCACCAGCACACACAGGAATCAACTATATTGCTGGTTGGATCAGAAAATACCCACCTTGAAATTATTGGCTTGTCCAGGAAATATAAGATTACGAACAACAAAGAATGGTCCTGATGAAATGCATTTCGTTACAAATGCAATGAATGCAGTTCTTTTTCTTTTCCTCATTTGAGGACAGAAATAGCTTTCCCTAGCTGCTGCTCATGAATTTGTTTTGAAAGTGATCCCAGTACTAATTGTGATGTATTGTAGCTCCAGACTGCCATTCCATCTCTTAAGTACACCTCCACTCTCTCTTTTCATTCCTCACAAATGCCTTTCCCTTCTTCTGCTAAAAAAAAAATAGTATTGAATTCTGTTTTGTTATTCACATGCACACACCATTCCCAACCCAAAGTGGAGAAGCTTTGGGCTTCCCCAGAGTATGTAATGGCTTTGTTTTCTATTTGGATGCATACAAGGGAATAGTTTCTTGGGTTGTATTGAACCAAGTCAAACTCAGAACAGATCTGTTGAAATAAATATCTTTAATTGCACTGATTACAACCCTAATGCAGCTTCTGAATACTCTAATACGCATTGGTTTTCTTGTGCATTATTAGGACAACTTAACCTAAAATTATGTTAAACTAGGTGGGTGAACTATTATTATTAGTAGTAGTATTATTATTATAAGGATGACATAACATATTTAAAATGATTGAACTCTCCACCTTACCAGGAACTGAAACTACCGGTATGTTATTTCATACTGAGTACGGGATAATTATGAAGTTGAGGCTATAAAAAAGGGGGGAGCCTTGTAATTTGAGGGAACAAAAGGATATTCTGGCAATGTAAGCAGTTTGTGTGTTGCCTTTTACTTCTGGAAGAATAAAACTTTGTGTTTGTATAAAGCATGTGTAGGGGATACCTTAAGAACTGGCTTCCCTTCTAAAATACCCCCTCCACAAAAAAGTGCATCTGCCAATTAGCTCCAAATCTATTAATTGTGCTGGCTGAATTTGCTGCTATGTGAAAATAGCAACAGTCTGAAAGCACCCTTGGTGCTAATTGTATACACCATTCAGTGAATGTAGCAGCCCATGTATGACTTATTTGTGTAAAATGATAGCATCCTCCCAATTGTTTTGTCCTAACAACAGTTTATACTCATAATCTGAGCCTCGCAGCATAATGTTACCCACAGTCATGCCCATGGCACTGGAATTACTTTCATGTATGTATGTTATTTACTTATGAAATCATGGGTTGTATTCAATATTATCCATACACAGAGTAGACCCACTGAAATTAATGGACATGACTAGCAGGATTATCCTAGCAGGATGTATCCCATGGGCATATTCTTACTGCTAAATTCAGGACTGCAAATCTTCATTTATCCAATCCAAAGCTACATTTCTTCTATGCATTCCCAGTTTTTCAATTTCACTAATTGTAAGCTTTGAAACATGCTGAGATGCTCAAGGCCACACCGAAGTAGCAAATTGTTTTATTGTTGTTGTTCAGTCATGTCTGCCTCTTCGTGACCCCATGGACCAGAGCACGCCAGGCACGCCTATCCTTCACTGCCTCCCGCAGTTTGGCCAAACTCATGTTAGTAGCTTCGAGAACACTGTCCAACCATCTCCTCCTCTGTCGTCCCCTTCTCCTTGTGCCATCCATCTTTCCCAACATCAGGGTCTTTTCTAGGGAGTCTTCTCTTCTCATGAGGTGGCCAAAGTACTGGAGCCTCAACTTCAGGATCTGTCCTTCTAGTGAGCACTCAGGGCTGATTTCTTTGAGAATGGATAGGTTTGATCTTCTTGCAGTCCATGGGACTCTCAAGAGTCTCCTGAAAGGGATGAGGGTGGTGCTGTGGTCTAAACCACAGAGCCTAGGGCTTGCCGATCAGAAGGTCGGCGGTTCGAATCCCCACGATGGGGTGAGCTCCTGTTGCTCAGTCCCTGCTCCTGCCCACCTAGCAGTTCGAAAGCACGTCAAAGTGCAAGTAGATAAATAGGTACCGCTCCGGCGGGAAGGTAAACGGCGTTTCCGTGCATGCTCTGGTTCGCCAGAAGTGGCTTAGTCATGCTGGCCACATGACCCAGAAGCTATACACCGGCTCCCTCCGCCAGTTAAAGCGAGATGAGTGCCGCAACCCCAGAGTGGACACGACTGGACCTAATGGTCAGAGGTCCCTTTGCCATTTATTACCCGAAAGGCTACCTAGTTCCCTACAAACCCTCATTATGAGCACAGGGGGCCCTGTTGGTTGTATCACCATCTTCATAAGTTTTTTGGGGGGTGGCCTGGGAGAGGGCTTTCTCTGTGCCAGCCCTAAATAGTGGAATAATAATAATAATAATAATAATAATAATAATAATAACAACAACAACAACAACAACAACAACAACAACAACAACACCCCAACTATCTGGCTGGGTTTCCCCAGCCACTCTGGGTGGCCCACAGCACTTATAAAAACACAGTAAAACATCAAACATTAAAATTTTCCCAATACATTCCCTCCTTACGATTTATAACTGGGAGAATAAAACCAGGTGTATGTTCAATCCCCTTCACAATACAGGTTTCAGCGAAGGCCTAACATTTGACACCTGAATTGTGTTTCAGGACCCACCCTATTCCTGTGACTGTGATCTTTTTAAACTGTTTTTAATTATGAATTTTAAATTGTTGTAACCTGCCCTGGCACCTGCAGGTAATGGGTGAGTAAGAAATGTGACTGTGATAACGACGACGATATCTGCATGGCATTATTCCCCAACCGCACATCTGAGGTGCCACATTCACAGGCAGAGATGAGAACAACAGTACTGAGCCATATGATGGACTATAAATATATATATAAAATTAATATGAAGAAGGAAGCCAAGTTCACTTTCAACTAATCACCAAACTTGAAACCATGGAGAAACCTGGTCTGAACAAAGACATTGGATTCTTATCTCATTATACATGACAAAGCTATCTTTAGCCATCTCACCCCTTGCCTTTCCCTGTAAGACCCTGTAAAAATTGCAGTCGTTAACAGTCGTCTACATGTTTTCCACACCCATTCCCACCACCCTTCTGAGTAATACCTCTCCCCACTCCCTCACTATATTTAAGGGTCTGGTGACTTCCGTTTCAGTGTATCTGAAGAAGTGTGCATGCACACGAAAGCTCATACCAAGAACAAACTTTGTTGGTCTCTAAGGTGCTACTGGAAGGAATTTTTTATTTTTTATTTTGTTTTGACTACGGCAGACCAACACAGCTACCTACCTGAGACCGTATTCAGTTCAGGCATTAGCGCCTCTGTCAATTCACTCTGCATGTATACTTGAGGAATACTCCACACAAGCAAGCAAAGCAGAGTTTGTTGTGAATAAAAAAATCATTTTAAGTTAGAGCTTAATAATTATTTCACTATTAATATGCTTCTTAATTGCATTTCAGTTCAACAGTTACTTTGATAAAATACATATTTTGTTGTGTGCAAATGGCTTTAGATAGCTATTGGGTACATAAATTGCATATATTCAACACAAAAAACAGCGAACATTTGTTGTTGACAAAGGACAGCTGGACATATAAAGGGTCCCCTTACGGTCAGTAGCTTAGGGCCTCATCAAACCTAAATCTGGCCCTGGGGATACCTCCAGCCTCTGAAAAGCTTGGCTTGCTAAGGATCCCTCACGCGCCCAGGCCATTGGGCTCTCCCTATTTTAAAGTACAGTACCTGTACAGCATATGTAATCATATGTTTCTACTTTCCTTGCATCCTCACGGTGCTATTTCCATTTGTGTTATAAAAAGGACATGAGACAGTTGCGAACGTCTCAGTCCTTCTATGCCTTGGGGAACTGCATGCAACCCAGACACTGCTCTCCTTGTTTACTCTCCCTGAATACTGATTTAAGTGTGTCTCTTGCCTATCCCAAAGCCTCAGGCTTCACATAAAGATGTGTATGTACAGAGCAACATTTTACATTTAGGTTTGTGGGTATTAGAGGGCTGAGAGATTTAAAGTCAAATTTACCCATTCATTTTGGATAATTTGTTGGAGAAACACAAGGAAAAGGTTGCCAGCAATCTTAATGAATACAGTTTGAATATGGAGGAGAGAGAGAGAGAGAGAGGAGAATTAGCTGCAGTTAGAAAAATTGGGGTACGTGCAGCCTTTGAGGGGGGCAGAGGTGTAGGAAGGTCAGGTGGTACCCGGTGCAGAAAATTTCTTGTCACCACTGTGAGGGATCCTATTCCCTCCCCTTTCGATACTTCCCCAACCGTGACTCTCCCTAAGTTTCACTGTCCACTAGGATGAATCCTTCAGTGGTTATATGGGAGTTGTCTCTGGGGTACCTTTACGTTCGAAACAACTCTTGCCACCTTGGGATCTCCCGCCCTGGGTTCCCAAACTATTGCAGCTCGCCTTCCCTTTTTGGCAACTGCGTGGCACCTTTGGCTTCACTGCCCAGTCCTCTGTATGCCAGGAAAATAAGCCACCCGTTCCCTCTATCACAGGAAACCCTTAGTGCTTTTCCCCTCAGCCACACCTCTTGAGGCACTGACGCACTGCCACAGTCAGCGAACGTTTAAGCACTTTTAACTTTATTAAGGTAACTTGAAAACATGGATGTCTTGAGTTATTACTGGTACAAATCTTCTTATATAATTCAGCTCAGTTATAATCTTTCCTGCATCCCGTTAGCAATGGTAATGACCTTTCCTCCCATTCCCCAAAGCCTAACCTTGCAGTTTCTCTCTCTAACCCTCCACCCCAACTGCCAAACCCCCAACTGCCAAACCCCCAACTGCCTTTCAAGGTTGTTCCCCCTCCTTTTAGAATGCCAACTAGCTCCGCCTCCCAGGGAACACCTACCTAACATGGGAGTGATAGGTTAACCCATGATGAACCAGGCCTTATTCCGCCACAACCACCCCCCTATTGATTCCCCGCCCCTGCAAAAATGGTTTTACATTATTTTATATTTTCTTACAAAGGAATAATAACAAGTAATAATAATAATAAACTTTTATTTATATCCCGCCCTCCCTGGCCGAAGTCAGGTTCAGGGTGGCTAACATCACATAACATTGGTATAAAATCAAACAATAATTAAATTACCTCCTAAAAACATGTCAAAATCAAATTAAAAGTCTAATTAGATGGCTTTCCACAGGGCTAGGGTTGGGAACAGTAAGTGCTCCACTGAACTGAAATTTCAGCCTTCACGACATAGGAAAACAGCCAAGTAAACAGCTATTTTGGTGGAGGAGGGTCAAGATATTAACCAATATGCATGAAATTTCATATATAGCTATATAATCCCTAGTATAGTAAGATAAGACCTTCGGAGCAGGCATTTTTAAAAAAGTTTTTTATGAACCGCCCTAGTAGGGCAGTAATTGTTCCTTGATAATTTGTCACCCCCTCCATTATGGAACATGGGGCGGACCGCCCCCTACGCCCCCCCCCCTTGCTACACCCCTGAAGGGGGGAATAGTTGGGTTAGCTTCTGCTTGGGAATCTGCCATAGGAATGCCTGTTTGCTTCCGCTAACTTCTGCTAGTAAGTAACGCAAAGATTACAGAAGCCACTTCCAGGCTTTCACTGTTTTGCAGGCAGAATTCAAGTGCATACTAGCAAGTTCATACTGCACAACTGACGTGGATTTTGCATTCTTGTTTACAAAATTTAAACCTTACATCTTTACATTTCTCTTCGTTTCCTATCCTTGTTATATCATCACCTAAAATACCATACTACTCAACCTGAATAGGTAGCCATTTCATCTTACAAATCTTCAGATAGCCCTGCTAATGATGTTAATTGCTTACAGTTGTCTTTCAAATATACAGTAATATAAATTTGTTACAGTCCTTTTGGAATGCTTGGTCTCGCTGGTTCCGGATTCTTCCCGTCAGTTCCGCCAGTTTCACCTGCAGCTCTTCTTTCGCTGGTAATACCTGTTGTTTCCATCTTTGGGCTAACAAAATTCTTGATGCAGTTGTTGCATAAAGGACATATTTTTTTTAATCTTGTCTCGGTATCTCTCTATCCACTATACCCAATAGAAAATTTTCTGGGTTTTTTTTTTAACAAAAGTGTTTTTAAACATTTTCTTTAACTCATTATATATCATTTCCCAGCAAGCTTTGACCTCTTTACATTGCTTTTTGGGATTCTCACAGGTTTTCCGAAAAGGCTTACCATGTGGCAAGGGGGGCAGTGTTGCTACACTACCCCGCTGAGTACCCAAACCTAAGCCGTGCATTTAGACAGATCGCAGTGTGAATTTCCCCTCATGTCTGTCAGTGTGTTCTACCCCTGCAGCTGCTCTTATGAGCACCGTTGCCGAAATCTGTCCATTAATCACTCTTTGCTGTTTGCTTATTGTGCTAAAGGTGTATCCTGCATTGAGCGCTTTGCGGAGAGAATCTGAAAAGCTTGAAACACTCCACTGACGTAGCCCATTTGTTCAATCGCTGAAAACCCATCATTGATCAAGTTATCTACCTGAGATGGTGAGCATATTAAATCACTTGAACTTCATTTGCATGGTGACTCTGCTAAACATACAGGCATTTCCAGCAGTTTGAATGACACACTTGCAATTGGTATTTATAATATATATATATATATTTAAAAATGGACAGGAAATGAATTGCTGGTTCTTATCCGTTTCAAATTAGATTCAGGACATAACTCTGAGGAGAGCACACCTAGCAGTGGTTTACATTTGTCTCCCCAGTAAGCTTTTTAATCAAAAGTAATTTGGAGTTAAGCATATTGAAGCGTGTTTCATTAGCTGTGGATGGCATTTGATTTATTCATATGCTCCGCAACATATGCTGCCTGCGCTTTTGAAGCGGCAACATTTTCGATTGTAAATGAGGGCTTCTGCTTTTCGTTGACGTCTTGGCGCACTGCCTATTTTCATTCTGACTGGTGCGTAAGGCAGAAAACCAGCAGCGCATCTCCGTATTGACAGTCCGCAATATTGCGTGCCTGTGTGGGAACAGTGAGAGCACAGCAGAACGCCTTTTGGAGAATATTGTAGACCATAAGGATGCTTGTTTGATTGAGTTCTCTCCTCTCCGTTGTATTTGAGGCATCAAATACTTGCAACTAGGCTGCTTAATTCCTTGAAAACTTTCAAAGAATCCACATCAATCATTTTTTTATTTTTTATTTTTGCAACATGCTACCAGTATCACAAATAAACAGTTTCAGAGAGAGCGGGGATGGTATCCACTGAAGATGAAACGACAGGATAGTTTAGGTGCTGTTCTTAAAAAAGAAAAGTGTATTTTACAAATGTGTCAGCTGAGAAAGACTGATATGAAGCAGTGCACAGCACAGCCAGCGCTCTTCTCAAGGCAACGTTAGTGCAGCCCTGCAAACTTAGCATATTTGCTTTCTGATCATTCTGTGCTATTTTTCTTAGCCTTCCTTCTCGAGATTCACTTTGTTCTTTTCACCTGACACCTGTGCAATCCGTGTAGAGAAGGGGTGGGCCAACTTCTGCTTGTATTACAGTGGTACCTTGGGTTAAGAACTTAATTCGTTCTGGAGGTCCGTTCTTAACCTGAGGTGTTGTTGTTGTTCAGTCGTTCAGTCGTGTCCGACTCTTCGTGACCCCATGGACCAGAGCACGCCAGGCACGCCTATCCTTCACTGCCTCTCGCAGTTTGGCCAAACTCATGCTAGTCGCTTCGAGAACACTGTCCAACCATCTCATCCTCTGTCGTCCCCTTCTCCTTGTGCCCTCCATCCTTCCCAACATCAGGGTCTTTTCCAGGGAGTCTTCTCTTCTCATGAGGTGGCCAAAGTACTGGAGCCTCAACTTCAGGATCTGCCCTTCCAGTGAGCCCTCAGGGCTGATTTCTTTAAGAATGGATAGGTTTGATCTTCTTGCAGTCCATGGGACTCTCAAGAGTCTCCTCCAGCACCATAATTCAAAAGCATCAATTCTTCGGCGATCAGCCTTCTTTATAGTCCAGCTCTCACTTCTCTACATTACTACTGGGAAAACCCCAGCTTTAACTATACGGACCTTTGTCGGCAAGGTGATGTCTTTGCTTTTTAAGATGCTGTCCAGGTTTGTCATTGCTTTTCTCCCAAGAAGCAGGCGTCTTCTAATTTCGTGACTGCTGTCACCATCTGCAGTGATCATGGAACCCAAGAAAGTGAAATCTCTCACTGCCTCCATTTCTTCCCCTTCTATTTGCCAGGAGGTGATGGGACCAGTGGCCATGATCTTAGTTTTTTTGATGTTGAGCTTCAGACCACATTTTGCACTCTCCTCTTTCACCCTCATTAAAAGGTTCTTCAGTTCCTCCTCACTTTCTGCCATCAAGGTTGTATCATCAGCATATCTGAGGTTGTTGATATTTTTTCCGGCAATCTTAATTCCGGTTTGGGATTCAACCAGCCCAAAAAACTTCACCATACAGAGCTGCCTTCAGATGTCTTCTAAAGGTTGTATAGTTACTTATCTCTTTGGCTCGGGGGATCGCATAACTCCAAACCACCCAACATTTATCTGATGAAAATAGGGACGTCCTAAGGAAAAGCGGGACATTCCGGGATCAAATCAGAAACCAGGACAGCTTCTGTAAATCTGGGACTATCCCTGGAAAATAGCAGCCCTCTGGTTAAGTCCTAACTTCAAATACTTATTTGTATATAGGTCAAGTACCTACTACCTCAAAGGGAAGTATGATGCAAGAGTGAAGAAGGCCTCAACTTCATCTTGACCATTTCAGATGATCATAGAAAGATTAGCATTATTGCAAATATTGTCAAGGCTGAGCTACATAACAGGATTTTGGATGATATGCAGCTATCAATGGCTATGAGTCATAATAGCTGCATACTAATAACAAGATCAGAGTCAGTATGACACTGGACACTCATCCCTGGGGTAAGGCACTACCTTGTTGTTTACAAAGCTATTGTACTACCAACCTTACTGTATGCTTGTGAAACATGGACCACTTACAAACGCCATCTCCAACTCCTCGAAAGATTCCATCAACGGTGTCTCCCAAAAATTTTACACATCACTTGCGAAGGCAGGCGAACTAATACCAGTGTACTGGAAGAAGCAAAGATCATCAGTATCGAAGCAATGATTCTTCAACATCAACTTCGTTGGACTGGTCATGTTGTGCGGATGCCTGGTGATCGTCTTTCAAAGCAACCACTCTATTCCGAGCTTAAAAATGGAAAGCGTAAGGCTGGTGGTCAACAAAAGAGGTTTAAAGACTGTCTTAAGGCAATTTTTAAAAAATGTGGTATAAACACCAACAATTGGGGAACACTGGCCTGCGAGCGCTCCAATTGGAGAACAGCCTTTACCAAAGTGTTGTGGGCTTTGAAGACACTCGAACACAGGACGTAAGGGAGAAATGTGCTAAGAAGAAGGCATGCCTGGCAAATCCGCACCGTGATCAACTCCTGCCCGGAAACCAATGTCCCCACTGTGGAAGGACTTGTGGATCCAGAATTGGCCTCCACAGTCACTTACGGAGTCATTGTTAAAACCGTGTTTATGGAAGACAATCTTACTTGGCTACGAGATATCGCCAGAGAAAGAAGAAGGCACTACTGCCTTCAGGCCCTGCTTATGTGGACTTCCCAGGGGCATCTAGGGGTCCAGTGTGGGAGGCTGGATACTGTGTATTAGATAGTCCTGATCCAGTGGGGATCTTAATTTGTTCTTGCGACATGCAGTGGGATTGACTGTCCTGTATCACATGATTCCTGAGCATAGCTGTCAAGTTTTGGATTTGAAAATAAGGGATCAGCAGTCTCACCTATCCCGGGGACAGTCACATGCCAGTGGTGGGCGGAGCCAGAAGCAAAAGTGGGCGGAGCAGCAATGTAAACTCCAAGCGGGCTCAGGCTCAGAGCGGAGCAAAGAGGAGGGAAGCCATGTGCTCTGCGTGATGGAGCGCCATCGTCTTCTTGTCTGATCCCATCAAAACAGGACAGGAAGCAGCAGCTGCTCAAAGCCAGCCAGGCTCCGCCCGCCAGCTAACCCTATTGGCCGGCTGAGGGGCTCGGCGGCAACGGATAGGGGCTGATGCAGGGGGAGGAATACACCCCCCTGTAAGCGTGGGAAACGGCTCCCACTTGCTTTGAGGGCTGAGGTTTTTCTCTCCAAGTAGGCGAGGTCTTCCCACCCAGTCCCTGGCCAGCAGGGGAGGAGCTGCTTCCATTAAAAACGGGAAATTTAAGGGAAATAAAAAAGCGGGAAACTGCTTGAAATAAGGGAGAATCCCGGGGGAAACGGGATACTTGACAGCACTGCTATGGTTTGTGCTATCTGTTGCCACCCTTTGAAATGTTTGCCCCCTTTTTCTGTGTTTCATTTCACTGCTAATTTCCTGGTGCTTAAGCTGTAAAGCATAATTGTTTAGTTGATTGTTTTTATATAGCTGCTATCCCCTTTTAATTAATGATTACAGTTGCCCTTTCACCATGGTCCAGATATGGCTGCTCTAATACAAGGATGATCCTGTTAATACTGCAAAGATCCATAAAGTTTAAAAAAGCAATTTTGCAAAATCACCAGTTCTATGAGTGCATATCTGTTAATATAAAATACGATCGTATAAAATATTCATTTTGCAACATAATCAGGACTGATTGAATTAATGGCGTTGTGATGAATTACTCCCATATACTCTCCACCAGCAAAACTGGTGGGAGAACTTAAACTTGCCTGGCAGTGTAGAAGGAAACATCTTGTTAACAAAGAGCACCATCTAGTGGGTTGCAAGAGCTGCACATATATTTTGTCATTCATTTATAATATGAAAGCTTTAAGTGATGTAAGTATGGTCAGAGAATCATAGAATTGTGGAACTGGAAGAGACCCTGAGGGTCATCTAGTCCAACCCCTGGCAATGCAAGAATCTCAACACATGGTCTCCCATCCAATTTGAAACCATACCAGACCCTGCTTAGCTTTGCAAATCTGCTAGCAGTTGTTT